>NC_073386.1:17857507-18168052 GCF_028641065.1 Leucoraja erinaceus
CATTCATACCAAAAAAATGGACCTACAAACCTGTATGTCTTTCGAGTGTGGGAGGAAACCAAAGATCTTCAGAGAAAACCCACAGGGAGAACATACAAACTGTTCAAATGCACATTGCAGTTCTGGAATGGCAGCTGTCTTGATTTGAAAGATGGAAATTCCTTTACATGGAATTTCCATTTTACAGTCAAGTTATTGCTTGTAACCTGACAACAGGTAATAAAACAAAAAGGGTGTTGGTTTCAATACTGCCAGTGTGGAAAAGGAGGCAGAATCTCCTTGTTGAAGCTCAATTTAGTCCATTCTCTCTTTTTTATGGGAATCTCAATCGTTTATGTGTCCTCATGCCACTGATTTTCCAAAAATAAGACTAAGACAATTAGTGGAGGGAAGTGCCATTCATTTCTGATTTCTGACTTCATTCACCTCACTTCCATGGAGATGTTGACTGGCATGGTTACCTGACAATTATTTTTATTTTTCCCTAGCACAGGCTGTAGTGATTTACTTTGGCTACGCTGACCAATGTTTTAGGCTAATTGGTTGGGTATAATTGTAAATTGTCCCTAGTGTGTGTAGGATAGTGCTTGTGTGTGAGGACCACTGGTCGGCACGGACTCGGTGGGCCAAAGGGCCTGTATCTCTAAACTAAACTAAACTGCATTTCAGGGTATTGGTTAGGACAATTTTGCCACACTTTATAGTGGAGGAATTCTAAATATCCGGAACAATCTGGGACTATTTCAGAAAGTGTTAAAAATCTGAATGAATGAATGATATCTTTATTTCAAACGATTAAAAAAAAGAAAAGATGAAAATGAATAAATAAAAGGAAAATTATATATATACATATATATATACACATAAATACATACATATACATGTACATATATACATACATACATATACACATATACACACATACACATATACATAACATATATGTACATACATAAATTAAAAAATCAAAAGCCAATTTCAACGTAATACACATTAGACTCGTTGGCAAAGGGATAGGAAGAAGCCTATGCTTGTCAAAAATCTGTAATTTGTCTTAACCAAAACTTGCTAAATGCATTGTGCTGAACAACCTGTTCATACTTGCCCAAACTTCAACACCATTGTGAAATCAGACTTGTTATTTGGTATTGTCCTAACTGAACTAGATCCAAATCATTGTTCTTTTGTGGAAAAGCTTTCAGACAGCACAATTTTGATTGTTGTAAAATTGCAGTTCACTTTCCATTTGCTTTCTGTTCTTAGGCGAGTATTGGCCGGAGATCGGCATCCTGTTTGTACTGTACACACTAATGGAGAAGTTGGCAACTCACCAGTCATGTCTGGAATCTGTTGCTGTTTGCATTTGACTTTGAATCTCTTTAGTTATGTGTCAATAATTTGTCTCTACTTCCCCATTCAGAACGTCACTGACAAAAGCCCCATGTTGTGATCTTTTAGTTCTGTCCATGTTAAGCTACTCATTGTTTTAACTTATAATGTGGAACATGACTAACCCACTATACATGCTTTAGTTCAGCACAGGTAGAGGTTCACTGGACCTATTCAATTAATAGTTTTGTGCTAAACCTACTTGGAATGTAATTTTACAGTTGGTTGCCAACCAAATGTTGAATTGACTCCAATAGTTTAGTATAGTTTAGTTTAGAGATACAGCCCAAAAACAGGCCCACCAAGCCCGCGCCGACCTGCGATCCTCATACATTAACACTATCCTATATGCACTAAGGACAATTTACAATTTTACCAAGCCAATTAACCTACAAATCTGTACATTTTTTGAATATGCGGGGCAACCGGAGAACCACGAGAAAACCCACGCAGGCCACGGGGAGAACGTACAAACTACATACAAACAAACAAATAAGAATCGACGTGACAGGTGAGGGGAGTAATGGATTAAAAGTATTATATATGAATGCATGAAGTATAAGAAATAAAGTGGATGATCATGAGGCTAAGTTAGAAATTGGCAAGTATGATGTTGTCGGAACTGCAGAGACATGGCTGCAAGAGGACCAGGGCTGGGAACTAAATGTTCAGGGGTATACGTCCTATCGAAAAGATAGATAGGTGGGTAGAAGGGGTGGGGTAGCTCTGTTGGTAAGGAATGAAATTCAGTCCCTTGCGAGGGGTGATATAGAATCAGGAGATGTAGAGTCAGTACGGAGAGAACTGAGGAATTGTAAAAGGACCATAATGGGAGTTATCTACAGCCCCCAAACAGTAGCCTGGATATAGGGTGCAAGTTGAATCAAGAGTTAAAATTGGCATGTCGCAAAGGTCACTTCCTTCTGGAATGTGACTCTGGACTGTCAAAGCCGCCACAGCCAGACATAAAAACAGCTTTTTTGCACGAGTAGTAGCTCTACTCAATGACCAATAGTCTGTAGCTGCATTTTGCTCTGGTATTTTATTTCATTCATGTTTAAACTGAAATGTTTTATTATTGATGTTTAATGTTTTATGTGTCATTCTTAATTGTTACTGTATGTCATGTTGTTACTTGCGAGCAGAGCACTAAGGCAAATTCCTTGTATGTGAACATGCTTGGCCAATGAATGTACATTTATTACTCATTACTTATTAATGCTACGGTTGTTATGGGAGATATCAACATGCAGGTAGACTGGGAAAATCAGGTTGGTACTAGACCCCAAGAAAGGGAGTTTGTGGTGTGCCTCCGAGATGGATTCTTAGAGCAGCTTGTACGAGAGCTTACCAGGGAGAAGGCAATTCTGAATTTGGTGTTGTGTAATGAACCAGATTTGATAAGGGAACTCGAGGTAAAGGAGCCATTAGGATGTAGTGACCATAATATGATCAGTTTTAATCTACAATTTGAGAGGGAGAAGGGAAAATCGGAATTGTCAGTATTGCAGTTGAACAAAGGAGACTATGGAGCCATGAGGGAGGAGCTGGCCAAAGTTGACTGGAAAGAGACCCCAGCAGGGATGACAGAGGGTGCAGGATCAGTTCATTCCACAGAGGAAGAGAAATTCTAAGAGGAGTAAGAAGCGAACGTGGCTGACAAGGGAAGTCAGGGACAGTATAAAAATAAAAGAGAAGAAGTATAACATAGCAAAGATGAGCGGGAAGCCAGAGGATTGGGAAACTTTTAAAGAGCAACAGAAGATAACCAAAAAGGCAATACGGGGAGAAAAGATAAGGTACGAAGGTAAGCTAGCCAATAATTTAAAGGAGGAGAGTAAAAGTTTATTTAGGTATGTGAAGAGGAAAAAAATAGTTGAACAAAGTTGGACACTTGAAGACAGAAACAGGTGACTTTATTATGGGGAACAATGAAATGGCAGATGAGTTGAACAGGTACTTTGGATCTGTCTTCAGTAAGGAAGACACAAACAATCTCCCTGATGTACTAGTGGCCAGATGACCTAGAGAGATGGAGGAACTGAAGGAAATTCACATTAGGCAGGAAATGGTGTTGGGTAGACTGAAGGGACTGAAGGCTGATAAATCCCCAGGGCCTGATGGTCTGCATCCCAGGGTACTTAGGGATGTGGCTCTAGAAATTGTGGACACATTGGTGATCATTTTCCAATGTTCTATAGATTCAGGATCAGTTCCTGTGGATTGGTAGCTAATGTTATCCCACTTTTTAAGAAAGGCGGGAGAGAAAAAAACAGGGAATTATGGACCAGTTAGCCTGACATCGGTGGTGAGCTAAATAGAGCTCTTAAAGTTAGCAGAGTCAAGGAATATGGGGAGAAGGCAGGAACGGGGTGGATGATCAGCCGTGATCACAGTGAATGGCGGTGCTGGCTCTAAGGGCCGAATGGCCTACTCCTGCACCTATTGACTATTGTGTATTGTCTATTGTCTAAGCACCCATAGTCAGGATCGAACCCGAGTCTCTGGCTCTCTACCGCTACACCACCGTGCCGCCCCAAGGGGGTCAGGGGTTATGGGGAGAAGGCAGGAGAATGGGGTTGAGGGGGAAAGATAGATCAGCCATGATTGAATGGTGGAGTTGACTTGATTGGCCAAATGGCCTAATTGTGCTCCTACAATTTAGGAACTTGTAAACCACACAAATTTAACAAATATTTCAAAACCCAGATGTAACTGAGATGTGGGAGTGGAAAATTTTGCATTTGAACACAAAAAACCCATGTGTGGAGCTGCCAGGGGAATGATGATAGACTTGTCAGTGTGTGCACAATTTATGTGTGGTTCGATTTATTGATCCTTCATGCAATCATTTCTGATTAAGTAGGGACCTCTACTCTTAACAGCCACACAGCACGGTAACTGTTCTGATGGAGATGACTGTGCACAGTGAAGTTATCTCATGGGTTAGGATCACTGTGAGTGATATTTACACCTCGAAGGCAGTGCAGAAAAGACCTGAGCAACCAATTCCTGGTGTCAGGGATCTGAGGTGAGCCATATGGCTTATCCCTGGTGTCATCATTATTATGACGGGGAAGGAGGCCATTCAACTCTTTATGTCACCACCTGCTCCCAATAGAATAAATCCCATTTGTTACTTTCTCCCTCCAACCAACCAACCAACCAACCAACCAACCAACCAACCAAACCAACCAACCAACCAACCAATCAATCAATCAATCAATCAATCAATCAATCAATCAATCAATCAATCAATCAACCTTTATTGTCATCTTGCAAAGCAACAGTTGTACAGTGCAAAATGAGAAGATGTTTCCCAGGGAATACCGGAGCATCACACATGAAACTTAAAACATTTCACACATAATAACAGTAAAAACAATCCAGTCCCTGATGAAACAGTATAAATAGTTAAAAGCAGGTAAAACAGCAACATTAAAATACCGTAAAAACAATCATTAAAATGTCCAGGGCAGCTGATTTGAGTGGCCAGTGCCAGTTATTAAATTGTCAGTGCAAAGCCGCAGAATCAGGTGACTGTGAGTACAGAGTGACTGTTCAGCAGCCTCACAGCCTGTGGCAGGAAGCTGTTTAGCAGTCTGGTAGTCCGGGCTTTGATGCTACGGTATCTCTTGCCTGATGGCAGGAGATCCAGGTGTGTGTGGAGGGGGTGCAGTTTGTCCTTAGCTATTCTCAGAGCTTTTTTCAGACAGCGGCTCTGGAACAGTTCTTGTACTTCAATTTCCTTGCAATTTATTCTCTCTCACATGCCACCAACTTCCATTATTGAGGGCAATTTACCGTCACAAGTTAACCTACCACACATTCTTGGGATGTGTGGGGGGGACCGGAGCAGCCAGGGGAAGCTCATGTGGTCACAGGTAGAATGTGCAAACTCCTGGAAAAGCATCATCCAACATCAGGATCAAACATTGTCACTGGAGCTGTGAGGCAGCAGTACTAACTGCTTGAAAACACCTGCAAGGTAATCTCGTGGAGGGCACACAAGGTTTATCAGAATATGGAAACAATACTTCTCCATGAAACACCTGGGCAAGTTTCCATGTTGTCAAACACGACATATCAGTCCGAGCTTATGACCTGAGAGCTTTGGGACTTCACCTTATGCACTTAAGCAATGCACAGAGACAAAAGCTTAGCCTACGAAGAGCATTTATTGTGCTTACGACCTGTGCCATAACTAACCTTGGGTGTTTAATGTTGGTACTCGGAGCTAAAAGTGGAATATGATGTAATATTTACCCCATTTCTATGCATGTGAAATAGTCAGTACCTTCCAAAACAAATATGTGTCATGAAAATTGTTTCCACACACGCATTATTGGGCATGCATCTTGCACTGGGTGTGATCACCTGCATTTTAATACCTGAATAAAAGCCAAGCATAATGAACTCTAACTCATTTTTGCACACAAATCATTACACCTTCAGAGAGGGATAAGTAACCGGATTCCTTTCACGGCAACCTCCTCTCCTGAGTCATAAAATGGAAAACAGCAGATGCTGTATATCCTTGAGCTACTCAGCAAGTCAGTCAACATTTTTAAAGAGAAAAACAGAGCTAGAGTTTCTCTCATTCTCTTGTGAAACATTAATTCCTTTTCTCTTGTCACTGTTGTTCTTGCTGTTTAGTATTGGCAGTATTTTCTGTTTTATTTCATTCCCAATGCTGTCACGTTGAATTGGTTCTCTCCATATATTCTTCAACACACCTGACCACACGTGAGGTTTCCTTAATTGTGTGATGTCCCTGTTTATAAGGCCTGAAAATTAATTAGATGTGAGAGTACCATCATGTTATGTAATGTGCTTGGGCAGCTCTTTATAATGCCCCACTTGTGTCTGTGTTGGTACCTTAATGAATACTGCTAAAGCTCGGAATCACTCTCTTTCTCCAATAATCATTGTAGGTCTCCCCTCCATCCAATCCCTCAACTCTATCCATTTTGCATGCTTCAGTTGCATGTACTGAAAGATTTTGCATTTATGTAGGCTTTTTTATTGAGCCTGGATTGTCCCAAAACGTGCTACTAATCTCATCAATATTAAAATGTAAGAAAACACAGTAATCAATTTCCAGTCTGAAGAAGGGTTTCGGTCCAAATGTTGCCTATTTCCTTTGCTCCATAGATGCTGCTGCATCCGCTGAGTTTCTCCAGCACTTTTGTCTACCTTTGATTTTCCAGCATCTGCAGTTCCTTCTTAATCAATTTGCACATTTGCATCACAAATGGTAATGTGGTTGTAATCAGGCAATCTGATCTCATGGTGAAACTGACTGAACACATTGGGCAGGACACCAATTCTTATTCTTTTTCAACAGAGGAAGCAGATAGAATCTTAATTAAAATAAAATACAAACTGTTGGTATAACTCAGCAGGTCAGGCAGCATCTCCAGAAGAAATGGATAGGTGATGCTTCAGGTTGGAACCCTTCCTCAGGCTAATTGTAGGGGGGGGAAGCAGAAAGAGAGATGGGGGTTGGACAAAGTCTGGCAAGCGATAGGTGGATACAGGTGAGGGGGGTGGTTCAAAACATCAGCTATCCATGTCTTGAGTTGCTATCTGACCCACTGAGTTCAGACTTTTGATTTTAGAGATACAGCGCAGAAACAGGCCATTCAGCTCGCGCCGACCATGATCATCCCGAACACTAACACTGCCCCACACATTATGGACAGCTTACAATTTTACCAAAGCCGATTATCATATTGAATGGCGGTGCTGGCTCGAAGGACTGAATGGCCGACTCCTGTACCTATTTTTCTATGTTTCTAACCTACAAACCTATACGTCTTTGGTTCCAGTTACTTATCCTTCTCTGGAGGTGTAATGAGGTAACCGGAGCACCCAGAGAAAACTCGTGCGGTCACAGGTAGAACGTACAAGCTCCGTGCAGACAGCACGCATAGTCAGGATTAAACCCGGGTCTCTGCCATTGTAAGGCAGCAGCTTTACCTCTACACCACTGTGCCGTTACTCCAGCACTTAGTGTCGTTTTTGTGCGTAAATCAGCATCTGCATTTCCTTGTGTCTGAATCTTGATTAACCTCATCCAAAAATATGTGCAGTATTCTTTGTTAACCCTCGGGAGGCTTATCATTGTGGAAGGTCAATCATTTCAGTGCTGGGACATTTCTCATGGGGTTCCTCCACAGAGCCTCCTATCCCAGCCATCTTTAGATGCTTCTCAATGACCTTCCTATCACTGTGTGGACAGAGTAAGGATGTTTCCAAATGATTGCACTATGCCAATTACATTCGCAACATGGTGGTGCAGCGGTAGAGTTGCTGCCTTACAGCGCCAGAGACCTGGGTTCGATCCTGACCATGGGTGCTGTCTGTACGGAGTTTGTACATTCTCCCCATGACCTGCGTTGGTTTTCCCCAGGATCTTAGATTTCTTTCCACACTCCAAAGGCGTACAGGTTTGGAGGTTAATTGGTTTGGTATAATTGTAAATTGTCCCTAGTGTGTGTTGGATAGTCTTAATGTGCGGGGATCACTGTCGATGCGGACTCAGTGGGTGGAAGAGCCTGTTTTCACACTGTATCTCTAAATTAAAATAAAATAAAATAAACAAAACAGTTTTTGCAGCAAGACATAGAATACATTCAGACAGGAGCAGATAAGTAACAGATAAAATCTGCATCATAATAATGGGAAGCAATGGCCATCTCCAACGAGACTAACCATTCACACTTGATATTTGGTGGCATACACAGAGCGCTGCAAATCTGAAGAGAGTGGTAGCATTTGTCTAGGGACAAATGGGTTGTTGTTGGATTGGAAAGGAGAGTTAAAGTGAATGTAACCAGAAGTTTAAGGTAGACATTGCAGACCGAGCGCAGGTGCTCTGTAAAATGGTTGCCCAGAATCCAATTTCTCCTACTCTGTCCTCCTGCATATGTTCAGCTTTCTTTATGACACTTTTGGTGGCTCTGCTTTCGTCTGCCTTAGTCACTCGGCTCCAAACTTCCACAAGCTTTTCTCTCACCCGTCCTGGTGTCTCTTTATGTGAATTGGTGTCAGATTTTGCCTGGCGACCCATCTGCGAAGTGCCTTGTGGAATCTTATACTTGGATAAGGAAGCAATGTGATTGCCATTGAATAAAGATGCTGAGCTCTCAGTGCAGCTGTGTTGTTGAATTCTGACTATCAGAAGGCTATTGTGTGAAGCAAATGGAATTCTTGTTTAGTCAAACAAAATAAGTGTTTATGCAATAACGTCTTGCTGCTCTTGAATGAACCGATTGTGACCATGTGAACACAATGAAGTTACGCAACAAAAGCAGAGGTTCATAATCCTCAATCTGTTAAATTGGCTGCGTATTATATTCCAGATCTTGTTCCAATGGAGATAGTTCTGTAATCTTTATCTCATGAGTTCAGCCCACCGATGTTGTACTAGCTTCTCCTTATTAGAGGGTAGTGACTCAGCAGATCAGGCAGCATCTCTGGAGAAAAGGAATAGGTGACGTTTCGGGTCAAGACTCTTCTTCAGACTGAGAATCAGGGGAGAGGGAAACTAGAGGTATGAAAAGGTACAGAACAAATCAGACCCAGCACCGATGACTCAGGAAAGGTGGAGCCCACAATGGTCCATTGTTTGGCTGTGCAAAGGGTGATACCGAAAGGATACGAACAGTGAAACCAGCAAAATTATTAGGATTGAGGGAGGGGCAGAGAGAGTGGGAATGCAAGGGTTACTTTAAATGAGAGAAATCAATATTCAATCCACTGGGTGTCTATCTTCAGTGTAAACCAGCATCTGCAGTTCCTTCCTACACATTGCTCATTATAAGAGGAATTGAGTTACAAGGAAAGCCTGGATAAGCTAGGACATTTTTCCCTGAGCTCAAGAGACTAAGGAGTGACCTTAAAGAGGAATATAAATTAATGGGGGACATAGATAAGGTCTTCTTCTTCTTGTCGAGTACACATACAAGATTAGAAGTTGTTCAGCCAGAGCTGAACACACTTCTCGCCATCTGCATACAATGGTGTCTGTCTTGTTGCTTCTTGTGCTTCTTGTGCGTGGTGGTGGATACAGGGCTGCGACGTGAATGCTCTTTCCTTGACACTATAGATAAGGTGAGATTTCACATTTTTTTTAATCCCAGGGTAGATGAGTAAAACTATTGGGCGTTCATAATAGAACATAATTTTCTGCCTAGTAACCTATTGGTATTGGTGTCAGATTATTATTGTCATGAGTACTGAGATACAATGAAAAACTTTGCATTGCTTGCTATTTAGGCAAACCATATTATAGATCAGGCAGTACAAAAGTGAAAATAATCAGTTCAAAATATCGTGTTACATCTACAGAGAAAGTGCAGTTAAAATATGATGCGACGAGAATAGAATATCAGGAATTCATCCTTAGCCCATGAGAGATTGTTGAGAGATTGATAACAGCGGGAAAGAAGCTGTTCTTGAATCTGGTGCAATGTGCTTGCAGGATTTTGTATCTTCTGCCTGATACGAGAGGGCTGAAGAGAGAATAGCTGGAGTTTCAGTAGATTTGAATATATATATATATCCCCGAGGCAGTGTGAAGTATAGTTTAGTTTTAGTTTAGAGAAACAGCATGGAGACCGGCCCTTTGCCCCACTGGGTCCTGCGATCCCCGCACATTAACATCATCCTACACCACCTAGGGACGATTTTTACATTTACCAAGCCAATTAACCTGCAAACCAGTATGTCTTTGGAGTGTGGGAGGAAACCGAAGATCTCGGAGAAAACCCGCGCAGGTCACGGGGAGAACGTACAGACTCCGTACAGACAGCACCCGTAGTCGGGAACAAACCCGGGTCTCCGGCGCTGCATTCGCTGCAAGGAAGCAACTCTACCGCTGCTCCACCGTGACCGCAGCGTTGTTGGGAGAGAATCTGCTTTCTGTGATAGACTGGGCTGCATTCCAAATCCTCAGCAATTTCCTGTGGTCTTAGGAGTTAGGGTTCGATATCACGTTTGCTTCCTGGAATGGCTCTATTCTGAAGGTGAACACCAGGGTAGTCTTGGCTGATCTGTATTAGTTATAAGGGGAGATTGGACAAATTTGAATTGTTTTCTCTGGAGAGGCTGAGGGGGACCTGACAGACGTATATAAAATAATGAGAGATATAGTGAGGGAAGATCGTCACAGTCTTTTTCCCAAGGGTGAAAATGTGAAATACTTGAGGGAATAGGTTTAAGGTGAAAAGTGGAAAGTTTAAAAACAACACAGAGAGGCAGGGACCTGCAATGTGTGCCAGTGGGGGATTGGGAGGGTGGGTTGGATAGTGATGGTGGAAGCAGCTGTGATAGAAATATTTAAGAACCATTTGGATAGTCATAGAGCCATAGAGCATGGAAACTGTCCATTCTACCCAACTTCCACATTCCGATCAAGATGCCCCATCTACTCTCACCCTACCAGTCCGAGTTTGGTCTGTAAACCTTTCCTATCTATATATCCGTCCACATTTATTTTAAATGCCTCTGCCTCAACTACCTCCCCTGGCAGCTCGTTCCACACGCCCACCACATGAACAGGCAGGGAATGGAGTGATGTGGTTCATTTGTGAGCAGATGGGATGAGCTTAGTTTGGCATGGCGTCGCGTGCACAACGCGAGGCTCTGCGTCTCCGTAGTTTTTCTAAGTTAGTTCTTCTACTGTTAATAATTACCTTAGTTTTCGCCCGGAGCACTGGAGCGAAGACTGTGTACGGCCGTCAGGAGCTCCTGGAGCTCGGCCGTCTCTGCATAACGCGCACCAGAAGCGACTTTCAACTGCCGCCGGAGATCACCAGGACACCGTGGTCTAGCGGGTCCGCGCCCCCGACAGGAAGTGTCCGGAGGCGGCGCAGGGACCGCAAACAACGGCGTGGGAAGCGGGGAGGCCATCGAGCTAGGCTGCAATCAAATCCTCACCAGCCAGCTCTGCCCAGCATTTTCCTCGCGAATGTCCGGTCCTTGGTGAGTAAAATAGACGTACTAAGGCTGCGGATCAACACACACAGAAGGATCGCCGACTGCAACGCCATGGTCTTCACTGAGACATGGCTAAAGGACAACATCCCAGACAACGCCATTGAGCTGGAGGGACGCACTGTCTTCAGGGCCGACAGATCAGTGGAAGACTCCGGTAAGACCAAGGGCGGCGGACTATGCATTTATGTGAATAACACATGGTGCACGGACGTTGTTAAGATTGGTAGTCACTGCTCTGCTGACCTGGAATACCTGATGTTAAAGTGCAGGCCCTTCTATTTGCCCAGGGAATTCACATCAACTGTTATCACTGCAGTCTATGTTCCCCCGGACGCTAATGCCAGGCTAGCAATGGAAGAGCTGCAAGCTGCTATCAGCAAACATCTATCTGCCCACCCAGAGGGGGCATTTATTGTTGCGGGTGATTTCAACCACTCCGACCTTAAAACTGTACTCCCCAGGTTCCATCAGCATGTTTCCTGCCCAACCAGAGGAAACAATGTTCTGGACTTAGTTTACACTAATATTACTGAAGCCTACAAAGCCCTCCCCCTCCCCCACCTTGGACAGTCTGACCACCTCTCCCTGTTCCTGCTCCCCAAATACACACCTCTGATCAGACGTGTGAAACCTACCATGAGGACAGTGAAGGTTTGGCCTGAGGGGGCTGTCTCTGACTTACAGGAGCAGTTTCAGCAGACAGACTGGAGTCTCTTTGCTACTCAGTCCACCTCCAATTCACAAGTGGACATCAACTCGTACACCTCAACAGTTCTGGACTATATAAAATTCTGTACCGATAATGTCACTACCCACAAGGAGATAAAGACTTTCCCTAACCAGAAGCCGTGGATGAGCAGGGAGGTCAGACTCCTACTGAAGGCTCACGATGCCGCTTTCAGATCTGGCGACGCTGAGGGATACAGCTCATCCAGGGCCAATCTGAAAATGGGAATTAGGAACGCTAAACTCAATCACAAACGGCGGATTGAGGAGCATTTCCATAACAACTCTGACCCCAGGCGCATGTGGCAAGGAATCAAATCCCTTGCCGATTATCAGAAAGTTAACACCCCTCCCCCAGACAACGACACCCTGCCTGATGAGCTAAACCACTTCTATGCTCGCTTTGACCGAGACAACAAAACCCCAGCCATTAAAGTTGCTCCACCCCCGAATGAACAACCTCTCAGCCTCTCCACCTCTGCTGTACAAGATGCACTGAGCAAGGTGAATGAGCACAAAGCTGCCGGCCCCGATGGCATCCCTGGCCGGGTGCTTAGGGCATGTGCTGGACAACTATCCCCAGTCCTCGCCGACATTTTCAATCTGTCACTGGCCCAAGGTGTTGTCCCCACTTGCCTCAAGACATCAACCATCGTGCCAGTGCCCAAACAGTCAGCTACAGGGAGTCTCAACGATTTCCGCCCAGTGGCACTCACCCCTGTTATTGCAAAGTGCTTTGAGCGGCTGATCTTGGCTCACCTCAAAGCCTGCCTCCCCCCCACACTGGACCCCCACCAGTTTGCCTACCGGACCAACAGGTCTACAGAGGACGCCATATCGGCGGCCCTACACTCTGCCCTGACCCACCTGGACCACAACAACTCCTACATCAGGCTGCTGTTCATTGATTTCAGCTCTGCCTTTAACACCGTCATCCCCGTCAGCTTGATCACCAAACTCAGTGGACTTGGCATCTCCACCTCCCTCTGCAACTGGACATTGGACTTCCTCACTAACAGACCACAATCTGTTAGGGTCAATAACCTCACCTCCTCCACTATAACACTGAACACCGGAGTGCCACAGGGCTGTGTGCTCAGCCCTCTCCTCTACTCCCTCTTCACCCACGACTGCATCCCAAAGCACGGATCCAACACCATTATTAAGTTTGCTGACGATACCACGGTAGTAGGACTGATCAGCGACAACGATGAGTCAGCCTACAGGGATGAGATCCAGCACCTGACCACCTGGTGTGCCGACAATAACCTCATCCTCAACTCCAAAAAGACGAAGGAGATTATTGTCGACTTCAGGCAGACCAGAGGAGGCAGTCATACCCCCATCCACATCAACGGGACTGAGGTGGAGCGCGTCTCCAGCTATAAATTCCTCGGAGTGCATATCTCGGAGGACTTGTCCTGGTCCCTCAACACCTCCAAGCTGATCAAAAAGGCACAGCAGCGCCTTTACTTCCTTAGGAGGCTCAAGAAAGCCCACCTGTCCCCCCAGATCCTGACCAACTTTTACCGCTGTACCATAGAGAGTATCCTGACCACCTGCTTCACGGTATGGTACAGCAGCTGCACTGCTGCGGACAGGAAAGCACTACAACGGGTGGTGAAAACCGCGCAGCACATCATCGGTGCCCCGCTCCCTGCCATGGATGCCCTCCACCGAAAACGGTGTCTGAGACGGGCTGGGAAGATCATCAAAGACCCCTCACACCCCAACCATGGACTGTTTGCCCTCCTCCCATCAGGGAGGCGGTACAGGAGCCTCAGGTCACGTACCAGCAGGATGAGGAAAAGCTTCTATAACAACACAATCACACTGCTGAACTCGGAGTCCCGACGATAGACTTCTCTGGTCCCTCCGTCCCCCTTTGTTTAATCATTCTGTATTTCCTGATTATTCAGTATCTTCTCTCTTTCTACTTTTTTATGTACAACTACTACGGTCTGACGCAAAACTGCATTTCGTTGTACTGATACTTGTATTTGTGCGATGACATTAAAGTTGAATTGAATTGAATTGAATCATGGTCGACACAGACATCGTGAGCTGAAGACCTTGCTCTTTTACTGTGCTGTTCTATGTTTTATGTTCTAAATTAAGTCACTGCGGAGAGTATGAGTCATAAAGTCATACAGCATGGAAACAGGAGCGACTACAATGCCCCATCTGAGCTGGTCCCATTTGCCCAAATTTGGCTCATATCCCTCTTGACCGTTCCTATCCATGAACTTGTCCAACTGCCTTTGAAATGTTACTGTTGTACTTTCCTCTAGCAGTTTGTACCATATACCCACCACCCTCTGTGTGATGAAGTATGAGATGTATACTGTTACCAACTGTTCAGGCAAAATAAAAGTTTAAGCTATTTATGCTTTATACATTATCTGGACCACAATGAGTATTGGAAGTATTTCAAATTTAGAATACACAACGTTAGTGACATTCCACACCAGATTCTAGGTCAGTAAATAATTTTGCCCACATTTTGTAACAGAGTAATAAACAGTGATACTGTTTGAACAGAAGCAGGTGCACAGAGAGCTGTTTATGTCAGATTTAACCCCCCAGAGTTTCTAGTACAAGTGAGAATGAATGAATGCAGAGAGACTTGTTCACCTCAGAAAGATCTGCAATTTTATTTTACTGGATCCGATAGACACGGGAAGGCAGCAATTTAGTCTCACTATTTAAGAAAGAAGGGAGAGAGATATCATAGAAACATAGAAAATAGGTGCAGGAGTAGGCCATTCGGCCCTTCGAGCCTGCACCGCCATTCAATATGATCATGGCTGATCATATCAAGGGACTACAGCACCAGTGAGCCTGATATCAGTACAGGTAGTAAGGGAAAAATTGCAATCTATTTACTGAATTAGAATCAGGTGTGGAATGTCACTAAGTGGGGGAAAGTAATAATAGCATTGGGCGATTCAGCATTAATTAATTATAGTGAATTCACTCTTTGAAAGGTCTGTGCATGGTTTTTGAGGTGGTAATTTGCAGAATAAATAAATGGGAAAAAAATGAATTTATGACTGGGGAAAGAAGGATTAAGGTTTGGTAAGTAGAAAGAAAACAGAGTAGACCAGTGGAGTGCTGCAGGTATCGGTCTTGTGCCCCAACTGTTCACAATCTATATCAATTGTTTTAATGAGAGCATAATTGTAGCATGTCCAGGTTTGCTGATGGTACTAATTTTGTTCAGGGGAAGATGCAGAGAGGCTTTGGAAGGATATGGGCAGCTTAATTGAACGAGGAAGGATATGGCAGATTGAATATAATGTAGAAAAATGTAAGATTGTCCACTTTGGTAAAACAGAATTGCAGAATGTTTTTTTTTTATAAATGGTACGAGATTAAAATGAATTGGTCCAGGAAGTGGTGGACATTGACTGGTCCATCAAAGGTATCGACCTCCCCACCATCTTTAGGGGTCTACAGGAAACGCTGCCTCAAGAAGGCAGCTAATATCACCAAAGACCCACAACTCTCAAGAGAGAGTTAGATATAGCTCTTTGGGCTAATAGAATCAAGGGATATGGGGAGAAAGCAGGTATGGCGTACTGATGTTGGGTGATCAGCCATGATCATATAGAATGGTGGTGTTGGCTCGAAGGGCTGATTGGCCTACTCCTGCATCTATTTTCTATGTTTCTATCACCCTGGCCATGCTCTCATCTCATTGCTACCATTGGATAGAAGGAAGAGAAGCCTGATAACTGTGACCGCCAGGTTCAAGAACAGCTTCTTCCCATCAACCATTACGTTTTTGAACCATGCTACGCAACCCTAAACACAACCCTACCTCATCAATGAACAACCCTCAGCAATGAACTACTGTAGCCTTCATTTAGGTTACAGTAAATAGTTTGGTTTGCACTGTTATGGTCTGGTTACCTTGTATTACTGATGATTTATCATATTATTGATTATTGTTTATCTATTTGATGTGTTGTAGCATGAATGCATCTGTAAAGCTGCAGTAAGAATTTTATTGTTGCCTTCCTGGTACATTTGACAATTAAACACTCTTAACTGTACAGGAATCGCGTACAATCAGCATGCAGTTACAGAAAGCAACTAAGAAGGCCTCAAATACAAATCATATAACTTCTTCAACTTTGTATGCAAAGATCAGGTTTATTTTTTGAGCAAATATTTTCTATGATTTCTTCATGATTATTATTTTACCAATTGCCTAGTGGGGTTGATACATACAGTCAGCGAGAAGGAACAGTAATGTCACTCATTGCAAAATGATATTGATTGGGAACAAGAAGGTCCTAGATAATTTAATAAAGAACCTACATAATGTAAAGTACCTACATAAAGTAACAGCATTGGAGTAACTCAGCGGGTCAAGCAGCATCTTTAGACTTTAGAGATACAGCATGGAAACAGGCCCTTCAACCAACCGAGTCCGCGCTGACCAACGATCTCCTCGTACACTGGCACTATCCTACACACTCGGGAAAATTTACAGTTTTACCTAGGCCAATTAACTTGCAAACCTGTACGTCTTTGGAGTGTGGGAGGAAGCCAGAGCACCCGGAGAGAACCCACGCGAGTTTCCAGGCACCTATGACTCTCTGTGTAAACAAAAAAATGCCCCAGACATCTCCTTTAAATTATTCCCCTCTCACCATAAAGCCGTGCCTTGTAGTCTGATATTTCCACCCCAGGAGAAAGGTTCTGACTGTCTCCCCTGTCTATTCCTTTCATAATTTCATGCACACCATCAGTTTTTCCTCAACCTCTGATATAGATGTTGCCTAAGGAAAAACTTATACAACAATTATTTTCCATTTAGATATTTAATTAAATACAAAACCATAGTTGTTTGATTTCACCAGCTCCTGCAACGGGCAAGTGTCTCACCAACAGACTCAGTTGACAGGCAGATGAAAGGCACGAGAAGGAAATGCTTAGGAAGGAACTGCAGATAATAGACAATAGACAATAGGTGCAGGAGTAGGCCATTCGGCCCGTCGAGCCAGCACCGCCATTTAATGTGATCATGGCTGATCATCCACAATCAGTACCCCGTTCCTGCCTTTACCCCATATCCCCTGACTCCATTATCTTTAAGAGCCCTATCTAGCTCTCTCTTGAAAGTATCCAGAGAACCGGCCTCCACCGCCCTCTGAGGAAGATGCTGGTTTACATCGAAGATATATACAGAAAGCAGGAGTAACTCAGCGGGACAGGCAGCAATTCATATCCAGAGATTCTGCCTGTTTGGCTGAGTTACTCCCTCATTTTGTGTCTATCTTAGAAGGAAATGCTTCTTCACCACATACTCATGAAAGACATCAAGTAAAACTAGGGCTGTCTATGCAAATATTTCCATATTTAACGACCTCTCTGACACGAAGAAAAACATATCTGATGTATCTAAGTCTCCCACGTCTTGAATACTGGTGGAGATTTTAAAGTAATTTAAGAATTGATGATTTTAACTTCCTCTTTTAGACACAGGTGCAATTTCATCTCATATATTTAACTTCCCATATCTGATTTCTTATTGATTGTCACATTTTAAGACTTTAGTCTGCAGCTCCATATTCAGTTACATTCTGACAGCCTATTCTTTGTGTATTCTGGGGGCCAATTTGCTTCTAGTTTTACAGTGCGCACACCTTTGCAGCGAGTCATTTCAACCAGTTTGGCAAGGTACGAGTGCATGTGACGTCCTCACATGTTGGAAGTATGAGGAGACGTTAGATAATAATACCAGTCAACTTACTTAGCTGAATTCACAGCAGGACTGATAAATGGTACACGACAATCTGGGCAATGCCACGTATTCAAATCCAAGAATGCCCCAATATTTAGCAGCAGAGGAACCCAACACAGGTGGCATGATGGTGCAGTGGTAGAGATGCTGCCTTACAGTGCCATAGACCCAGGTTCAATCCTGACTATGAGTCTGTACGGAGTTTGTAGATTCTCCCCTTATTCTGCCTGGGTTTTTTTGCCACATGCTCCAGTTTCATCTAACACTCCAAAGACATACAGGTTTGTAGGCTAATTGGCTTGGTATAATTGTAAAATTGTCCCTGGTATGTGTAGGATAGTGTTAATTTGCGGGGATTGTTGGTCAGTGTGGACTCGGTGGGCTGAAGGGCCTGTTTTTACGCTGTATATCAAAACTAAACTAAACAATTTCAATGGATCATTAATTATCTTTAGTTCATTGTTGATTGATTAATGAACGGATTAAATAACTTACTTTGTGATTCCTGCTCTCCACTAATTGTAAAGTCAACAGGAAATGATGCGACAGAAACAAGAGTTATGTCTTCAATTCAGTTGGGTGTTAATTATATATACATTAAACAATTTCCCAGGTGAATTGCATGATTGCCATTACATAATGATGATGTCACCACGTGTGCTTTGAATACAGTGCTCACGTGTATGTTACATGCAAATGGAAATTGCAATATCTGCTACACACATTTGATTATATTTAGCCATCAATTTTTCACAGCAAGTGAATCATGTAGTATGTAAAATTGCAATGCAACTGAAGTTCCAGGCAATCAGCGGCACAGTGGCGCAGTTGCAGAGTTGCTGCCTTACACCGCTTACAGCACCAGAGACCCGGGTTCGATCCTGACTATGGGTGCTGTCTGTACGGAGATTGCACGTTCTTCCTGAGACCACATAGGTTTTATCACGGAGCTCTGGTTTCCTCCCACATTCCAAAGACATACAGGTTTGTAGGTTAATTGACTTTGGTAAATTGTAAAAAAAAGTCCCTAGTGTGTGTTGGTTAGTGTACGTGGTGATCACTGGAAGCCACGGACATGGTGGGCCTGAGGGCCTGTTTCCTCACTGTATCTCTAAAGTCTAATCATATTGCTTGTCATGTTCGTACAGGTCACAGTTACTCTGTGGAGAGCAACATAGAGCAGGTTGCCATGCAAACACGCACAAAATGTCTGTATGTGGCACATACAGGCGGAGGGAATACAAAACCTGGGCCATTTGACCTAGTCTGGTACCAGGGCCTGTGTAAAGTCAGCAAACATCATTAGAATCTATTGAGAAATACTTCATATTACCAGCCTTCAGCACTGATTCTTAAAATGTTTGTGGGGTTTTCACCCTGACCTTTGCTTTTATTTTGTAAATCAATTCTTTGTACTGATCATTCTTTACATAAGGGTCTGAAGAAGGGTCTCGACCCGAAACGTCGCCTATTTCCTCCGCTCCATAGATGCTGCCTCACCTGCTGAATTTCTCCAGCATTTTTGTCCACCATTCTTTATATAATAATCAGTTCAAAATTCATATTTTAGAACGAGCTTCAACCCAGAGGTTATGCCCCAATGACAAAATATGTTCTGAAGTAATTTTCCATTTTACCTTTTTCACATCATTGGCAATTGGGCATAATATTCACATAATCATGACGTTGAAATTGATACTTCATAATCGATATTTGGAACTGTTCCTGCTGACCTTTCATTGTTGAGAATCATCTTCATGCTTGCTTTATCCTTCCAGTAACCATGAATGTAAATAAATTATGAAAAGGAAATAACAAAACTATTTGAAACAAGACTAATTAAATTATTCTGCTATCAAAAAGAATATCTTATTAGGAGTTTGTACGTTCTCCCCGTGACCTCGTGGGTTTTCTCCAGGTGCTCCGGTTTCCTCCCACATTCCATAGATGTGCAGGTTTGTAGGTTAATTGGCATCTGTAAATTGCCCCTAGTGTGTAGGATACAAAACTGGGAATTAATAAAAAGTGTATGGGTGATCGATGGTTAGCGTGGGCTCAGTGGGGCGAAGTGCCTGTTTCCACACTGTATCCTTAAACATACGCATATAATAATTATACAGAATTGAAAAAATAAATATAAAATTGTAGTTGAGGTGTCATCAATGAGCATCTCTCCAGACGATAGTCTATCATTCATAAATTAATTAGTAGGGTGGCTCATTTTCTATTATTTCATTTATCTCTTGTTCGTTTTTCATTTTTGCTAAATATTTCTCAACTCACTGATATGTGGAATGTCATGATTAGAATATAAAATATTATTAGCGGAAAGGCACTTTGTTTCATCTATATTTGCAAGGGAAGAGAATTTCTGCTCTAACTCCACAAGTTATGCCATAATTTCCACATCAGAAAGACGCCGATAGGTCCGAGATGCCAGCATCCTGGAGAAAGCTAGAATGGTATTTCACACCTTTGATGGGAATAAACTCAGTTTAACTCATAATTGTAATTCCCCTACATCCATTGGAAACTAAGAAAGCGTTACAAGTAGTTCTCAGGGTGTTAAAGTAATTTTTAATATTTTCAGTCAAAGAAGCACAATACACAAGAACCAAATCTCAAACACATTTTTATTGCTCAACCTTTTTTTTGTACATTCATTATGTTTCAATGGAAATGTCAAAGCACAATCTCCACTGTTTTTCTCCTGTATTATCTTGCATTTTTGTTTCTTTTAAACTGTAATCTAAATGAACACTCATTCATGTATTTTTCTTTATTTGGTGGCGTTTTTGCAGGCAGCAATTAGTTTGTGTTAAAATTGTGCTTTAAGGTATTTAAAATTCTTCATGTAAAAATGGCTTCAATTTTCCTTATCCTTGGTTTCTCAATAACCTAATTTTGGTCCAAGTGTCCACACAATTTCAATGCCATCTAATCATTCTGCGGTTTGCATCTTTGCTACTGCAACCAGAATGCCAATACTCAGCTGACCACATTATTCTTGAAGACTTTGCCCGACATAAAAACATGAGAAATTGAAGTAGGAACAAGCCATTCAGCCCTTGTGCCTGTTCTATCTTTCAAAATGTTTATGGCTAATCTTTTACCTCAGTGCCACTTTCCTGCCTTCACCCTATATTCCTTAATATCCAAAACATTATTGATCCCCGTTTAGTTTAGTTTAAAGATACAGTGCGGAAACAGGCCCTTCGGCCCACTGATCAGCACACAAACACATTAGGGACAAATCACAAAGCCAACTAGCCTACAAACCCGTACGTTTTTGGAATGTGGGAGAAAACCCATGCAGGTCA
This sequence comes from Leucoraja erinaceus, assembly GCF_028641065.1. NCBI lineage: Eukaryota > Metazoa > Chordata > Chondrichthyes > Rajiformes > Rajidae > Leucoraja > Leucoraja erinaceus. The sequence continues at coordinate 17,878,703 of NC_073386.1, forward strand.
CCTGGAGAACATACAAACTCCAGACAGACAGCACCCGTAGTCAGGATCGAACCCGTGTCCCTGGCGCTGTAATTCAACAACTCTACCGCTGCGCCACCATACCGCCCTATCTTGATTATAATTCAACAACTGATCCTTCACAGCCCCCCTATGCTGGACAATTCCAAAGATTCACCACCTCCTTCATAAAGAACTGTTCAATAAGGAGAATCTTTGGCATTGTTTATTAATTGGACAATTTGCTGAATGGATAACCACTTATCTTGAGACTGTGACCTCTGGTTCTAGATGCCCTTACCCACAAAATTAAAACCACAGCATGCTGAAAATATGAATGGACTCTTTGTGGGGGAGGGGGGGAGATGGGGTACCACCATGAGGTACCACCTCCAGTTTAAATTCCATTTGGAATATTTTGGAGGACCAAGAAACCAGAGGACATAGGTTTAAGGTTATAGTTTAATAGAAACCTGAGGGGCAACTTTTTCACTCCGAAGATATGGGTATATGCAATGAGCTGTCAAAGGAGATAGTTACAACATTTAATTAGACACTCGGACAGTTACATGGATAGGAAACGTTTAGAGGAAATATGGACCAAATGCAGTCAAATGGGACTTACTTTGATGAGCCATTTTGGTCGCCATGGGCGAGTTAGGCAGAAGGACCTGGTTCTGTGCTGATGACTCTATGACAATTTCACAAAACTGGCAACCCCTATGTAGCACAACTCTATCCAATCTTTCCACTGTAAATCAGAATTCAATTTATGTAACACCTCTGTGCTGCATCTGAGTTTTGAGTTCTTAAAAAAATCATTGGCTTTCTGGTAGATAATGGGACAAAACAAAATCATTCAAGTCACAGTTTCCATGAGACTTGAGACTTTAGAGATACAGCAGGGAAACAAGCCCATCGAATCTGCGACGACCAGTATACTAATACTAAACACTAGGGACAATTTAGAGTTTACAGAAGCCAATTAATCTGTACGTCTTTGAGTGTGGGAGGAAACCAGAGCACCCAGAGAAAACCCACACGGTCACAGGGTGACTCCAGAAGAACGTACACAAACTCTGTACAGATAGATCCCATAGTCAGGATTGAACCTGGTGGTCTGGTGTTGTAAGGCAGCAACTCTACAGCTGTGCCACTGTGCAGACTTTGAATATGGTTGTGCACCCCAACCTCTGAGAGAGCTTCTAAAGTGGAATCTTGCGCCTCCTTCAGCTTCAGACTGCCTTCTGCCCAATAATCTGTAATCTCATCAAGTCGAGTCAACTGTATTCGTCACAGGTCAACCAAGAGAGTGGGGACCATTATTATCAACTGGTGCTCATCTCTCATGGGCTACATGAGAGTAAGGCTGGAAATAGTCTCCTCAAAAGGTCATTGCACTTATACATTACAAAATCAATATCATGACAGAGATCAGTCTCACTGTTGATCAGGTTATCAATAACAGAGAAGTTAAATGATAAGTGTGTAAAATTCTGACAATGCCAAATGCTAAGGCTCCCTTTTTTTAATCAAAGGAATCGGTTCAGCAGCGATATCAAGTTATTTTCCAAGCACAACACCAGACTGGAATGAGGAGAGAGATGTTGTCACAAAACTCTATTACTAAAATCACTCATAAGACTGAAAGGAAATGTGTAAAACATAGCTTGGTGTTCATTACTATTAAACCAATATTTCAAATGTTACTGTTTAATGACAAGAGTAACAATGATTTTGTGAGTCAGTAGATTAATAGGGCTACTTTTAATCTAATCTACCATAACATTAAGATTGGAAAGCAGTGTTTTTGTTCCCCAAAGGGCTGAATATAGATTTGTTTCCCTTCATTCTGGGATGATATAGTGTCTGGTGTTGCATGTTATCCTATCATTAGCAGCATGGCAGCACTGAAATAGTGTCATACAATCACAGAGCTTTTGTGGCCTCTCCTCTCTGAACATCATGATACAACTGCACCAAATGTTGGTAAGGCCACACTGGGAATGCTGGGTACAATGCTGATCCCCCAGCTGTAGGAAGGATGTCACTAAACTGGAATGGGTGCAAAAATATTTACAAAGATGTTATTGAATCTGGAGAGTTGAGTTATAAAGAGAGGCTGGATAGGTTGGGACTATTTCCCCAGAGGGTAGGAAGCTGAGGAGCGACCTTCCAAGATTTATAACATCATGAGGGGTTTATACAAGGCTTAGAACAGTTTTTTCCCCAGGCGAGGGAAATCTACAAACAGAGGGCATAAGTTTAAACTGAGTCGTGGAATCATAGATTCCTACTGCACGGAATTCCTTTGGCCCAACTTGTCTGTGCAGACCGTTGTGCCCATCTAAGCTAGTCCCATTTGCAGGTGTTTGACCCATATTCCTCATTTCCTATTCATGTGCCTATCCAAATCCAAATATCCAAAATGTTTTTATTGTACATTTATTGCTTTTGAGCATCGCAAAAAAATAAACAATAAATTCTCTTGCTGACCCTCAAAATTACAGTGCACGGATCAAGTCCACAGTTTACATTCTTAATTGAAAAACAAACAGTAGATTGGAGGATACTTCAAAATGAAAGTACATAAACCCTCACAATAAGGGCCTCGACCCGAAACGTCACCCATTCCTTCTCTCTAGAGATGCTGCCTGTGCCGCTGAGTTGCCCCAGCACTTTGTGTATATCTCTACATAGTGGATATTGCTTATAGCGGATCGAGGCTCCCATTACCCTGCCACCACCACCCCCCCCCCCCTTCCCCCTCCCGCCAGTTTCCAATGAGACAGCGCCATCTGACGTATTTCTGGTGTGGTAGTGGGGCGAGCAGCATAAAGGCAGCGCAAGTTCTAGTGGGGCTGGGGGCTCTACGACTCCCCGGCCAATGAATTACCGCTTGGTTGACCTGTCCCCCCCCCCCCCAACGACATGTTTCTATCCTCCCGGCCTTGGGTTGAACTTTACCCCCCTCCCCCGGTTATAGAGGACAATCGACGATAATGTACACCATCCTTCCCCCCCCACCTTGTCGTCTGATATTGCGAGGGTTTACTGAATAGTTAGAGTCATACAGCGTGGAAACAGGCCCTTTGGCCCAACTTGCCCTCATCGGCCAACGTGTCCCATCTATACTAGTCCCACCTGCCACCATTTGGTCCATATCCCTCCAAATCTGTTCTTTCCATGAGTTATTTAGATGTTTCTTTTAACTCTGGAAGCGCCCAAATCATGGGACTGAGTTTACTGTATGGACAGAGAGTGTTTTATTTAATATTATTAAACCTCTTTCTGAAGTTAATATAGTTAGGAAGTCTCCAGCTCCTTGTACAGCAATGTTGAGACTGGGCACATTATTATGACCAATTGTTTTAATATATTAAATAATATTTCCAAGCCCAAAGGACATAAAATACATTGGAAAGCACAAAAGTGTTATATTATTGCTATTAATACAAGCTACAACACTGGCTTGCTTAAAAATCATGAAGAAATATCAGTATATAAAATCATCAAAGAACAAATTATTGAAAACTATGAGGGCTCTATATAAGTATAGACAATCTTTTGCTTCTAGATCATAATCCAACACTTCATGGCATTTTCCACTGTTTGCGTAGGCAGTGAGGGAGCTGATAGTTTGCCAACCATCCCACAACACTGTTCCGGGTGCAAAGGTGTTCATTTAACCACATGTTTTGATTTCTGTAAAATCGTTTTTCCAAAGGGTGGCTCAGAGTGTAAATGTGCCATTGAATAGGGGAAACGTTTTTTAATTTGATCAGTACTGACCTTAAATAGGAACCAGAAAGTCGGGTTGCATTGAAGCTTGTTATCTCCTGGTTAGAAAGCGTAACAAATGGCAAAGCTCCCTCATTACATTTAGTTTAGTTTAGAGATACAGCGCGGAAACAGGAGAAAACCCACGCGGTCTAGGGGGGGACGTACAACCTCCATCCAGACAGCACCTGTAGTCGGGATCAAACCCAGGTCTCCAGCGCTGTAAGGCAGCAACTTTACTGCCGCGCTACCCTCCCTCCCGTCTATCACAGTAATCCTGTTGGGATACTTGGGATGTTTGGTGAAGATAGATATGGGTTCAGGAGTGTTGAGTCTTTTTACGGATTTTCAGACTGGATTATACTTTTCCGAGGAGGTTCTAGGAGGGTTGGGGAGGGAGTTGCAGATGTTGCCATAACTCCACTACAGGACAAGGCTCATCTGGTCTGCAGGGAAATCTCCAGTGAATTTACAGAGCTTAAGACGGCCTGTGGCAAAATTCCATGCTGGGTGTCTATGACAAGATGCAGGAGATATCTTTTATAAGATGGTGGAAGCGTTGCTCCGTGGAGAATCCCTCAGTCAGGGCACAGAGTGGGTTCTGGGAGTGTCTACTGCTGGCATGCTACTGTGAGATTGCAGCCAACAAAAATGAAGGGAAGTTCAGTAGTGGCATCAACAGATCTTTCAAAGTGGTATCGACAGACGTGCAGATCTGCCTGTGGCGCTGCCACCCCCGCCTTGTGTCCGATGATGGGCTGTGGCATGCGTTGAAGGGGTGGTAACTGGAGTGTGTTGATGGGAGCTGGGCTCTGTCTTATTGCCCATCTGTTCTAGGTGGGAGGGGTGTAGAAAACCTCACCCATCCCTTTTTTCTCCAGAGATACTGCCTGACCCACTGAGTCACTCCAGCACTTTGTGCCTAAGTAGGAGAGGTGTGTGTTATCATCATGTTGGTTTTAAATACGGAAAGATTACAACAGGCCTTGAAGCCCATCTACCTGCTGCTTTAAGCACTATGCTGGCCAATATGACTGATAATTCATCCATTCGTATTGCGACTTGGATGAACTACTGAATATTAATACACTATAAATACAACATTTATTCACAAAGCACGCAAAACAAATCCAAGAGCTGCCAGGAGACTATTGCAAAAATCTCACCAAACCCGTATAGCTGGCTGTCGCACCCTGTCCATCCGGTAGAGTGGGGGAAGATTGAGAAAGATCAGATATGGGCACAGCAACAAGGTAACCAATCTCTTCTCCATTCTAATTACTTGAATTTAATACTCAATCGCTCAACACAGAGAGAGAAGCCTGATCAAACTTTTCAGCTTTAATTTTACCCTAACTCTATGAATGATCAAGGGCTTGCCCCACTTGGGCGTCATTTATGCAACATAATTTACGCATCTCGATGCACGATACGCGCGTCATAACATGCGCATGGCGTGCATTACGCGTGGTGACATAGGCAGTGACGCACGATAGCGCGCGGCGCCCCAAGATTTTTGGGATTCTCAAAATCCTCGCGCGCCACCTGGGTGACGTGCAAATGACGCCCAAGTGGGACAGGCCCTTTAGGCGTTGTATCTAACGGGAAGCACATCTTACATCATGCTCCATTAAGTTAATTCATTTAGAATATAAAATGGGGATCTGAGCTAAACTCACCCATTTCTTGCTGGTAGGTAGAGTAAAACTGGTGATCTGGTTTTAGATTCATATTCTAGACTATTAAGAGTATGTCTTAAAAACAGTTAAAACAAGTTCCCACTTGGTCCTCGTTTTGATACAAGACTGTCCTTGAAAAGAAAAGAGCCACAATTAACATCATGGGACCAAGTTGAATCTTATCTCTCATCTCTCATTTAAAAAAAAAATCTCTGCATTTACCCCAATGAGTTTAGATTATCATCATCAGAAGCTGACAGCAGATAGTATCTAAATGAAACTGAGCTGGGAACTTGACTTTGACATTCCTTACGTTAAACCAGTTTCGTAATCCCAAACATAAGCCTACATTTTACCCTCAGTAGCGTTTCCATTTCCAGCAAGTATCCCATTTCCCTTCTTCGTCAGTGCATACATGTGATCCTCTGCCACCATCACAACCTTTGTGTAGTGGTTTGTCACGTTGCGAATGTTTTGATCTATATTTTGTGTAGCTTTCTATACAAATGGCCCTAAATTCGTTAAGCCAAGTCAACATTTTCATATTCGCCATGGTCGGAGTCATCCAGTTCAATACCAGGAACTAGATTATAGTAATTTGCTGATTTATTCATGTAGAGCCTTTGCCGATCTACCTCTTGCAGCTCCTCTGCCGCGCTCACCAATTCCGGCTGAGCGTGGACTTCCTCGATGGCATCATCTTCTTCCGCTTTATTAGTGGACATATTGAGGTAAATGTCATCAGCAAGTACAATGGAGTCAACAGAACCACCGAGCCTTATCTCCACCTCCTCGTACAAGTCCCGACTACTGCCTAACAATGCCGCTGAAGGGCGCAACATCAGCTGGTTTCTGGCCAGCAGGCTGTTATCGTGTCCTGTGAGGGTAGGAGTTGATTCTGGGGTCCTGCATGTTATGTAGTGATGGTCCTCCATGTTTGCAAAGCCCGACTTCTCCACGGTACAAATGTGATTATCTTGCCTAATTGCTTTAAAAACAGAGCTTCTTCTTCTACAGCAGAAGCAGCCCAACACTAAAGCAATAATCAAGATAAATGGGAGGCAAATGAAGAGAGCAGTGAGGCCATGGGACCTGCAGATATCTGAGCGATGAATGTCTATGATGTGAAGGCCTTTTGGGTGGTTCGTGGTGTAGCACTTGGGCCCATTTTCCAACCCAGTGACACTTGCATTGTATTTTGCCACTGAATCGTACAAGGCACAAGTACACTGCAAAGTGTTATTGAAAAGAGACAATTTTTCAAGGTTTGGTTTAAAGGCAGTGAGAGGAATAGAAACCAGATTATTAGAATCCAAGTACAGCTCCTGAATCTGGTCTGAAGCATCTAAAATGTCCTCTGGTAAATCTTGAAGATGGTTTCCCTCCAGATGAAGGACTTTTAGATTGGGTGCATTCGCTAGGAAGTGAGAAGGTAGTTTCTCTAAATGATTGTGGTCTAGGTATAGGATTTCCAGGGAGCTCAGATTTTCATCCGTAGATAAGATGTCAGATATATTACAACTTGACAGGTCGAGGACCCGCAGTCCTGTCAGGCCAGTGAAGACATTCCAGTGAAGAACACCGATGGAAGAACCAGTGAAGTTTAAGCAACACTGTTCTCTAGCATTGCTGAAGTTAAATGTCCTGAAATCAAGACTGTTGTCACATTTGCAGTCGTCAACTACAGCTTCATAGCTGCAAAATGATGCCAGGAGTAAAATCCACCGCTGAAGCGATTCCCATGACTTTGTACCTGAGGAAACAAATCAGCAAAAGGTCAAATGACAGGAACATCACGTTCACAAGTTACAGGAGTAGAATTAGGCCGTACGGCCCATCGAGTCTACTCCACCATTCAATCATAGCTAATCTCTGCCACCTAATCCCATTTTCCTGCCTTCTCCCATAACCCATGTCACAGTTAAAGACACAGCTTTATCAGGTGGCACGGTGCTGCAGTTGTAGAGTTGCTGCCTTACAGCGAATGCAGCCCCGGGTTCCATCTGTCTGTATGGAGTTTGTACGTTTTCCCCATAACGTACGTGGGTTTTCTCCGAGATCTTCGTTTTCCTCCCACACTCCAAAGACGTACAGGTATGTAGGCTAATTGGCTAGGTAAATGTAAACATTGTCCTTAGAGGGTGTAGGATAGTGCTAATGTGCGGGGAACGCTGGTCGGCGTGGACCCTGTGTACCGAAGGGCCCATTTCCGCGCTGTATCTCTAAACTAAAACTAAACAGCTAAGTGCATGGCTCATACCGACTATTTGTTGTTTGAGCTCAAAACCGATTTTTAAGTTAATTAAATATTTATTTAAGCCTAAGAAAACAAAAATAACAAATCTCCCTCATTGATCTTCATTTGGCCCAGCAAAATTGGCCTTTTGGTAAAGCTAAAAGCACACAAAGTATTGTTGTAACTCCGTCAGTCGAGCAGCATCTCTGGAGAACAAGTCGGCACCCTTCTTCAGACATTTGGTAAAACTATCTAGACTCCTGTTTAAGCCAAGATCAACATAAAAAATAGGCAAAACACAAAGTTCTGGAGGAACTCAAGAGGGTCAGGCAGCACCTGCAGAGGGAATGGACAGGTGACATTCTGGGTCTGACCCTTCTTCAGACTTGAATATGAAGAAGGGTCCCAAACTGAATCGCTGTCTGTCCATTCCTTCAGCACTTTGTGTTTAGCTCAAGTTTCCAGCATCTGCTGTTTCTTGAGCTTACGCAAGAAAATGGGCCCCTGTGATACCAGTAGGCACCCCTCATTTCCACTTCTCTAACAGCAGCTCCCTAGATCCCCGTGTTAGTTCATCTGCTGCTAAGTTTTATTGATCCCATCGATAACATATTCCACAATATTCTTGGCCAGACTCCCTCATTCCATCATCCACCAGATGTGAGATCCAAAAATCAACTGCTTCTGGTGTTCTAACTCGCATCAAATCCAATTGATACATCCCCTTGCTTGCCTACCCAAATTAGTTAAGCAGTGCCTAGATTTAAAATTCTCACCCTTGTTTTTCAAATCCTTTCATGACCTTGCTAATTCTATAACCTCCTCCAGCCCTACAACCCAACAAAACAATAGCTACTCCCATTCAGTCTTCCTAAATATCTCTGAATAGAAAATCTTCATTCTTGCCTGATGTTACCAAGGCCATAAGCTTTGGAATTTTCTTTCTAAAATCCTGCTGCCACCCCACCTCATTTTTATCTCCTTTAAGATGCTCCTTAGAAACATAGAAATATAGAAAATAGGCGCAGGAGTAGGCCATTCGGCCCTTCGAGCCATTCAATATGATCATGGCTGATCATCCAACTCAGTATCCTGTTCCTGCCTTCTCTCCATACCCCCTGATCCCTTTAGCCACAAGGGCCACATCTAACTCCCTCTTAAATATAACCAATGAACTGGCCTCAACTACCTTCTGCGGCAGAGAATTCCAGAGATTCACCACTCTCTGTGTGAAAAAGGTTTTCCTCATCTCGGTCCTAAAAGATTTCCCCCTTATCCTTAAACTGTGACCCCCTTGGTCTGGACTTCCCCAACATCGGGAACAATCTTCCTGCATCTAGCCTGTCCAACCCCTTCTTGGAACCCGTCTCTTTGTCCGAGCTTTTGTCCATCTGCCCCTATGAATCCCCTTAGCGACTTGATGTTAAATTTCTATTGGACACTTCTCCAGTGAAATATCGTGAGACATCTTGCATATTAATCGTATTAAACTCCTCTCTCCCAGCTTCTCCCCCTCCCCCCCCACCCCCACCCCTTCCAACACCTCAATCAATGTGAAGAAGGGTCCCAACCCAAAACCTATCCATGGTACACACAAATGCTGGAGAAACTCAGCAGGTGCAGCAGCATCTATGGAGCAAAGGAAATAGGCAACGTTTTGGGCTGAAACCCTTCTTCAGACTGATAGGGGGTGGCGGGGAGAAGGAAGGAAAAAGGAGTAGGAGGAGCCCGAGGGCTGAGGAAGGGGAGGAGACAGCAAGGGCTAACAAAATAGGGAGACTTCAATGTTCAAAGAAACCTATCCATGTTCTCTGGAGATGCTGCCTGACCCACTAAGCTACTCCAACTCTTTGTGTAGACCAGCAAATGTATTCCATATTTCCAATTTACTTAATCTCCAAGCTTAAGGAAGTCATTAGCCTTGTGGCTGCATTTTGAAAGATTTGTTCATGTCCCTCCGTATTGTCCCTTTCTCATCAATGAAATGCTATCTCGCACAGAAGAAATCCGGACAAGGGAAGGCAATGTTTTAAATATGTAATTTAATTTTAACCCATGTGAGGATCCCAACTTCAAATGCAAGAGGGGCTAATTTCTGCCTTTATTTTCCCCTATGGTGTGCGAACATCTCTCTATATTCATCAACAGCCACAGAGAGTGATTTGGGACACATCAGAGAGATGTGCACATGACCAACATAAAAGTGATTTTTTGTGTGTGTGTGTGTGATGCAGCATTATTTCTATTTCAAAGTAGTTCAATCGAACCATTGAATTCTTCATTATCCATGCAGAAAATTATTTAATTATTAGTATCCGTAGTCAGTGGTTTTGATAATGGTGCTCTTTCAACAGTGTATTTGACATCAGCTGATCTTATCTGGCATTGCTCACGCCAATAACTTGTGCCAATTACAATCATTTCTTACGTTAAACAAAAAAATTGCCATTTGTTCCTTGATGTTGTGCAAGTCCTGTTTCAACCTTCAGCACAGTATGCCTTTGTACCACAATGCAGATGACATTTCAAAAAGTATAAACGATCTCTGGTGGACCATTGTACTGGTGTGACCATGACTAAGCTGCTGGATGAAAAAGGTCTTTATTCAACACAAGCAGGTCTTCTGGGGCTATTTCTCCGATCACAACGCTCAACAGTGCAGTGACGTTTTATAATTTTTAACCAGAAAGACAAAATGAATCAACTGACTACTGTTTCAATGGCTACGTAACTAACATTTTCAGCGTCGATGGGTAAGTTTGCAGAATTACATTTTTATAATGGCAGAACCCCTTTCAATCCCTAGTCTGAGGGATTAGATTAGATTAGATTAGATTTGTTTATTGTCATTCAGACCTTTCGGTCTGAACGAAATTCTGTTTCCCTGCAGTCATACATATAATTTAAAAAATGACAAAAACACACAATCAACACAAATTTAACATCCACCACAGTGAGTTCACCAAACACCTCCTCACTGTGGTGGAAGGCAAAATCTTAAAGTCTCTGGCTCTTCCCTCTTTGTTCTCCCTCTGCACCGAGGCGAACACAGATTGGAGCACAAAACATCAGACACCCAAAATATACTTCTCTTGTTACAATGTAGAGGGACGGCTCTGTTTTTATATAGCAGCCAGATTAATAACTGAAAAAATAGATATGTCCTGAATGGTACATTAAGCGGTAGGGTTACATATGTAACAATGTGTTAATCCAAGAAATGGCTACTTAATGCCTTCCTTGATCTCATCATGAAAGTTCCAATGAGGGCCGATTAACGTCAACATCCATTCTATGCATTACGCTGAGCAGTTATAATGGTACAGAATTAGAATGTCTGAAGAAGGGCCCCGACCCGAAACATCACCCATCCTTTTTCTCCAGAGATACTACCTAACCTGCTGAGTAACTCCAGCCTTTAGAATATCCCACACTCAATGGCTGGTTTAGATGGCATCAGGGGAAGTTAAATTGTGGACAGGTTTCTTTTGAAGACTGGTTCTTGCTTGAATTAACTAGCTCCGTCTATTCCATAACTGTGTGTGATGACCCCAATAATCCCTAACAGTACAATTTGTATCTATTAGCGTGATTAGAAGGATTGTGGCCATTTTTATTGACAATAACTGGCGAGTCGTATGTTGGGTGTGGATATAGCCACGTGACTAATTATCAATGACTAATGAAAAGGTGACCACACTCTGCTTCCTGTGGTCCCTGGATATCTGTGCTCAGCTGAATCCTTGGCCTAGGTTGTCAAAGCCTCATCCCACTGGCAACCCCTCCCAGCAAATGAGACAGACAGACACAGACACACACACATAATTTAATTTAGAGATACAGCTCGGAAACAAGCCCTTCGGTCCACCGAGTCCACGCCAACCAGCGATCCCTGCACACTAACACCAGGGACAATTTTACATTTATACCAAGCCAATTAGCCTACAAACCTGTACGTCTTTAGATTGTGTGCAAAAATCAAAGTTCTTGGAGAAACCCCACGCAGGTCATGGGGAGAACGTACAAACTCTGTACATACCAGCACTCGTTGCCAGGATCGAACCTGGGTCTCTGGCGCTGCAAGCACTGTAAGCCAGCAACTCTCCCACTATGCCACCCAACTTATGAGAGCACGCAAACTCCACACAGACTGCACCCAAGGTCAGGATTGAATCCGGGACTCTGGCAGTGTGAGGCATAAGAGCAACCAGCTGTATGTTAGCAGCTTTATTAGTGACAGCTGGGAGAATCATTGGTGAAGGTGCCTGAAGTATTTGGGCTGTAGATGCTCTCCCGTGGAACTCCAGAAGCACTCCCCTCGGGCCGAGGCACCTGAAATCCCCTTTCTGCCAAATATCACCTAGTCACTGGATCTCCCTATGGTTCCCACCACTGCCCCATCACCACCTCCCTCCCCACCCAGCTGATGACAGATTTTTCGAGGATTGTTGCCAGTTCAGTCGATAAAAAAAAAAAAATCACAGGAACAGTAAAGTCTCAAGTTAACTTCAGCTTTTAAAAAATATTTAAACCTGTATTTTAGCAAAATGAACCACAATGTGGACATAATCTGTCTATTTTTTCCTCACGCAATTCATTAATTATTTGGAATTATCAGTTGCGGATTAATTAGTGGCTTATTAAGGAGAGGGAAGGGAAGGGAGAGAGGTGAAGCTGTTTCCATTAAACTTGCTGTCAACACACACTGACGCCATTCAGTAGAATATAAATTATTTTGGAACTTTCCTGAAACTAGAATAAAAGCATTCTTTTATGGTAAAATACATTGTTGAAGTTTATCGAATCCTTTGTGCGAGTCCGACTTTAGTAGAAGTATGATAATAGCCCTGATAATAATAGCATATTGAATAAAAGTTTCCTTATCTCAGCTCCCATTAGGAATTCCATCTGTACCCACACCCTTTCCTGAGTGCAGACATTGAAGTATGAATTTCCTGTAATAAACTTTTTGAATAACCTAGTGAAGAAAACAAGAAAGTTCTGCATTAACTGAGATGATTATTTACATTCAATTATTTTATGTTAAACTAATTTTGATGTTATTTTAAATGCAGGCTTAAAGAGGGAGTGGTAGATAATATACAGTACTGTATATATTTATGGCCCATAGTTTTCACCGTTCTAAATTATATTTAATTTTACTCTTAGTTCTCTCTGTTATTTCTTAGACATAAACTAAGATGACGTTCAGAGGACCTGGTCCTAATTGCAGGCAGAGGAGATTAATATTACTTGGCATCAAGTTTGACACAGGCATTGTGGGCCAAAGGGCCTGTGCTGTATTGTTCTATATTTAGTGCTCTGTTCAACTTTCCTCGGCTTGTTTTAATATTATAGATTTTCATTTTTTTTTATTGGCATACAAAGATGCCATTTAGTCTATCGGGTCAATGGCAGCTCTCAGAGCAATTCCATCCATTCTATTGCCACACTTATTTTCACTGCAACCTATTCTCTAACACATATCCACCAACTCCCTACCACAGAGGACCCAGGTTCGATCCTGACTATGGGTGTTGTCTGTACGGAGTTCGTACGATCTCTTCGGTTTCCTCCCACACTCCAAAGACGTACATTCCTTTTTTGTTATCTTTCAGAAAAACGTTCCCGATGTTGGGGGAGTCCAGAACCAGGGGCCACAGTTTAAGAATAAGGGGTTGGCATTTAGAACGGAGGTGAGGAAAATCTTTTTCGGCCAGATATTCTGTGGAATTCTCTGTTTCAGAAGGCAGTAGAGGCCAATTCTCTGGATGCTTTCAAGAGAGAGTTAGATAGAGCTCTTAAAGATAGCAGGGTCAAGGGACATGGGGAGAAGGCAGGAACGGGGATACTGATTGTGGATGATCAGCCATGATCACAGTGAATGGTGCTGGCTCAAATGGGCGAATAGCCTACTCCTGCACCTATTGTCTATTGTACAGGGATGTAGGTTAATTGGCTTGGTGTGTGTGTAAATTGTCCCTAGTGTTAATGTGCAGGGATTGATGGTTGGCATGGACTCAGTGGGCTGAAGGGCCTGTTTCTGCCCTGTATCTCTAATCTAAACTAAAAGTAGACACAAGGAACTGCAGATGCTGTTTTACAAAAAAAGACACAAAGTGCTGGAGTAACTCAACGGGTCAGGCTACATCTCTAGAGAACATGGATAGGTGATGTTTCAGATCTGAGGAAGCGTCCAATGTGAAATGTCACTTATCCATGTTTGCCAGAGATGCTTCCTGACCCACTGAATTACTCCAGCACTTTGTGTTCTTTTTTTTTTGCAGAAGAATGTTGCTGCTTTTGACAACATTGTTAAACTAAAGACTTTCTAACATAAAGATGTAAGAAATAGAAGCAGGAGCAGGCTATTCAGTCCCTCATGCTTGCTCCAGCATTCAGTTAGATCATCTTGGATCTGTTGTCTCAGTATAACTTTCCTACGCTGACCCCCTATTCCATGATTCCTTAATATCCACCAACTTATTGATCTCTATTAAATGTAGTCAGTCTCTAGCCTTGGAGGATTCCCAAAGAATTGCCGCATCACGCCAATGTTATTTCATCTCATCCTTGATCAGAATAGTTCATTCGTATCTCCAGAAGGCGTTTTATCTTATCAAGCCCCTTAAGAATCACACATGGTTCTTAGAATCAAGCTTATTTTCTCTAAGCTCCAACAAGCAGAGGCAGATTTATTAAACAGATAGCCGGATTTTACAGTCTGCAAAATGTTACCCGTCAGCCTACAACCAATTTACTGTCAGCATCAACAAATGTCTAAAACATTCTTTGCTTATCTTGCCTATTTATATTCCAACAGGGCTATCAATCTAGCTGTCACCTGTAAGCAAAAACCTGACATTTAAAAAGAGATAAGGTAGATGATGTCCAACAGAAAAATAACTTGGATATCACAGCCTCACACCATCTCAAAACTACTCTGCAGCTAGTTTCTTTCGCTCTTTACATATAGAATTAATACAGTAACCAATATATGTGCACAGTCCCTCAAACAACAATGCAATAAATTGTCTGAGAGGTGATTTTACTGATTGAATGCATATGTTTTTGTTGGGGTCATTGAATGATAATAATTTGTCGGACACAAAGTGCTCACAAAGTAATTCAGCGAGTCAGGCAGAATCTATGGACAACATGGATAGGAAAAGTTTTAGGTCAGGATGTTTCCTCAGGCGAAGAAGGGTCCCGACCTGAAATGCCGCCTATCCATATTCTGCAGGCTGACTGATCCCTGTGATACTCCAACACTTTGTCTTTTTTTTAAAATAAACCAGCATCTGCAGTTCATTGTTTCTATATAATTGGTTAGGACACTGGGAAATTCTCCTTTTATTTGCCAAACAGCGTCCTAGAATCTTTGACAGTCATTCACCTTGGAGTAAAAACAGGGCCACAGTTCAATGCTCCTGCCTGTACTGCTACATTCCTCAGGGGTGTGGCTTGAATGCACAACTCTCTGATTCAGAGGTGAGAGTGTAACCGCATTTAGGCAAGGTTGATAATTGTACTCAAATGGTATGTGGTGAAATCGGGCTGTGTCATCTGTGCCTGGTCTATTGTAAACAAATTGGCCTTCTTAGTTTGGTTACTGTGCTTATTCAAATATTTTCATATTTGCAGCGTAAATGTATATTTATCTTGAACATATATATCAACAGAGGAAGGATGATAAATATAAATGTTGATTGAGTTTTTGTTACAACATACTTTGTGATTTACATTTTACTTGGACTTTGGGTAACTACAATACTGAGCAGCTGATTCAATTGAGTGTTTAGATTGGCAGTACCTATCAAGTTGTTAATATGCTAAATTTTGTTACTTGCCATATGCCATTACTATCCCCATTTTTGAATTCTAGTCCTGTGTGTGGTTCTACTCCAGTATTTCGATAGTAGACCATTGTTCTGGACACTTTAATGGGCAAGAAAACTTAATCTTTAGATCCCTTTCATTTCTACTGATTATGAAAAAGTCTTCTGCACGTCAGTCGCTAAACTTCTGCATTGGAATCCCAAGCAAATATCAGACGTGTTCAAATCCAAATTTGATGGGTAAAGTTTGTATGTAACATGGACAGCTTCACTGCTTACTGTAGAAACAAACAAATACAGATGCTGGTTAATGCACAAACGGACACAAAGTGCTGGAGTAACTCAGCGGGTCAGGCAGCATCTCCGGAGAACATGGATAGGTGACATTTCGGAACGGGACCCTTCGGGTCAATCCACCGCTTCTCGCAACAGTTCTCCTTCCAATGCCCTGCGTTCTACACTGACTGCCATCAGCAGGCCCTCACTCCGTCTCTCCCGCTGCTCCAGAAAGAAAGAACCCCGATTTGAAATGTCACCTGTCCATTTTCTCCAGAGATGCTGCCTGACAAACTGAATTACTCCAGCACTTTATCTCTTTTGTAAATCAGCATCTGCAGTTCTTTGTCTCGATCCGTAATTCATGTGTCTGCCTTGCTTCTTCTGTATGAACTTCCACTCAACAGCCACAATTCTTATGCACGCTTGGTGGTTTACATGTGTCGACACAAAGAACATAAGGAATTAGTTTAGTTTTGAGATACAGCATAAAAACAGGCCCATCGAGTCCACACCGACCAACAATCACCCGTAAATTAGTTATATGTTAGCTTACACACTAGAGGCAATTTACAGAAGCCAATTAACCCAGAAGCCAATTAACCCACAAACTTGTACGTCTTTGGGATGTGGGAAGAAGCCGCAGCAACTTGAGAAAACCCATGTGATCACAGGGAGTACCTGTACGTACAAATTCCGTACAGACAGCACTTATAATTAGGATTGAACCGGTCTCTGGCACTGTAAAGCAGTAACTCTACTGCTGTGCCATTGTACCGCCCTAATTATCTGTCCTGGGATATAACATGCCCATTACATTCATCATTAGTAGAAAATTATTTATATCATCCAACAAAATTTCAAAAGTTAAATGAAGATACTGCTTCATGACTTAAAAAAACCCAGACCATTGAAAGAACTCATTGGGTTGAGCAGCAAATGTGTGTGTGTGTGTGGGGGCGGAGAGGAATTGTCAATGTTCCAGGTCAAGATCGGGCATTAAGGCCTCTCCGCTGACAGATGCTGCTCGACCCACTGCATTTTTACAGCAGCTTGTTTTTTTTTGCTCCAGATTCCAGCATCTGCAGCCTCTCCAGGACATTAGGATTTTTCCACTCTTGCTAACGCCTAGTAAGAATTTAAAATTGGGAGAACTTAGTTCAGTTTTCTGGGAACTACCAAGAGCACTGTTGAAACTTCACACTGCATCTCCTGTCGTAGCATAGAGAACCCCCCTTCTGATTGAAACCTCAGTGAAAATAATGAGCTGGTAGTAAGATCAATTGCAAGATTTTGTGCATTTTATCAGCAACTCCAATTAACAAAATCTTAAACAATAGAAGCAGGAATGACCCATTAGGCCCCTCACGTGTGTTCTGCCATTTAATAAGGTCATGGCCCATCTTATGGAGGACCTCAATCCACTGATCCTCATAACCTCGTCTTTCTAATACCGCAGGCATCTATGTCAGCCTCCTCAGCTCTCTGGGGCGGAGACGTCCAAGAATTAATGAACCGTCATATGGAGGAACACCCCTATCTCCGTCTCAAATGGGATTCAGTCCCTTAAACAGGGGAAGCATCCTCTCACTCTCTTCCCTGTCAATTCTCCTAACAATCTAAAATGCTGAGGAATAAAATTACTTCTCATTTCAAAGTATATCCTAGGATGTTATGGGAAGTCCTAATTGCTGGGGCCCTGGTGGAGATTCTTGTATCTTCATTAGCCACACGAGTGGTCACAAGGAAAAATGGTTTCCTTAGTGAAAGTGTGGTTCAGGGGCTGTCCCACTTGGGCGACCTAATTGGCGAGTTTAGAAGAGTTGAGGAGAGTTTGAAAAATGTCATGTTGAAGACCTCCTTCGACTATGTTGAAGACTTCCTTCGACCTCCTTCGACTATATAGAAGACTTCCTTCGACCTCCTTCGACTATGTTGAAGACTTCCTTCGACTATGTTGAAGTCGAAGTAGAGTTGCTGCCTTACAGCACCAGAGACCCTTGTTCAAACCTGACCACGGGTGCTGTCTGTACAGTGTTTGCACGTTCTTTGGGGGGGACATTGTCGGAACGGGGGAGGGAACACCCAGTGGGGGCCCGCCGAGAATGAAGGCTGGACCCAGTGGTGCAGAAGATAAGGAGTCTCAAGAAGGGTCTCGACCCGAAACGACGCCTATTCCTTCTCTCCAGAGATGCTGCCTGCCCCTCTGAGTTACTCCAGCATTTTGTGTCTACAGAAGATAGGACTGTTCGGTGAACTTTTGCAACTTTGGCGATGAACTTTGTGTACTGCCTAGGTGAGGTCTGCTGTATGATTTTACCGGAGTTGTTTGCAAAAACAAAGTATTTCACTGTACCTGGGTACACGTGACGTATCATTGAATTAGAAACTGATGACATTATTATTCGCCTTTGTGCCTGCATGGCGCTCCTCGTCCTCCCTTCCCTACAAGAATGTTTTTCCCGTGTGTTCCCCTAACTTCTGCTCCGTGTATTCTGTTCCTTAAAACAACAGGATTGAGGCACCCTGCTGGCAGCGATCGCTGCAGGTGCCCACCACGCCCCTCGCTAGGGGAAGTGAGAAGGATTATGAACAGCAATCTCTCCCGGGTTAGTTTCTAAAAACATCTCTTCCTTGTCCCCAACGCTCAGTTTTAAACTAGAAATAAGGGAGGTGCTAACACCACTGGGGATTACATGAACAATACTGTATGTATAGTTTTGCACGGTTCTTTTACAAATGTTTTATTACGAATAAAGTTTATTTTTGAAATTAACCCTTTGGCTGCGACTTTCAGGTCGCCCTGTAAAATAATCAAGGCCGAGATAGGGGAAGCAAGTGTTCTTGGGGTCAGAATGTGGATGATAGTGGTTCCCCCCCCTGAGTGTAATTTGAGAGCGTTTACACATTGGTAATCTGGCCCACACTTCGCTTCCAGGCCGCTCGACCCATTCACACCACAACAGTGGGCGGAGATCACTGCAGCTCACACAAAGCAGAAATGCAACCCGTTCCCTGGGCTACGTGGTAAAACATGGTTATTTCCACTTTTAGCTTTCCAAAATATTATTTATTCTACAAAAAAAAACCCTTAATATCCTGGCTGTGTGCCGCCAAGCCAAACCTCGGGGCAGGAATCCAAGCGAAAGCTGGACTCAACTATATGTTCCCAGAAACTATCGATTTCCCGACTCAGCTACATTTTTTCAGTACATTAATATCGATTCAATGAGACTCTTATTAAGAATAGTCCTACACTTTGAAAGTCAAAGTGACTAGTTTTCTGCATATGTCCCCTTGTGAAAGGTACTCAGAAAATAACGCGACCCCACGCTCTCCTTTGGTTCCAGTTTATTGTACAGATTTCCTCCAACTCTCTCGCAGCTCTTCGCCCACCCTTTCCCCCCAAGCCATCTCCCCTTCACTCTATCAGGCTACTCACTTTCCCTGTAGTTGATTGCTTCGCGCTCTCACAGTGAAAATCTTCGCATTAGTGTTTCCTGCATCTCACTACTAAACTAATGCAAGAAACACAGACTCACTACTAAACTAATGCAAGAAACACATAGCCCATCTGTGTTTACACCGAGTTTCAGGAGTTATTTCCACTGTAATGAGAGGGCTACACACGCTGTAAATCTCTTTTGCAAAACATCTACACTCTATTTACATTATTATACGTTGCTCGACCGCACCTTGTTATATTCGGAACTTTACCTTTAGACCTTCTGCCGATTTCTCCCATTCCTACTGGTGCAGATGTAGAAGGAAACTGTCTCCTTTAAAAAAAAAACAGTCCTTACTCCGTCGGTTGAGGCTTCACATCCTGGTTTAAAACAATATTATGTATAAAATATATATTCCGATGCATTTCCTGATGAGTTGTTTTGGGTGTGTCGGTCATAAGTAGTTGAAGGATGTGAGGACAGTTCAGTGCTTTAGTTCCCTCGCTCCCTCGCTCGCCTGCCACTCTCTGGCACTCCTTTGAACGTGAGCAGGTAAGAAACACACTCAACTCACTGGGACAACCAGAAAGAGCCTTGACTGCCCCCTCCTCGTCGCATCAACAGCAGTTGCTCTAGGGAGACACCTAGTGTCCGACCCCGGGTTATTCTATGGTCGCATAACACTGGTCCTGTTGGATTTGTGGGATAGATTAAAAAAAAGTCTAGGTTTGAAATGAGGGATATCGCTAAATGTATTTCAATCACACCTACAATGAATATCAAGTGATGGCTTGGAAACTCAGCCATGGAATGTAGAGTTGCCCATGGCACAAGAACAGCCTTCCCAATTCAGTCAAATCATAGAATGGAAACAAGGAGTGTAGGAAGGAACTGCAGATGCTGGTTTACACCGAAGATAGACACAGGGCCTGTTGCAAACTTTCCCTATTCCTAATCAATATGATGATAACACACTCCTCTCCTACCTAGACATAACATGCTAGAGTAACTCAGCGGGACAGGCAGCATCTCTGGAGAGAAGGACCCGCACCATCCTGAAGAAGGGTCTCAACCCAAAACGTCACCCATTCTTTCTATCCAGAGATGCTGCCTTTCCCGCTGAGTTACTCCAGCATTTTGTGTCTATTTTCTGTGGAAACAAGGAACTGCATTTGCTCGTTTACACAAATGGACACAAAGTACTGGAGTAACTCAGCAGGTCAGGCAGCATTTCAGGACAACATGGGGTGTGAAACAGGGTCCCTACTCGACATGTCACCTATCCATGTTCTCTAGAGTTGCTGCCTGACCCGCCAAGTTACTCCAGCACTTTGTGTCCTTTCAGTCAAATCATGGCAGACTTGTAATGCAATCCCAATGATAACCCCAACCGTACCTCAATTGCAGAATAAACTTCAAAAAAAACGTGGCTGAGTTTTGGAAAAAAATAGACAAAATTGCAAAAAAGTCTTATTTAATTAACCATGCAGTGAGTGGTGCAATGGTTCAGCTGCTGGACTAGTAACCTAAAGGCCTAAACCCAAGTTTAAATCCCACCACCGCAGTTTAAGAATTTGAATTTGATCTAATATATTTGGACAGGTGCCTGGATATTAAAGGTTTAGAGAGAAATGGACCTAAAGTGGGCAAACGAGTCTGGGGCAATGGGTGGTTGGTATGGAGGAGTAGGGCTGAAGGGCCTGTTCCTATGTTTTATGATTCTATGACTCTTATTTTGTTTAGTTGGGTGATTCACATACAACCTCAGGCATATTTGACTATAGGGAAAACAACCGGAACTACCAAAACACCAGTATTTGTTAGATCACCCTGCTGTAAATTGTCGAGTGTTTTATGTTAACAGCTGTTGGTGGTCTTTGTCAATACACAACTCTCTGTCAATAGTTCAAATCACTGCTCCACTCCGGGCCTGTGATTGATTTGGTTCATTGGGCTTGCTGGGAAACACATGTCAGGAGTCGGATTGGATGAGAAAATGGCAGACTCTGGGAGTGGCCAAGAGGAAGGCCAGAGTTCCTGGCGACAGGATTGGAGGAACAGCACCTCATATTTTGCTTGGGCAGTTTACAAGCCAGCGGTATGAATATTGATTTCTCTAATTTCAGCAGTCAGAAATCAGAATAAATTTATTAGCCAAGTATGTATACATACAAGGAATTTGACGGTGCTTTGCTTGCACATGGTAAAAACACGACATACATCAGACAAACATTATAATTCAAACATGTGAAGATAAAGTACCAGTGTAAAAAGAGGCTACAGACTTTTGGCTGTTGAGTAGAGCTACTGCTCGTGGAAACATTTTCAGCTCATGGCTGTTTTTATGTCTGGCTGTGGTGGCTTTGATAGTCCGGAGTCGCCTCCCTGAGGGAAGTGATTCAAAGAGTTCATGGCCAGGGTGAGAGGGGTCAGGGATGGTCTTACCTGCTCGCTTCCTGGCCCTTCCTGGTAATTTCAAGTAACCCTTGCATTCCCTCTCTCTCCGTCCCACCACCACCCTCCCCATCTTGTTTGTATCCCTTCATTAACACCTCTTCTGTAGCCAACAATGGACCATTGTGGGCTCTGCCTTTCTTGAGTCATCGGTGCCAGCTCTGATTTGTTATGTACCTTTTTATACCTTTAGTGTCCCTCTCCCCTGACTCTGAGTATGAGTATGAAGAAAGGTCTCAATCCAAAACATCACCTATTCCTTTTCTCCGGAGATGCTGCCTGACCCAGTGAGTTACTCCAGTATTTTGTGACTATCCTGGAGACAGGGATGGGCTAGATCCAGCCCATCAGAATAGAGACCTGATGTGCAATTTCTGCAATATCATAAATTATTTTGTGTCTTGGCCTTTTGCTCTTTTGACCCATCATGTATCCTTCCTCAGCTTCATACACATGGGCCAGATCTCACTGGATTTACAGTTTGGTGTGACATTGTTTTTGCCAGGGACATTCCACCTTTTATGGTGGATTCTTTCTTTCACGTGCAGAATTCTCAGTGAATTCTTAGCCCTCCCTCTGGCCTTTTACTCTCCTCAGATCATTTCACTGCAAACTACAGGCACCTTAACATTTGCTGTTCTAACCTGCCTTTCTCTGGCCTGCAGAACTCTGCACTTCCATGACATATTGCAGATCCCTTCACACACTGAATGGTAGCAGGAGTCTGAGTGTGCGTGGTTGCATCACTGGGTACCTGCTGCTAATACTGCAGTGGAAGCTACATCATCAGCCATCAGATGCGTCAGCATAGTTGGTTTCAGAAGTGTATGAACAGAGTTGGCTATTATTTCCGCACAGAACCCTGTATCGAGCTGATATTGAACTCTTAATGACATTGAAGGCTTTCTGGCAGACTTCACAATGCACTAACGTTTTGCTGTGTGAAGGAGGAATAGCGGTGGAAATAGGGTCATCAAAGATTTCAGCTTTTTCCCTGACCACAGGAATAGGCATTCCAGTATTGATCTGGGTGTTAAGTCATCAGGATCATCCACCTCTTCCCATTAACTCCCACTGCCTTTGATTCTCAAGCATTATCCTGAAAGAGAGAAAAATAAATATGTATGATTTGAGCCATCTGGTTCACCATTGATGTGGAAAAACCACTCATCTGATGAATCTTTACTTTAGACTTTAGATACACAATGCGGAGACTTGCTTTTTCTGCCCAGCATTCACCCCATGCACAAGTACTATACTATACACTAGGGGGAAATTAAAAAAAATTACCAAAGCTAATTAACCTACAAAACCTGTATGTCTTTCAGGTCTCAAGTGCAGTCTGCAAGAACCCTGGAGTCAAGAGTCAAGTGTGTTATATTGGCATGTGGACCAAGATGGAACAATTAAATTCTTACTTGCAGCTGCACAACAGGTTTGTACATACAGAACTCAAGAGATTATATAATAAACCAAAAAAACAGTTCAATAAATTAAAAAAACATTATAGTGCAAAAACAAAACAAAGCCCTAGGTCCCTGGTGCAACCAAGGATATTGGTAGTGTGGAGGTTAGCTGGGATTCCTTTGGGACCGAGATGAGAAAAGCATTTTTCACACAGAGAGTGGTGAATCTCTGGAACTCTCTGCCACAGAAGGTAGTTGAGGCCAGTTCATTGGCTATATTTAAGAGGGAGTTAGATGTGGCCCCTGTGGCTAAAGGGATCAGGGGGTATGGAGAGAAGGCAGGTACAGGATACTGAGTTGAATGATCAGCCATGATCATATTGAATGGCAGTACAGGCTCGAAGGGCCGAATGGCCTACTCCTGCACCTAATTTTCTATGTTTCTATGATTCGTGGTGTTGAATAGCCTGATGGTTGTTGAGAAGAAACTGTCCCTAAACCTCGACATTACAGTTTTCAGATTTCTATTCCTTCTTCCCAATAACAGGAGTGAAATGAGAGCATGGCCAAGGTGGTGTGGTTCCCTGATGATGCTGGCTTCCATTTTGAGACTGTGTCTTCCATAGACCCTTTGTGGTCTGAAGAAGGGTCTCGACTCGAAATGTCATCCATTCCTTCTCTCAGGAGATGCTGCTGTCCCGCTGAGTTACTCCAGCATTTTGTGTCTATCTTCTATAGATCCGTTAGATGGTGGGGATGTCAGTACCTGTGATGGACCAGGCAGTGTTCACCATATTCTGTAATCTCCTTTGTTCCTGGGTGTTCGAGTCGCCGAACCAGGCTGTGATGCAACTAGTCAATGTGCTCTCTACCGCACTCCTGCAGAAATTCAAGGAGAGTATTTGTCAACATACCAACATACCAAATCTTCTAAGGAAGTAAAGGCATGGATGGGCATTCTTCATGATTGCATTAATGTGTTGGGTCCAGGACAGATCTTCATTGATATGCACTCCCAGGAATTTGAAGTTGTTTACTCTCTCCACCACTGACCCGTTAATGAAGGCAAGTTAATGGATCCTCAGTCTTCACCTTCTAAAGTGAACAATCCTATCAGAGAGAACAGCAACATGGCGTCCAAAATGCCCCTCCCATTCTCTTTTTATATTTGCCTAATGCTTGCTCTCATTATGAATGTTAGTGCTCAATCTAACCTCTCACCTGGAAGATGTTTAGGCTTGCAATAAAAATGTACCCGCCTTTTCTTTCTATTTGCATTGACGGGTCCTATGATGCATCAGACAAATTACTCAGTATTGTAAACCGGAGTGGAATCCAAACAGCATTTTATATTAAGATCATGTAAGAATTGACAATGTTTTACATATTTATAGGCAATATATTTGCACACTGCAGTATTACAGTGGTACTTGGAGCAATCCCTTTCTTTATGAGCAACTAAAGCTCTGACCTTATGAATGCAAAGAACCTTTGATTACATTACACAAATATGTTATCCCACTGGCCTTTTGCATGAAGCTTATCTCTCTCTTTGAGTACATCCCTCAGTACACCTGGACTTTGATGTGTCTTTAGTTTTAGTTTTGGAAACATCCGCTTTGGCCCACCCAAGGAGACATTGTGTTTCTGGTCAGAAAAAAAGAAGGATGTATGGGTCAGGTATATACAGGTGGGAACAAATGGAGGAGTCCAGGGGATTGGCAGGCATGCTTAAAAAGGAAATCAGGAGGGCAAAAAGATAACTCACACAGATAAGATTAAAGAGAATTCAAAATTCAAACTTCAAAAATATTTTTAAAAGTATCTTAAGGGGAAAATGATAACTAGAGAGAGAATAGGTCCCCTCACAAACCAAAGTAGTCATCTATCTATGGAGCTGCAGGAGATGGGCAAGGTCCTCAATTAATATTTCTCCTTTGTTTTTACCCTGTAGAAAGATGAATACTAAGGATCTTCATCAGTCAAGGAGTTGTGTACTGACATTGGGACGTTATGTTACAAGATGTTGGTGAGGCCACACCTGGGGTATTATATTAGGCTTGGTCACCCTGCTATAGGAAAGGTGTCATTAAGCTAGAAAGAGTGGAGAGAACATTTACGAGGATGTTGTCAGGTTTTGAGGGCCTGAGCTAGGTGCAGGTTGGGCAGCCCAAGACTTTATTCCTTGGAGCACAGGAGGTGGAGGGGCGATCTTATAGTGGTGTATTAAATTATGAATGGAATGGATAGGGTGCATGCACAGAATCTTTTCCATGGAGTAGAGAAATCAAGAACTTGGTTTAAGCCGTGAGGGAAAAGATTAATAGGAACCTGAAGAGTAACTTTTTCAGACAGATATGAAACATGCTGCCAGAGGAGGTAGTTGAGGCAGGTACAAAAACAATATTTATAAAGACAGTACATGAATAAGAAAGGTTTAGAGGGACATGAGCTAAACATAAGTAATGGGACTAGCATAAATGGGGCATCAATGTCAGCATGACCCTCGGACAATCAATGATTGGACTTTATCTTGCACTAAACGTAATTCCTTTATCATGTATATGTACTTTGTGCATGGCTCAATTGCAATCTTGTATAGTCTTTCCCCTGACTGGTTAGTTCGCACAAAAGCTTTTCACTGTACCTCGGCACACGTGACAATAAACTAAACTGAACTGAAGTTGGGTCGAAGGGCCTGGTTCCATGCTGTATGACTCTATGACTGTCATCTTAAATTTATGCCCTCTACTTTTAGAATCCTCTATCTGGGGATAAGGCTGTGGCTATTCTCCTTGTCAGTGCCGCTGATGATTTTATAAGTCTTTATAAGTTCACCCTTCAGCTTCCTACACTCCATGGAAATATACCCAGCTAATTCAGCCTCTCCTTATAACTAAAATCCTCCATACCCGGTAACATCCTCATAAATCTTTTTTGCGTCTTGTCCAGTTATGGACAAATGTTCCCCAAATGTGATCTTCCCTGTGTCCTGCAACGTAAGGTTCAGGTGGACCACAGCGCCTCCTACAGTTGGAGTTAATGTCTGTCCCTGTGTGTTTCTCAGGGAACAGCCCATACAGCACACTGGCCTGTTCTTGAGCTGCAGTTAAGGTTGGTCCAGGACAGATACACATACATTTCTCTCCATACCTTTCTCAAAATGGGCTTTGCAACAGGGAATGGGCGATGGTCTCATCTCTACCATAGCCATAAATATACCTTACAGAGAAGCTGAGGCCCTGTGCAAGTTGAAAGGTGTGGTATGAACAGAGAAAGCGGGACGGAGAAACTGATCTGCTTCAATCCAACCATCATAATTCATACTCATAGTCATACAGCAAGGAAACAGGCCCTTCATGCAACCTGTCGAAGGTGACCAAAACGCCCCACCTAAACTAGTCCCATTTACCTGCATTTGGTCCGTATCTCTTTAACGTTTCCTATCCATGAACTTGTCTAAATGTCTTTTATATGTTGTCATTGTACCTTTCTCAACTACCCTCTCTGGCAGCACATTTCATATACCAGCAACCTCTGTTTGAAAAAGTTGCTCCTCGAGTTCCTATAAAATCTTTCCCCTCTGTCTTTAAACCCATGCCCTCTAGTTCATGACACCCCTATCTTGGAAACAATAATCTGTGTATTCACCCTATCTATTCGCCTTATGATTTTGTACATCTTTATAAGATTATCTCAGCTTCCTGGCCTTCGAGGAATAAAGTCCTACACTGCCCAACTGTTCCCTAAACCATAGGCCCTCAGATCCTGGCAACATCCTCATAATCTTAGTTTAATGGCTTCTTTCCTATAGCAATACTCCAAGTATGTCCTCGCTAATGTTTTGTACAACGGTAACATAATGCCCTAACTTCTGTACTAATTTCCTCTCTGATGAAGGCTAGCATGCCAAAAGCCTTCTTCACCTCTCTATCTATCTGTGATGTGAATTTCAGGGAACTATGTACGTGTATTTCTAGATCCCTCTTCTCTACAACACTTCCCAGTGCCCTGCCACTCACAAAGGACCTGCCCTAGTTTGACCGCCCCAATGTGCAACACGTCACACTTAACTGAATTCAACTCCATCAGCCATTGTGAAGGGTCTTGACCCAAAACGTCACATATTCCTTCTCTCCAGAGATGCTGCCTGTCCCGCTGAAGTACTCCAGCATTTGGTGTCTACCTTCTATTAGCCATACCTCCGCCAGCTGATGGAAATCCTGCTGTAATTTCTAAAATATGAAAAGTTGACCTTATTATAAAATGTTTCCAAATTATTGATACTTAATATATAAATGGGCTCAATAACATTAATTGTTGAGATTATTAAGGATTTCTGAAAGGCAGCCAAGAGGACAAATATTATGCTCTCTTTTGAATGCAATATTTGACTTTTTTTTATTACATTCTGTTTTTGTTTGTACAGAATTGCTAATACAATGAGGACAAAAAAGGACATTCCACGTGTTTCATAAGTATTTTAACTTATATGGTGCACTTTAGTTGAACATTATCTCTGCATGTCGGTTTTCATGGTTTTGAGTTAGTTGCATAGTCTCAATGTCCTAACAATGCCTAGGAAAGAGATAGTAAAATATGCTGCAGATTTAATTCTGTCAACAGTCATCCCACACTGTTTGCAACAATACAACATGATTCACTGGATTACTGTAAGGCCAAAATGAATGGAACGCTGGTTGTCAGCAGGCCATTCCTGATCTGATTCTCTATTTCACATTTTCTGGACCTCTGCCCATGGATTCTTCTGGTCATCTTCAGACCTTTGCCACTCACCAGCACTTAGAATCATTTAGATAAAGTTACATCAATCTCACCCCTGATCCCTTTCATGAAGTAAAATCAGTTTTGGTTGTCAACAATTTTGTTCGGCATATTGATTTGTCTCAAAACATAAAAGTGGTTCTGTCTGAATTCATCATGTTTGGACAGGCTGCACATTAAAGTGTAGTTAGGTTTAGTTTAGTGATACTGTAGGGCAACTGACCCTTCAGTGCACCGAGTTAACAACAACCATTTATCACCCGTACACTAGTTCTATGTCACACCACTTTCACATCCTACACACTAGAGGCAATTTACAGAAGCCAATTAACCTACAAACCTGCACATCTTGGGAATGTGGGAAGAGACCAAAGCACCCGCAGAAACCCCACGCAGTCAGAGGGAGAAGGTACAAATCCGCACAGACCTCACCCTTAATCAGGATCGAATCTATGTCTCTGGTGCAGTGGAGAGCCCTTACTTGAGCCCCTACCACAAGAACTTGAGCTTCTCCTCACAACTTGAGTTGCCTTCTGCCACTAGGCCTAGCGGAGCTGGTCCTGACCATTAACAACTTTTCATCTGACTCCTCCCATTTCCTCCAAATACAATGCGTAGCTATGGGCACACGCATGGGCCCTAGCTATGCCTGCCTCTTTGTAGGGTATGTCAAACAATCTTTGTTCGGGGCGTACCAAGGCCCTATCCCCAAACTCTAACTCCGCTACATCGACGACTGCATTGATGTTACCTCTGCGCCCACACACAACTCACTGACTTCATCCATTTCACCACTAACTTCCATCCGGCATTCAAATACACCTGGACCATTTCTCCACCATTTCTAGACCTCACTATCTCCATCGCAGGTGATAGACTCCTGACCGACATCCACTATAAACCCACTAACTCCCATGGACTACACTATCTGGACTACACTTCTTCCCACCCTGCTTCCTGTAAGGACTCCATCCCCTACTCCCAATTCCTCCATCTACGCCGCATCTGCACCCAGGATGAGGTGTTCCACACCAGGGCATCGGAGATGTCTTCATTCTTCAGGGAACGGGGGTGAGGCTCTATACCCCGTAACACTGCTCTCACTCCCCATGCCCCCACTCGTAACAAGGGCAGATTCCCCTTGTCCTCACTTCCACCCTACCAGCCGTCACATACAACAAATAAACTTCCGGCATTTTCGCCACCTCCAACGGGACGTCACCACTGGCCACATCTTCCCATCTCCTCCCCATTCGGCTTTCCGCAGAGACCGCTCCCTCTGTAACTCCCTGGTCAATTTGTCCCTTCCCACCCAAACCACCCCCTCTCCTGGCACTTTCCCTTGCAACCGCAGAAAATGCTACACTAGTCGCTTTACCTCCCCCTTTGACTCCATTCAAGTACCCAAGCAGTCTTTCCAGGTGCGGCACAGGTTCACCTGCATCTCCTCCAACCTCATCTATTGCATCCGCTGCTCTAGGTGTCAGCTGCTCTACATTGGTGAGACCAAGCGTATGCTTGGTGATCGCTTCGCTCAACACCTCAGTTCGGTTCACAAGAACCAACCTGATCTCCTGGTGGCCCAACACTTCAACTCCCCCTCCCATTCCGAATCTGACCATTCTGTCCTGGGCATCCTCCATGGCCAGAGTGAGGGATAGGTAAGACCTTTTTTTCACCCAGTTTTATTCCACCAGGGAGGTCTTACCCTCCACTACCTACAACCTCCGGCAACCACCTTCAACTAGCATCGCAACCGGCTTCGACTAAAAAATTACCGATTTTTAAAACGGCAACCTATTTTTAGTCGCAGCCGGTTTTGAATTTTTTGAAATAATCGCCGGAACATAGAAGCGGAAACCACTTTCGACCATTAGGGAGACTGACAAAAACCTCCGGGAACTGCACGGAAACCTTGGGTGGGGTGCAAAGTCTCCAGAGGTTTCCATTCAGGTTTCCTAAGTGGGACAGGGGCATTAGTCCCTGCTTTCCCCTCCCCTCCCCAGCTCTCCCTCAACTCGCTCTCCGCCTCTTCCTTTCTTCTTCCTGCCCCCTACCCCCCTCACATCAGTTTGAAGAAGGGTCTCGACCCGAAACGCCGCCTATTTCCTTCGCTCCATAGATGCTGCCTCATCCACTGAGTTTCTCCAGCATTTTTGTCTACCTTCGATTTTCCAGCATCTGCAGTTCCTTCTTAAACATTTTTACCACCATAGGTAATGTGGTCAAACAGTAAAGAAAAGATTTAAGCAAGAATCATGTTTGATGTCTTTTCTTGGAATCCATGCCACCCTACTCCCTCAGTTTCCACAATTCAAGGTTTAAAATTCTGTTTGACATTATTTAATGAGAGTTTGAAACCAATTAAATCTACGGGTTTGTTTTTGTCTGCAACCAGCAGATGTCACTTAATTACTGTCGAAAGCCAACAGCTGGAACAATATATTCATCACTAGAGAGTAGTAACAGGTGACCCCAAATAACCAGAGAAAAGAAACATATTAATTAGACAGAGATATAAAATATCTTACATGTTCATGTCATTTTATATATATTGTTGTATTTTGTCATTCCTACTATTGCATTTTAATGTTTTTATACAAAGAAGCAAAACTTCTCTTTATGAATTAACTTCTCTTAAATACTTTCCAGCTTATGAGATTCTACCTAGTATAGCACATGGCATCCATATAAGAAGTGCACTCCCTAATTTCTGCATGGCAAGATCCCATAAGTTTGGGAATGATTTTAGGGTCTGGAATATGCGGCCTCATAGGGAGTAATCTTCAACACATTTAAGCTGTCTACTTGAAAAAGAAGGCAGACATGAGATAAGGGGAAATGGGTGCAACATTGTGGATAGCTTCTTCAAAGAACTGGTATGGGCCCAATCAACTGAATGGCTTCCTCTGTCCCGATGAAATGCCAACAAGCAGGAAAACTATTTTTTGGTGTGTAATTCCACAGGTCAGGCCGCATCCATGGTGAACAGGGATAGATGATGTTTTGGATCGGGACCCTTCTTCAGACTGATTTTGTGAAGGGGGAGGGGTGGAGAAAGAATGCTATAAAGAGAGGAGAGGCAGGGCAAAGCATGGCAGGTAATGCAGGTGAAAAGGTGACCAGGCGAGTGGGTGGGGGGAGAGTTTGATAGGCAGATGGTTGGACAAAGGACAAAGATGAAAAGGCAGAAGATATGAGACAAAAGAATTGAAGAATTGTGCATTGTGAAGTCAGAGAAAGGAATGTAGGTGGAGGGGGAGGGGAGAAATTGCTGTGAGTCCAGGTGGGATACAGGGGAAGGGGAGGGGGAAAAGGGGTGTGGAGGAGAAAGGAGAGGAGGAGGGGGTTGTGGTTAGAGGTTACCTAAAATTGGAGAATTCAGTGTTTGTATATTTAGGTTGTAAGCTACCCATATGAAGTGCTGTTCCTCCAGTTAACTATTTCTTTAATACTGCTCTTGGAAATAATACTCATCTTTGAAATAGTAGTGGTTACAAGGAGGCAACACATTCCCCATCACCTTGACTGATTTACAAGGTTGATTTTGTGTTTCCCTGGTCTGGAGTGGGTTGGCTTGAAATCATTTGCTCTGAATATTTTAACACCCATTGGATCATTTCACAGGAAGCCACAATGTACATTCTATCACTTTCATTCATTTTCAACTTGCCAGTGTAAGAACGCACTCATCCTGTCAGAATCTTTTGGTCAGTTGTTTCAATCTCTGTCCTTCGAGACTCCCATTGTGGGAAACAAAAATGCTATTGCATTTTCATCGTGAATGGGAACGACACACTGCATTCACCAAATGCGTCTGTGGAGACAGAATGAGAGTGTATTGTTATTTCTGTTGCTCTACCTGAGACCGGCGAATGCAGTGCAGGTCAGTTCAAGACAGGCATTGTCTTTGTCATGTTGGTCGTGCCACAGATTGTCCAGTGTGTTATTAAGGAATTCTCATCTGCAGCATGGCAAGGATCCCTGTCCATCTCAAGTTAACCTCATTATTGGAAGCTAGATATTTGTAATGTCCTTTAACATTTCCAGTCATTTTCCTTCAGAAAAAATATCCTTCACTCAATACTTTTACTACAATAACTTGAATTATATCCATGTAAGAAATCACATTCCTCTCACATTCCAAAGATGTGCAGGTTGTAGGTTAATTGGCTTTGTGAACTATTGTACGGGTGATCGATGGTCGGCGTGGACACGGTGGTTCGAAGGGCCTGTTTCCACGCTGTATCACTAAACTAAATTCTATAATGCGTAAGGGACACCTGTTTTTATAATCATTTGAGCTCTAACTTTTTAACATATATATATATATATATTGCTTTGTTTTATTATTTGCCACTGGCAAAGTGCTTGAAAAGCAAAATGCTAACTTTGTGATTAGGTTTCCCCAAGGGAGTAAAATAACAACCAATAGAGGGCTCTGCAGCACTAGACAACTTGCATTGATCTGTTCACCAGGAGGATAGTGAGCATCTGATTCAGTACAATAACCAAATGCATGCCTGAAATGGTTTGGCTATTGCTTTGAATGTCAGATAATATTTAATGATAGAATCCTGAAGCATTCTATTAGAATTGAAGCAATATTGTGATGTTATTGACTATTAACTGCCCTTGAAATGACCATGTAACCATTTAGTTCAAGAACAATCAGAAATAAGCAACAAATAGTCTCCTTGCCAGCAATGTCGTCATTTCCAGATTTAAATATATAAAATGGACTAAATGTGAGTTTCTCAGGAAGGGATAGGAAGGCGGCAACAAAACTGGAAAAGATGTACATTTGAGGAGATCAGTTGACAACCAAAGAAATAGCATTTTGCCTTGTTCCTAACTCGTAACGACATACTACATAACATAATATTACATAACATAATACTACAGAAATCGTAACTGCATAACTATGTTTAAAAAAACACATTAGACTACTTTGCATATACACTGGTGGTGTAAAGGGTGAATGACAATTGTCCAACTTTTTGTTTCATTAGGTAAGGGTGGAATTTTAGTTGGCATAGCACCGGAGATCGATAGATACTTCATTAATAAGGGTGTCAGGGGTTATGGGAAGAAGGCAGGAGAATGGGGTTGAGGAAAAGATAAATCAGCCATGATTGAAATGCAAAGTAGACTTGACGGGCCGAATGGCCTAATTCTGCTCCCATTGCTCATGAATATGAGAATTTATTCAAAAAGTACCTTGCATTCCCTGTCCATCTGACACTTCTCACTGTTCCTTCTGATGGGCAACATGGCATTAGAATATTGTCTTGTCCCTGGCTGATTTGTCATTTTATGATACAGTGGACAGGAGCCTAACATTATCTAACTCCTAGATCAAAGTGCTACGAACTGCGGTAAACTTATGTATACCGGATGGCTTATTTAATGTTGTATGCATGCTTGATTCAGATTGAAAGATAACCAAAGGGTGAGGTCTGAAGCATTGTCAAAATTATAGCATGGCATTTTGGTGTACAATATCCTAATAGGAATAGATCAGGTAAACGCACAGAGTCTCGCGTGGAGTAGGAGACTCAAGAATCAAAGGACATAGGTTTGAGGTGAGAGGGGAAAGATTTAATAGGAACCTGAGTGGTAACATTTTTACACAACGGTGGTGGGTGTATGGAATGAGCTGCCAGAGGAGGTAGTTGAGGAAAGTACAATGGCAACATTTAAGAAACATTTAGAATTGTACATGGATAGGACAGGTTTAGAGGGATATGGGCCAAATGCAGAAATGTGGGACTACTGTGGATGGGACATGTTGGTCGATGTGGGCAAAGTTGGGTCGATAGGCCTGTTTCCACACTGATCTCTGGCATTTCGGCATGGAGTGGCCAACCTCAAGCAAATCTAACAGGAGATAAACAGCAGGGGCTGATTGACCTGATTGAAATGCATTTAGTTGTAATGCATTTCGTTGTCTCTGTACTGTACACTGACAATGACAATTAAAATTGAATCTGAATCTGAATCTGACCTGATAACTGCCCCATGAAGACGTCAGTTGCAATCAATGCATATTTCCATGAAAACGGCTTCTGGGATAATTTGCTATTTCCAAAACAGGCTCACCAAAACACAATGAAATGGGGATACAAAGAACTGCAGGTGCTAGTTGACAGTGAAATGGGGCCATCTATTAGTAATGGGGGGAGGGAAAGAAACGGTCGACGAATAACTTTTTAAAGTCACACAGTTAACGTTTCCTGATGTGTCGTGAAGAACTGCAGATGCTGGTTTACACTGTAGACACAAAATGCTACCGTGACTCAGCGGGCAGGCAGCATCTCTGGAGCGAAGGAATGGGTGACGTTTCGGGTCGAGACCCTTCTTCAGACATATCTAAGGTTTCAGTCTGAAGAAGGGTTTCGGCCCGAAACATCGCCTATTTCCTTCGCTCCATAGATGCTGCTGCACCCGCTGAGTTTCTCCAGCAATTTTGTGTACCTTCTAAGGTTTCCTGATTTGTTACAGGAATGAACCGTCAAAGATGAATTTAGGGCATTAACATTTTCAGTGCTGTTGATGTGCAAGACTGTTAGTCGGGGATGGTGGTGGTGGGGGGGTTAATACCTAAGAATGGTGAAAAACAAAACAAAATCACCCTTCCTTGACCTGGACAGGATTGCATGCAGAAAGTTCAATTTCTTCCATTTCACTTGCAGGCGGATGTTTGCTTGGTGATATTTCGCCGCCAATAGCAATCCGGGAGACGACGCAAAGGCGCGCTCAACATGCAAATAGATCCAGCACTTCAGCCAATGATAGGGGAAGGAACGGAGACGCGGCCAATGGGATCGCGGTGAAACATTCCAGCCCCGCCCACGGGTGGGGCATCCCTCAGTGACGTCAGGGGAGCGAAGCCGAGCGCTATAAGAGCGCAGGAGGGATTCCCCAGCCACGTGTCTCCAATCCGACACTAGGCAGCGCTGAGTGGATTTAATCCTATTGCACAGACACCGAGAGGATTTATTCTATTGCACAGACACTGAGACGATGAGTTCGGAAGTCCAGAAATCGCCAGACGATGGCTGTCTGCGTCCTAAAGCCGGCCGGGACAAGCCAGAGTTGTGCCGGATGGTCACGGCTCCAAAGAACGGCAAATGTTATTGTCGAGGGCGGCTTCTTGGAAAGGTACAGCTAGCTATATTTTTAAAAAATAGCAGCTTGCTTGAGGAAAATGTAGGCTGGGCTGCTGCAGTGGAGGATTTATTGTCTAATCCAACAGAAGGATTGAGAATGTTAAGGATTGCGTTCTATTTAAATGCGGCCTCGCCTTTTCTGGGGTTTTAAGATTTGCTGAAAACCTTGCCTGGGTTAAGGATGAAATGATAACTGCTTGTTGAACTGAATTGATTTAAGAAACAACTTTGAAGGTCTTTTAATGTTGTTTTTTTAAAAGACAAGTCTTAACATTTAAAGAAGAATCTGATGCGATTGTGTTGAAAGTAAATGCAAGCTTTTATTTCTGTAAAACATTGAGTCTGAAGAAGGGTCTCGACCCGAAATGTCGCCTATCCCTTTCCTCCAGAGATGCTGTCTGACCCGCTGAGTTGCTCCAGCTTTGTGTCTAAGCGTTAACACTCGCAAGCTCTGACTGTACAATAGTCATTCACAGTCTGCGTAGCTAAAACGGGCTCGAGTGATTTAAGACGGTTTTTTCCATTTCTATCATGGTAACCTCACCAAAGCGGGTGACTATAGGAAGCCATTCAATTGTGGAACCGCCCGGGGTCAGTGGGATTTTTTTACGAAAGGTACTAATGTTGCAGGATGCATATGGAATCCTTTTTAACCGACATTTGACGAATATGTGACAACAAATCAAATCTGGTGTTTAACAATTTATTGTCGGGAGCTTTGTCTGATATGCCCTTTTTAATAATGGAGAAGGAATAGTCTTGAGATCGGAGTGGATTGAGGGGGTGGGGCAATTTCCCAGTGAAAGGGCATCTTTTCCCCGCCGGAGGTCTCCAATGTTGGAGCTGAGAGAGAGTATCTTTGATACAGACCGCCTCTCGTCTCCGCCGTTGAAGGTAGATCCACTGACGGGAGAATCATTGTCGCCTATAACCTCAACTACTACCACATTAATGATCTTGGTGCAGAGTCACCAGCCCTGACTTTTCAGTGTTGAGAATCATCTCGGATCGAACATCGTTCGGATTCCGGGCGCGTTTTAAAGACAAAAAAAAAAATTGGCACGAAATACTTACAATTGAGGCGGAGTTGCATCAGTGAATTGGCGTTGCCACGTGTGCCGAATCTGCATGCTCCCTCAATCAGACCTTGTGTATGGGAATAGAGCAACCTAATCCTAATGCTGCACTCCTAATCACTCGCAATTTGACCAGTAGAATGGGGCTGACCGATTATTTAACTATATACTCTTTGTATTGTAAGTAATTCAATAGTTTAGTTATCATGCACCGAATATGAAAGGGAACAATTAAATATTTCTTGGTGTAACGGATGAACTTGCCTATTTCCAACTTCACTGATATAACGCCCTTGTGTGCAGTAGATAATGTCTGGGAACTTCTCTGAAGTATTGTCATGCCCAGGATTCTATAGGCGAGCTGTTATTGCAGAGTTTGAAGAAACCACGAATTTCCTTTTTTAAAATATCTCGAATGGGGAGATAGTTGTTTGATCATGATCCAGCATTGCACAAGATGAAATGTAGTGTATAAATAACACGTCCCAAAATATCCGGAAACGAGTTTATTTTTTCCGCTGCATGAACTCGTGTGTCAACGGAACACCGATCAAAGTACTGACGGTGTTGCAATATTCCGGGGCAACCACGAGAACCGCTATTCTGCTTGTGAAATCTTCTTATCTCACTTTACATTTGAAAACTCGGCTGTCTTCTTTTTGATGGAGTTGGTTGGCGTGTGGTCTGCCCTGTAACTTTGATGGATTCCCCATCACTGGGCTGTATGCATGCACGTGTTCCATTCTATGTCTCTCCCCCCCCCCCCCCCCCCCCCCATATGTTCAATTGTCACGATGGGAAAACCTCGCCACCAGGCAAATGGCACTTGTCCTGAAGGACGATATAAGTCTGCACGCAAGCTGCTCGTTAGTGTCTGAAGAATGCTCTCGACCCGAAATGTCACCCATTCCTTCTCTCCAGAGATGCTGCCTGTCCCGCTGAGTTACTCCAGCATTTTGTGTCTACCTTCGGTTTAAACCAGCATCTGCAGTTCATTCTTACACAATTAGAATACAATGTTTGGTCTACACAAAGCACCAGCTATCTCTTTGTTTGTGTTAGACGATTGTGCAAATATTAAGCAGTTGGGTGTTGTTGTTGAGCCTGTTTGGTAAAGTAATTTTAAATATGATTTCTGGCATCAATGTTTCAACACTGACTCCCATATTGATTTGAAGCAAATCTAAGTGAGCATTCTTGCACTCAATAGCTTAAGAGACGTGGGAAGATTCCTGCGTGAACTGGGGTGAATAACATTTCAGTCTCTTTCAAATCTGACATGTTAATTGACTTAGAAATATTATTTTAAACTTTAGTAGTCTGCAGCTTTCAAATTCAATTTTTAAAATCCATCTTATTAAAAAAACCCCAAAAAAACCCTGTTGGAAATACTTTGTGGGTCAGGCCATATGAGAAAAACAGTAAATGTTTCAGTTAAAAGCTGTTCATCGGGACTGGGTATTACCAGCACTTTATTTTGGGTTTTCCACACCTGCAAGACTTTGTTTTTTCCCTGTTGCTTAACGATTATCTTAAGTGGTCTAATTGGAAATGAAGCAATGCATTGTATGAAGATTGAATAGACATTGTTAACTTGAGGCGGATAGCCTAGAGCAAT
Source organism: Leucoraja erinaceus (assembly GCF_028641065.1). Classification (NCBI taxonomy): domain Eukaryota; kingdom Metazoa; phylum Chordata; class Chondrichthyes; order Rajiformes; family Rajidae; genus Leucoraja; species Leucoraja erinaceus. The sequence continues at coordinate 17,916,466 of NC_073386.1, forward strand.
TGTTATGGCAGCTTAATATGTAGATGCATCTTTGCAAATATACATGGGTTATTTGATTTCATTAAAGTTATAAAATAGTTGTGAAAAGGTGGTTGCAAGTATTCTAATTTTGTATCATATTTTTTTTAGGGTGGATTTGCAAGATGTTATGAAATGACTGATCTCGCCAGTAACAAAATATATGCAGTTAAAGTTATTCCACATTCCAGAGTATCAAAGCCTCATCAAAAAGATAAGGTAAGAACTAAATTCAGTCAATTCCCTATTTTAATGCCGTCTCTGCCATACATCTGTGGTTACCTTTAAAGAGTAAATTTGCACATTCTGGCAGCTAAGAAATACTGGCTGGTCGGCTAATGTTCTGTGCAGTATCTAAATAACCATTCTAAGATGGTCGTCCATCTGCTTGTCATGGTGCAGCCAGCAGCTTTCTCCATGAAGCTTCTGTATTTCAAACTAATAAGCCACTATCTTGGTAGGGTAACATGATTTATCTATGGGTACAAAGGAAATGGGGTTGTGTAGGGTGTTTTTGGTTTGTATATTGGCTTTGCCTTGGTTTACTGGAGCCTTCCTTATTTTTCAGATTGAAAAAGAAATTGAATTCCACAAATCCCTATCGCATAAATACATAGTGAAATTCTACCATAGTTTTGAAGATGATGAAAATATTTATATCTTTCTAGAACACTGCAGTCATAAGGTGAGTTTAATTTTCAGCCAATCATTAAGCAAGGTTAGATGATGGTTGTCCAGTACTCTACTTTGAGGGTAGATCTATGTGTGATTAGAATTGCTTGCATTTTGAAATCTTTTTGTTGAATGCCATGTATTAAAGTTGATTTATTTAGCAGCCCAAAGGACAGGATGTTAAGAACAAACGTAACAACCATTTGCTTTAAGTTTACGTCTCTTGCATGTCTGAAAATATGAAGTCCCTGTAAAGTTGCAACTGTTGCTCAACTTGCTTTTCTGTTATTCAGTCATTAGCACACATCTTGAAAGCAAGAAAAACGTTAACGGAGCCTGAAGTCCGCTATTACCTCAGACAGATTATACTGGGTCTCCGATATCTCCATGTTCGGGATATTCTTCACAGAGACCTCAAACTAGGTTAGTATCATCTTTGAAGATGTTAATGCATAGGAGAGTGGATGAGCTTGTGTCACTGCAAGTTCCTGCATTTGCTGTTGGCTTGTTTTGTCTTGTGCTAGATTATAAAGATAAAACGCTGCAATTTCCTCTTCCTGATTTAGGGAGAGGAAAAAATGGAATGATTGACGGTGGGAGTGTTCATTTCTGAATATTGGGGAGAGGGTGTGGTTAGGGTTCAATTCTCTACTTGAGCACACTTCAAGTGCAGTAGCATGCCAGCTTGTACCTGACTAAGCTGTTTGAAGCAGTGCAATGTAACTAAATCTATGGACCAGATTCTGCTTGATCATTTGAGAGGAACTGAAGTCATTCCGAAGATGAGGGGGTTAACTTCAACATTGAGTTGGTGTAACTTGCAGCTGCTTGCTCTAAAGCTCCAGTTGCTCTATTTGCATGGACTATTTTCGTGGCTTGGGCCGAGGGTGACTTCCACTGAGGAGAGGCCAATGCAGCAACTTTAAATTGTGCTACGGTTATTGGCTTGTTTAGGACGTGGGGCACTTATCAATGAAGATCCTTGGTTCTCAATTACATTGAGTGCTTATGCAGAGTGTATTTCTGTAGCTGCAAGGAACTGCAGATGCTGGTTTACAAAAATGACAGTGCTGGAGTAACTTAGCAGATCAATGTTGCTGCAAGTGGCTTCTGGTTCTGCATTACACACACTGGATTTGATTGGGGAAAAGATGGCTGGCAGAGTTTAAAGGTTGAAAATGTCTAGGTTTTTAGGAGTGGAGTTTATTGATTGGAGATTAAGTACAAATTTAGATCTTTGACAGGATGAATGTGAAGAGATCTATTTTCTATTGGGACCGAAACCAAGGAGTATTAACAAGATAATTGTCACAATGATAATATTTATGCATTTGATTGGATTCAAAAATCCAGTTGAAATGTCAGCATTTTGCACTTTATAGAGTAATCTATGAAAATGATATCCTCTCCCTGACTGTCATTATGGTAAAGGTCCAGAAACTATATTAGTAGAAGTCGGGCTCTGGACCGTAGCTTCTCATTCCATTAAGCATAACCCATGGGGTACAAAGTTTGAAACTGGGGAGTGGGACGTCTAAAGAGCTTTCTAAAATGGCATAATTCCCATTCCCTATGGGGAAACTCTTGTCTTTGGCCAGAAGATCTTGTATTTTGTCTTCAATGCAATGAAATGAAACCTTTGAGTCATTTTCACATTTTTCCTTCAACAGGCAACTTCTTTGTTAATGGTAACATGGAAGTAAAAGTTGGTGACTTTGGCCTGGCAACTAAGCTGCTACCTGTTGATCAGAGGAAAAGGTATGATTGTTATGTACACATATTGGGGATGGAACTGAATTTGGGCAAACTGATAGAAGAAAGCTTGCTTTTGTATACTCTTTAGTGATCTCTCAAAGTAGTTCTTGGGTAACTTATTGATCTGCTATTGTGCTATTTTACAGATTGTAAAAGGGAAAAATAGGATGGGGGAATTGAAATTTCTTAATTGTCAAAATTTGTTGTAATGAATTTGGATTTAATGGAACACAGTTCTGACCATGGCTGCTTTCAGACCAAGAACTGTTCAATACTATAGGGAGGTTTAGCTATTGAGAATTCCTGACTTTTTAAGACCACAGTTTGAATTTATTAGGAATTCCTTTGAGCTGATTTTAATTTTCTTTTTAGGACCATCTGTGGTACTCCAAACTACTTGGCACCAGAGGTACTAAATAAACAAGGTCACGGACCCGAGGCTGACATCTGGTCCTTAGGCTGCGTAATGTAAGTTCTTAATGCACTGATATCCATGGGATAAATGACAAACCATTGTAAGGCTGACTTTTTAATGAAGCTGACTTTTTAATGAAGATTTTGATCAGTTTTCAGTGTCAGCATGTTTATTTGCATCAACACTCAAACCACTACTTCCTCTGCAATAATTTTGCTGCTTGCATTGTCGTTCAGTTAAAATGTCAACGTGCCACTGAAGGTTCAGCAAGCCAAATCTTTCTGGTCACAATAATGTCACTAGTGGAATAACTTATCTGAATTTGCATAGGTGCATTTCCAAGTCTGTGCAATGGTTCATATTAAAGGAACACGCTAATGTTGCTGCCTTTTGCCAATTTGTCCTTGAAGAGAAATTAACTTTGCAAACGGGGGGGTGGAGGGGAGGGAGGGAGAGAGAGAAGGGGGGGAGGGAGACATATGTAACTGTTACATTTGCTTTTTGAAGGAACTTGTCAAAAATTGCAGTTTGCATCACATTGTTACATGTCTTGCACCATTGAACAGTTGGGTTGCTGTTTAAATGTTCAGCACTTGATTAATGATGGGCTGAGCCAAAACCAGGCCTACTTGTATGTACAAAACATGCCTGCATATAGAGGGTATGATATAATTTTGCAAGTACTTAAAAGATTTTGTTCTCTATGAGATTGTCAAGGATAATGTTGTCTTTTTCAGGTACACCATGTTATTTGGCCGGCCACCTTTTGAGACTGCTGACCTGAAAGACACTTACAGATGTATCCGAGCAGCTGAGTACTCCATGCCTTCGACCTTCTCTGTTGCTGCAAAGGACCTTATTGGTAGCATCTTGAAGAAGAGTCCAGAACAGCGGCCCACACTAGACGCAATTTTGAATCATGACTTTTTTGCAAAAGTAAGAATGCACCTGGTTTAGCATGGCTGTGTGAAGTGAGATTTGGAATGCTTTTGGTGTTGCTGGTAGGAACAAGAATTGATTTAAAATATTAAATTGAATAATTTTAAACCTAATGAAGCATTTGAAAGTGAATCTGTGGAATATTTCAATGGTTGTCTAACTTGTCATGGGAGTACCCACTATCATTTGAAGTAACAATCAAACATTAACTCCAAGCCACAATGTCTGCTTCTGTGTAGTGTTTATTTATTTTTTTTAAAGGCAGTTGGTCTTTTGCCAAATAGATATTTGTTTAAGTATTTTACATAAATAATACATCTTTTACCAATAAAGTGTATAGATGTATCTTTTTGAATCGGATGGGGTATCCATTCTAATCTGTTTAAAATTTATTTCTGCATGAGTAAATAATGTGCCTCTGCTTTTCAGGGTTTTACACCTGATGTGCTTCACCCAAGCAGCTGTACAACTCCACCTGAGCTCAACGGCCCAACTCCAACAAAAAACTTCTTCCAAAAGTTTACAGAAGCGTTCTTTGGGAAAAAGAAAGCAATCGGTTAGTTACTTATCTTTAATGTACCCGATGTCCAAGTAACCTTCAAGTCTGTTGTGTAGAACTTTCTTTATACTGGATCACTCCCCTATTGCCATCGGAGCTTTCAGTTGTTTTTAAGAATATAAGTTGATCGCAAACCACTTTCAGCATTGTGTTGGGTTGAGAGGCTTAATTCCAGAAAAAGGGTAGAAATGGGGGCTGTAGCCTAGGCATCTAGGGCATTGATGCAGTGGTCTGAATGTAGAGCACTGACTTTTAATTTTCCTACCTCCCCAGAGGGCTATGGATGCTCAGCTAGCCAATATATTTGAGGCCAAGATCAATGGAAATCTGAACAGTATAGGAATCTGGAGATAGGACTTGATATGCATCTTGATGGTAATGCAGTTCTCCATTGAGCAGAAAGCTTTGTATTACTTTTCTTTACATGTATTTGAATGCTATTCCTGGTTCATTTAATTTATTTGCCAAATGCTGATGCTTAACCTGGGAGTTAGAATTACTGTCACTTCTAAAACAATTGAAAGATGAACATGCTGAATGTGACCTTCAATCCTTGGCCGCTCTGATCCCTTATCAGATTTGATGTGAGTTGCATACAAATTAGCACGCCAGCAAAAGTTTTTCCATCTAGAAGATCTAAAAATAGTGTGACCTCTTCCTGAAAGCAAAGTAAAAATGTTTTTGCGGAGGCATTATCAGACAACTAATCTCCTGCAGTTTTGCTCTTGCTCTTAAGATCTGCTGGTGTAGCTGTTCTCTAAATGTTCCATTTCTTTTGACTACAGGTATGGAGAAGGATGAGATCTCTAAACTTGCTGCTGATTTTATGAAGGCCTCCATCCATAGGCAGACAAGCTACAAGACAGAAAAATTATCTGAGGTAGCTATAACATTGAGAATCCTCCACTTTCTCATCTTGTATGAATGTTTTCCATTTTTTTTCCTATCCTCCTTTAACCCAGTAAGTGTCCATAGCCCACTTCATTTACGCTGAAAGACCATTGACATGAAAACGCTGTTTTCTCCTTGGGTGCTGCTTGCTGAGTGTTTCAAGTGGTGTTAAGTTTTAATAATTGCATGCGCTTTCTGCACTGAGTACAGGCCCACAATCCTTACACTATGGAAACTTAATTTCCTTTCCTCCCTTGAGCAAATATACTCGTTTTTGTAATTGTTAGTGGTTACAGTAGCTGGTCTCTTTAATTACTTTGGAATAAAATAGTAAAACTATTTCAATTAACATAAACTCTCCCATGCCTCAAATTGAGTGCCTTGCACTCATTTGAATCCCTCCACCCCCAAACCTGACATGTTCATTCAAAATGGTACAAATTAGCCAGAGTACATTGACATGTTTTCAATTTGAAGATGAGAAATGGAAGATTGTTGTACTTGCATGACACAATGCAGGCCACCACTACTTCTATTATAGTGATTGAAGAGTTAAAGACAAAATATCAAATGGGCTGTTGCAAAAGTGGCCCTGTACATATTAATACTGACCATTCTGTTCTACTAGAGTCAGAATGAGCGGTGAACAACAAGTGCATGCAAAATGAGAAGTGAAATGTTTGTTTCTTGGTTTAAACTGCCTGGTCTCCAGGATGTGCACGTAACCTACTTTTGCTAATCATTGTATTGCAAACAGTTTGTGCTTTGAACAGTATCTAATCTATATGTAAGTCTAGGGAAACTGTAGCTTTGTAGGTATTGCTGTGTTCATTTTTCAGATCTAGCTTTTATCCCACTAATTACATTTAAACATGGCAATGAAGCACAGCAGTACATCAAGAACTAATTTCCTTTTGCCATAATCTGATGTACCCTAATATTTTTATCCATCTATTCTCTTTAGCTTACACTTCCTTCTGGACACATGACAAACTCTCTTCGGAAGGAGAAAATTGCTACGCAATCAAAAACCGTTAACGAGCCATGTAAAGGATCCGGTGCCAATTGTGAGTTGGATCACTTCTATGGATATTTTAAACACGAATGTCATTGACTTTGAATTGGAACATAATCTGAAACTGGATAGCTGGGACAGTCTTGTGCTGCATTAGAATATTAAAGCAGATGTAGGCTTCTTTAACACTTTGCCTATTGTACTGGTTGTAAGATAAGAAAAAATCTATTCTCTTAGTCACCATTTTCCTGTGCTAACGCCATATTCTTTGATGCCCTTAACATCCAAATGCCAATCCATCTTCAACATGGTGATGGAGCTACTTTAGTTGCCTGTGTGATGAATTCTGAAGATTCTTGACCGCTAATTTGTTTAATTTTTAAAAAAAAATCTAATATGTTTGCTTGATACTGAGCCTTTAACCCCTACATCTAGTTTCCCTGGCCAGCACATCCCCTCTGCATCTATGTCGGGGTCTGACGAGAATATTTTATTCCAACATTATTCACTTATTCAGGTAGTGGGGCCAGTCTTGCATCTGTTTCTCTAGATTACCGTAGAGTTGTCATTATTAGATTTTCCACATTTTTTTACTAGCATGTATTGTTTTTGTTACAAACTTATCTTGCACTGGGTCCTGCAAAAACTCTTGCCTCCATCTTAACTTGCAAAGTGCCCAATTTTCACTTGTGTTCTGACCTTTCATAGTATTGTGGCACCCAATGCAATAATCTCTTTTTACTTGCCCTTGATTTCAAATCCTTGTCTTTGAATCTCAACCTAGCAACTTTTATTTAACTTCATTTTGACCACATCTTAATCATTCTACCATTAACAATCTGAGATGATTTTCTTCCATGGCAGCAGTCAAAATAATTAATTCCTTAAAGCTGCCTGATTCTTGCCAAATGTCCTGTGATACCAATGATGGTCAGAGCTGCCAGCTGGATTGTAAATTAAACACTATTCTCAAAATGTGCATACTTTATATTTTTACAGCTGCTGAAGAGGGACCCGCAGCTCAGCAAATGACAGACGCTGCTACCCGTGTTCTCAAAAGTTGTCTTACAGCTATGCCATCAGGTACATGCCTCTATGGTATTTAGATTTTGAATTTAAGTGGGGGTGCAGGGTCATGAGTGAGAAATCAATCTTCATATTTGAATCATAGTCCTGTTTTGAACTTCCACGGTTTTCCATGGATCTTGTTAGTTCTCTGAATGACAAAGCTTGGTCATGTTTGTGGAGTCTGAAGCAATTGACAATTTTCATTTTTTATAAATATACTGGATAATGTATATACAGTAATGATGTGATCAACCAGGCTGTTTTCTCAGCCTGAATGAATTGAATGTTAGTTGAAGAACTGGTTCATTCTTGCAAAAGCCAATGGATCATTTTTATAACCACCCTAGAATATCTCGTCTGTAATATGGCATATTTGACTGTACAATACAAAAGGGATTCTTCAGGCATATGGTGCCTTCTTGCAGATGAGATGTTCAAGGAATTGTGCAAAGCTGAGCGATCTCAAATCTGTGGGGTTTTAATTCCTGTGCACTGAATGTGGTTAGAAACATGTCCAATTATATGAACTTCATTGTGTAGGAAGGAACTGCAGATGCTGGTTTAAACTGAAGATAGACGCAACATGCTAGAGTAACTCGGTGAGGCAGGTTGCATCTCTGGAGAGAAGGAATGGGTGAGACCCTTCAGTGTGAAGGGGGGTCTTGACCCGAAACGGGAGTCTGAAGAATGGTCTCTACCTGAAACGTCACCCATTCCTTCTCTCCAGAGATGCTGCCTATCTGGCTGAGTTACTCCAGCATTTTGTGTCTATCTTCTATATGAACTTGATTGTATCCCACTGAAATGGCACTAAACAATCTTGTTAAAGTGACTCGGCAGCCAATCAAAATTCTCAGCTATAAACCCACTTAAAACACTTAAGGATTTGAAGTAGACATATTAATCCTTTAATTTAAAAATCCATAATATTTGGTCATTGTTATCTCTAAACCTTGAACACAGCATAATATTTTAAAGATGCCTTGCAGCAAGACCAATGTATATGTTTAATGTTTTCATAATATTTCATGAACATTTAATGTTCAAACTGATTTTTGCCAGACACCATTGGGAGGTTCTAAAACAGTACAGCCTGTGGATATAAACTGAATCGAGTTGCGTATTTCCATATGGCTATTTTGGAGTTGTATCAGTCTCTCTGGTGCTGTTGTATGCGTGGCAGTGCTGGCAATGACCTGAAGCAGAAATGTGCCCAGTGTCTTTAAAGATAACTTAAATTCTGCCCCTGAGGGTAGTCCAGCACCAGGGACACGTGTTTGATCGTGACTATGGGTGCTGTCTGTACGGAGTTTAAGTTCTCTCTGTAATTGTGGGTTTTCTCCGGCTGCTTGAGTTCCGCCCACGCTCCAAAGACTTGCTGGTTTGTAGGTTAATTGACTTCTGTAAATTGTGCCTAGTGTAGGATTGTGCTGGTGTACGGGGTGATTGCTGGTCAGTACAGACTCGGTGGGCCGTAGGACCCGTTTCCAAACTGTGCCTCTAAAGTCTAAATATTTTAATCTGTGTATAATGGAGTGAGTAAATATTGTTCTGTTTCTTTTAAACAGCTAGAAAGAACCCAATAGGACAAGGCCTCCATCGGTCCAAACCTTTTTTGTGGGTCACCAAATGGGTTGACTACTCCAATAAATACGGCTTTGGATATCAATTGTCCAATCGCAGCATAGGTGTCCTGTTCAATGATGGAACCCATATGAGTATCTCCGCTGACAGAAGGTGAGTTTTTATCAGCAAATGCGAATCTTCCAAATAGACTACTTTTGTGAATCTGAGATTATAGTCTTTGAACAGTTGCTTCCATTCTACAGTGTCTCTATAGCCTGTCCTCTTGCATTCCTTCGTCCTAACTACTCTGCCCCTCGCCTACAGAATAATTAATTTACTAAAGCCTGTTTAACAACTAATGCACTAAATCCAATAATGCAACATGTGATTGAGAAATCTTGATAGGCTGGTATCTGATTTATTCATTGTCCACATCTTGCGTTTGGTGCAGGGATTACGTTCCTCAAAGGCGCCACATAAAACCACTTAAAATAAATATACTGAAACTGGCATAAATTTGAGTGTTATTTCAGAAGTACAATGCCACAGTGGTGTAGCGGTAGTTCTGCTGCATTATAGTGCCAGAGATCTGGGTTCGATCCTGATCATGGGTGCTGTCTGTACGGAGTTTGTAAATTCTCCCTTTGACCACGTGGGTTTTTTCCCTGGGTGCTCTGGTTTCCTCCCACACTCCAAAGACATACAGGTTTACAAGTTAATTGGCTTCGGCAAAGGTTGTAAATTGTCTTGTGTGTAGGAAAGTGCTAGTGTGCAGGGATTGCTGGTCGGCAAGGACTTGGTGGGCCGAATGGCCTGCTCCTGCATTGTATCTCTAAACTAACAAAGTTCTGAAACTGCTGGATCATCAATATTGCTGAATATCCCACGCAATTGCAGGGAGAGCTACACAAGGTTAAGCTTAACACCAGGTCATCAGATCTGAGTTGGCCACCTCTCCCAGAGGAGATTGAAAATTGGCACTTCTGCATTAAGGTAGACATGTCCAATACATGACCAATGTTTGCTATAAACATACTGACATAACCTCCCTGTTGAGTTTAGATCTGCATGCAACTTTGTTCTAAAATTGTTTTTACGCAGTTGTGTTTATCTCTCTTGTTCATGTGATGTAAACCAGGGTATGTTCCCAGACTAAACTTCTATCCAATTCTTTCAACAGAAATGTGTATTATTACCTCAATAACAACCAACACTATTCCTTCCCTGCCACTGCAATCCCAGAGTGGCTGACCAAACAGATGATAATTGTCAGTTATTTTGCCAACTATATGGAGGACAATCTAATGGATGTAAGTCATGCAACAAATTTCATTTCACCCGTAGCTTTTCACACTTCAATACTTTGAGAATTGTAGTGCTGTTAACATTGGATGCAATGGGTGAATTTAAATTTTCTCCAACCATAGTGTTAAAAAAAAAAAAAAAAAAAATGCTTGCTTGATCCCTGAACCCGAGTAGTTTTTGAATTATAGTTGAGCACTTGAAACATTAAGAATAGATTTCTGAAATGTTTTTTTCTCTGTTGCAGGGAGGTGACTTGCCCAGGACATTCCTTGAAGATTGTCAAGATCCATCTTTGTTCCTGTTGCAGTGGGTGAAAACAGATCATTCCTTATTGATGTTGTTCAACAATGGCACTTTACAGGTAAATGTGGTCAATGCTGTTACTTGCCAGTTGCTGTTACTTTTCCCTCTTTTGCTTTCTAGTCCTGTGCATGGTTCTACTCTAGTATCTCGATCGTAGACCATTGTTCATTATGGACTTTTATGAGCAAGAAAGCCTTCGGCCCACCATATCTGCACAGACCAGCAATCCCCACATACTAACCCTATCCAGAAGTCCAGAACAAGGGGGTCACAGTTTAAGGATAAGGGGGAAATCTTTTAGGACCGAGATGAGGAAAACATTTTTCACACACAGAGTGATGAATCTCTGGAACTCTCTGCCACAGAAGGTATTTGAGGCCAGTTCATTGGCTATATTTAAGAGGGAGTTAGATGTGGCCCTTGTGGCTAAAGGGATCAGGGGGTATGGAGAGAAGGCAGGTACAGGATACTGAGTTGGATGATCAGCCATGATCATATTGAATGGCTCGAAGGGCCGAATGGCCTACTCCTGCACCTATTTTCTATGTTTCTATCCTACATACAGTAGGGACAATTTTGTAACCGACAGAAGCCAATTAACCACAATATCTGCACATCTTTTGGATGCGGGAGGAAACCAGAGCACCCGGTGAAAACCCCATGTAATCACAGGATGAACATACAAATTGTACATAGATAATCAAGATCTATCCTGGGTGTCTGGCACTGTAGGGCAGCAACTCTAGCACTGTCGCCCCTTCTCTTGAAACAAAGGTGCTAAACTTTCTCCTTTCTCTTTCTCAGGTGAACTTTTATCAGGATCATACGAAGCTCATTCTCTGCAAAGCTGATCAGTCTTACCTGCTTACATACATCAACAAGGACCGTGTTGCCTGCACATACAAACTGAGCACCATAATGGAACTGGGATGTTCACAAGATCTCCACCATCGTCTAGCATACACTTTGAAACTGCTACAGCAACAGAAGACTGACATTTAAATGTGATTTGAAACCTTCAGGAGAGGGCCACACAGTATTTAACAAGCTTCTACTGCGGAGTTTTAAAACCGGGTGCAAGAGACTGAGCTGATTGAACATCAGTATGAAATTAGCCAGTGTTTGGCTAAAATTTGCTGCTGTTTTGGGTGGTGGGGGAGACTATGGTATAGAACCTAAAATCTTGCTCTTGGTAGTTTTGTTCGTGATTTTTTTTTTTTTTTTAATTTTTGTTTTTAAGGAGTATCACTAATCAAACTGGATGTGAACACAACTTGTTTGTTTCTCCTCTCCTTTGGTACTTGACGGTTTCTGGGATGACAAATGTTTTTGACTTTAGTTTATTTTAATAAGGATAAATTGTTACCACCCTAAAAATTTGAATCTTTGGCATTGAGGCTTAAGTTGGTCCAGAAAACTAGACGTGATGGCTAATTTGACATGTGAAAATGCAAATGTTCAAATAGTTATAACATCCTCGTCGTTCCTGAGAATGACTGCTTTTGCCTAGGCCCAAAGGATGATCCAATTTGATGGTTAATAAATGCGCTTCCAATCTTGCCAGGTTGATGTCAGAAAAATCTTAAACTTAGACTGTTTGTAATGCAAGAACTGATGTAAGTTTGCATTTATAATTGAGCAAATGTTGCTGGTCATTATATCCGATTTTGCCTGGATTGACGTTTGTACGTTCAAATAAGCTAAGCGCTTAGCTGCTTATAATTCAGACTTGGCGTTAGGCATGTTATAAACTAATCAATGCAAACTCTAATTTTGCCTAGGTCCCTGTTTAAAGGAGTACAGGCAAAGTTCACTGACACGTTACTTTAGCTTGTTCCAAATCCAAATTCTGACATGTTACAATTGCTGTGTCTGTATTTATGGTGGTTATTCTGAGATGGAACATCTTTTTCCACTGCCTGCTATTGATTGGAAACAAATTTTCCACTGTGATCTCTCTACATTGGGAGCATTTGAGCAATATTGGATTTTTTGCAGCTTGTTGTTTAACATCTAGATGTTCAGTTCTGCAACAATTCAGGCCTTTATTGCCAAATGTTAAACTGCCTTGGCATATTATGAATTCTGAGTCAATCAAAGGACATAAGTGCATTTGTGGACAGACTATTTTGTTACCCTAGAAACTGTAATATAGAGGACCAGACATTAAACTTGTATTTAAAGCCAGATCTTGGGGATAGAACATATGTTTGTTGGAAACAAGACTGCCTTCTGATGTGTGTTGATCTGGAGAATATTTTGCTCTTCCCAAATGGCATGACAAAGTCTTGCTCCAAATTGGTAGATGGTTGGCTAAGTCTGAAACTTGAGTATCAAGAAAGCCATTTTGTAGTCATTGGTTTGAGAGGGAAATATTAGTGGGGAAAAGTTGCATTTCAACTGGTACAACTGAAGTGTTAATCCAAAATCGAGATTCCTATTTATCTGCACCTTTAGGTGTGATGGCTCTAGATTCCTTAGTATTTAATAAATTTGGTCTTATTTATGTTTATGCAAGTATTCAGTGTGCCTAATTTATTTTTGTATTTATTATTTATTTCTTTGCCATTTTTAAGGATAACAGAATGCTGAGGAATTCTGAGTGTACAATATTTTTTATCAAAATAAAGCTTCATGTAAATCACTAGTGTTCTCTTTGCTTGATACAGATTGTGTGTGTGGGGGGGGAGGGAGAAAGAGGGAAAGACCCATGCCTAAAGGTAAATGGACAGTTTATTTTGTAATGGATTGCAGTGGGTAAAATGGCTGAGCAAGAATTTTCCTTTGCACCCTACCTAGCCATGTGTCTGCTGCCACTTCAGTGGTTAAAGCACTGAAGGCGTAGGACTAGCAGTGGGAAAATCCTAAAACTCTAGTTCTAACTCTCAGGGGAAACTTTCAGTTTGACAATCTCCAATAACCTTTTAATGCACCAAATTGGTTTGTTAAATTTACAATTTTCCAGACGCTTCCAATGGACAATGGGTGCAGGAGTAGGCCATTCGGCCCTTCAAGTCAGCATCGCCATTCATTGTGATCATGGCTGATCATCCACAATCAGTACCCCATTCCTGCCTTCTCCCAATATCCCCTGATTCTGCTATCTTCAAGAGCCCTATCTAGCTCTCTCTTGAAAGTATCCAGAGAACTGGCCTTGACTGCCCTCTGAAGCAGAGAATTCCACAGACTCACAACTCTCTGTGGAAAAAGTGTTTCCTCATCTCTGTTCTAAATGACTTGCCCCTTATTCTTAAACTGTGGCCCCTGGTTCTGGACTCCTCAACATCAGGAACATGTTTCCTGCCTCTAGCGTGTCCAAACCCCTAATCTTATGTTTCAATAAGATATCCTCTCATCCTTCTAAATTTTAGAATATACAAGCCCAGCCGCTCCATTCTCTCAGCATATGACAGTCCCACCATCCCGGGAATTAACCTTGAACCTACGCTGCACTCCCTCAATAGCAAGTCTTAGTTTGTACAAGGTCCAGTCTTTTAGTCATTTAGAATTAAGTGACTGAAATACCATTAGAACCACTGGTATCTTTTTGCACAATTGGGATGGGGGAGAACAAAGGTATTTCCTTGTCGAGCATTTGGTATTCGTTTCATGTCACGGACCAAGATATAGTGAAAATTTGTTTTTGCAAATGCAATTGCAACTATCTAGGCAAATGCAATTTGCAAGTGCATCAAGGTAGTGCAAAAGAAACGGTGCAGAATTGTAATAGTTAGACAAAGTGCCATTGAAGTGCCAGGGTCACCAAGAGTTAGTTTAGGAGATTTGGAAAGCATCCTTACCAGGCCCATAACAGCAGGGAACAAGCTGTTCTTGAACCTAGTGGCATATACATTCAAGCCTTTATCTTCTGCCCAACAGGAGAAGAGAGAACAACTGGGGTGAGTGGTCCTTTGTTGGCTGGTTTCCTGAGGCATTGAAATGTCAATAGATTTTATTTTTGTGGGGTCAGAGGTGGCTGGTTTACCTCGTGTACTGTGCTGTGTTTACCACTCCCAATTTCTTGAAGTCTAGGGCAGCGCAGGAGCCATTTAAAAACTTGGCCCCTTTCAGATTCTACACATTGGGATTAATTTCTGCTGGCTAATTTATCTACCAATCTGCATCATTTTGGGGCATGACACAAAACCTGTGAAACCGATGCAGTCATGGAGAATGTACAAGCTCCACACTTATACATGGATCGCGGAGCGGTGAGGCAGCAGCTTTATTCACAGTGCCATTTAGAAGTTGGCAATGATATCAAGTTCCAACCCCTGTGATATAATGTAAATAGGAAACTTGTTTAATGACTATTTAGAAAGCAATGTTTCAAATCTTTGAAATATTTAATTATTTTATATTTGCACCCCAGATACTTGTATTTGTTTCATTTAGGATTTTATCACAGGCAGTTTATTATCCACACTGGTATAATTTGGTCTGAATAGCAGCTTAGTTTTGTGTTGCATTATATGCCTTAATTACCCATTACAGTGAATATCTAGAGTGAATTACAAAGTTATTTCAAGCTTCATTATTCTTACTATGAATAATCTATCTACATAAGCCATTTAAAAAAAAAAAAAAAAGTCTTTGTATTGTGTTAATTTTTTCTTTTGTGCACTGTCAATATCAAACTTCCACTATTAAGTAAATTTCCACTGGGATCAATTCAGAAACCATGTTAATTAATGCTGATGTAATTTTGCATGAATATTTCCAGAATGTTGGTCAATCGTATCTGTTTTGATAAATGGTCTATTTCTGGGCTCTCCATAGATGTTATCTAACATGCTGAATGCAACATTTTCTGCTTTTGTTTGCATTCCTATTATCTCTCCTTGCAATGGTGTAACATTTAAGTGCCAGGGCTCTACCATTTTCAATTGGATATCATTGAGCCTGGCTTAATGTCATTGTGTGCTAATTCTGCCTGGCTGACTTGCAAGTTAAACAGAAATGTAGGACTGCTAAAGTCAGGAAGGAAGGCAACTTGAATATCAGGATTAGAGCACTAAAGCTGATGAGCATTAGTAAGGTGGTGCTGCTCCACATTTGGAACAATGATTCCAGTAGAAGTTAAAACTGTGCAGATAGCAAAAATAATGGTGCACCGTTGCATTTGACCCCTTAAATTCTGCAATGGATGACGAGGGGCTCTTCAACCTAATCATGTTTTTGTTAATCTAGTGATTGTTATTTTGTTTGTTTGAGAATCCACATGTAAGATAACTGCTCGGTTTGGTTCCTATCAGAAAATTTGACTTGCTTAGAATGACAATCATTAAAGTATGATTGTGCAAAGCATAATGCATCTGTAGAGTGCACCTATCCTCAAACAAATCAATTGGAATCAAAATGGCAACACGGGTAGATGGGATGAAAGTGTACTGCACACTTGCCTACATTTGAAGGGGTATTGAGTTCAAGTTGGCTTGTCATATTTCAGTTGTACAAGATATTGGTGGGCCCACACTTAGAAAGAAAGGTCCCACATAGGAGATTAGTGGGCAAAATTAGGGTACATGGTATTGGGGGTAGAGTGCTGACATGGAGTAGAGAAACATAGAAATTAGGTGCAGGAGTAGGCCATTCGGCCCTTCGAGCCTGCACCGCAAAAGTAGTTGGCAGACAGGAAACAAAGAGTAGGGATTAACGGGTCCCTTTCAGAATGGCAGGCAGTGCTGGGTGCTGGGAACGCAACTATTTACAATATACATCAATGATTTGGATGAAGGGATTCAAAGTAACATTAGCAAATTTGCAGATGGCAAAGCTGGGTGGCAGTGTGAACTGTGAGGAGGATGCTATGAGAATGCAGGGTGACTTGGACAGGTTGGAGGAGTGGGCAGATACATGGAAGATTAAGTTTAATGCGGATAAATGTGAGGTTACCCACTTTGCTAGTAAAAACAGGAAAGCAGATTATTATCTAAATGGTGTCAAGTTGGGAAAAGGGGAAGTACAACGGGATCGGGAGGTCCTAGTACATCGGTCTATTAAAGTAAGCATGCAGGTACAGCAGTGAAGAAGCGAATGGAATGTTGGCCTTTATAACAAGAGGAATCGAATATAGGAGCAAAGAGGTCCTTCTGCAGTTGTATAGAGCCCTAGTGAGACCACGCCTGGAGTATTGTGTGCAGTTTTGGTCCCCTAATTTGAGGATGGACATTCTTGCTATTGAGGGAGTGCAGCGTAGGTTTACAAGGTTATTTCCCGGGATGGCGGGATTGTCGTATGCTGAGAGAATGATCACATTGAATGGCGGTGCTGGCTCGAAAGGCCGAATGGCCTACTCCTGCACCTATTGTCTATCAGGCTAGAAAAGGTGCAAAAAAAGATTCACAACAATGTTGACAGCACTGAAGGGCTTGAATTATAACGAGAGAATGGGATTGTTTTTTCTTGAGTAATAAAAGCTGAGGGATGGCCTCATTGAGATTTGTAAAAGTATAAGCAATGTAGATGGTCAGTTTTCCCAGGGCAATGGAATCTATAGGTGGATACATAGTTTGAAGGGGAGAGGGGAAAGATTGAAAGGGCACCGAAGAGACAGGTTTTCATACTCTATGGTGGGTATATAGAATGAGCTGCCAGAGGAAGTGGTAGAAATTGGGTACAATTGCAAAGTTTGAAAAATGCATTTAGATGGGTACAGGGTTAGGAAAGGTTCAGAGAGATGAGTAATCCAGTCAAATTGAACTAGCTTAGGAAAGTATCTTAGTTTGCATCGATGAGGGCCTGTTTACTTGTAGTATGACTAAAAAGGGTAAACCGAAAAGATCCATTTCATTTGGTAGAAAGGTCAGAAATTAGTGGGTGGTTATTTAAGTTATTTTGGATAAAGTTTAGAGGAATGAGAAAAATACCTTAATTTGGGGGATCTGGAACTCACTGCCTGAAAGATTGGAAACATTCTAGCCACATTAAAAATATATATATATATATCTATATCCTTGAATACTGGCAAATCGATATCGTACAACACTAAGGACTAAGTGGGATATTGGGCTGGCATGGGTGTAATGGGCCAAATGTTTCCTTCTGTGCCATTAATTTGTTTAGTTTTTCAGTGAAACGGCATGGAAACAGGCCCTTTGGCCCTCCGAGTCCATGCTGACCATTTATCATCCGTTCACAGTAGTTCAATGCTATCCTACTTTCTCACAGCCTACTCACCTGGTCACAAGGCGAGCGTGCAAACTCTGCACAGACAGCACTCGAGGCCGGAATTGAACCCGGGTCTCTACCGCTGTGCCAGCCACCCAATCTGTGATTCTTTTATATTACCCAAGGGTCTCATGTAAGACACCCCCACATTCAGTTTGTAGTATTTGTCAACACAGTATTGATTTGGGCATCAATGCAAATTGAAAGGAAAACCTTTCTATAAATCAGGGTGGTTTGTTCCTAATAAACTGTTTCGGACGGTCTTTCTCAGATAGCTTCAGTTGGATAACATGCATGAAGTAATGAATCCCCATAATGTTTGTGTCCATCTTAATTCTGCTGCAGAGTGCCAGGCAATCTCTACTGAATCTACACATTTGGAGAAGCTCCAAATGAGAAGTTATTCTGCTGCCTCTGTGTATCAGTATACTAGTGGATTAATGGCACTCAACACAAGTTGTATAGTATGTGTTCATGTTCACTGTGATGCAGGAATGTATAACTAGTTTCAAGCTATACAGAAGATAAATGAAGACTCAATGTAATGTAATAGCAGAGACATAACTAAAATGACCTCCCAGAGCTGTTTACTGGAGAATTAAATATTTTGAGATTGCTGGCCAATGACTGGTCATGTCTGAACATGCTATCTAACACTGACTTTAAGAGGAAATCTAACCAGATTCCTTCATATTAATGTGTAAGAAGGAACTGCAGGTGCTGGTTTAAACCGAAGATAGAGTAAAAAGTTGGATTAACTCAGCGGGACAGGCAGCATCTCTGGAAAAAATGAATGGGCGACGTTTTGGGTTGAGACCCTTCATAATACTGCATGGAACCTAAATATCTTAGACTTACAGCCTCAATGTCCTGGGGGGGGAGACTTGGAATGATAGTGTGGGAACAGGCGCTACGGCCCAACTTCCTCACACCAGCCAACAATGTCCCAGCTACACTAGTCCCACCTGCCAGCATTTGGTCCATATACCTCCAAACCTGTCCTATCCATGTACCTGTTTAAATGTTGGGATCGTCTTTGCCTCAACTATATTCTCTGGCAGCTTGTTCCATACACCCACCATTCAATCAGCTACTAATTTATTCTGATGCCAGCTCTTCACATGTCAGAACTAATAGAAGTTTGGTTTGGGGGATGGTGTGAAATGGCTGCCAATGTTACGAGTCAACTTGACTTTTTTTTTCCCTTGTGCTCCCTTTACTGGAAAACAAATCTGATTCCTGGAATAATGGGCTGTAAATTTGCCATTGCTCTAAATTAAAATTGTCCTTTCTACTTGTGATTTGTAGTCCTTTCTCCAATTATGATAAACTTTATGATAAAAAAAAATACAGCTGTGTACTTCCTTTCTACAGAATCATACTTCCTGTCTGCCTTTGATCAAGCATCTGTCAACTCTGCACTATGTATTCTTTTTTCATAACTCGCCAATTGTTGAAAAATTGATCAATCTCCCCAAAGAGCTAGACATGTATATTGCCAGTTTAGTTTAGAAATACAGCATGGAAACAGGTCCTTCAGCCCACCGAGTCCATACCGATCATTAATCACCTGTTCCCCCACTAGTTCTACATGCAAGGGGCAATTCTTGCAATTTCTGAAGGTGTCCATGTGTGTTGGGAACTTGATGTTCATAACCTGTAAACAGGTGGTTATTATAGGCTTATAAGCACAGTGATATGTTTCAATTGCTAAAAATGCAGATGGGAAGATAGTTGAGATTGCCGTTTCACAATAGGTGAACGTCGTACTTCTTCACCTGGCATGATTTGTTGGAAAATGCAGCAGATAAGTTCAGAAACATACAATAAATAGAAACGGAGAAAATCTATTTTTAATAAAACAACAATGGTAAACCATTACAGTGGATACTTATATGTTGATGTGTTATACACCAGAGTCATACTATTCCTAACTCTTATCCTGAGTGTATCACTAGTTTCTAGCTCTCGATCAGTCAAGACAGTGTGTATGTATTATGGATATATATATAAAATATAGATATAATTAATTGTCTCCAAAGTAAAACACTACCAATCACTAAGGCTATTTACGTGGAGCCAGGTGCACAATATGTCTTTATATTTGTATCAAGCTTTTTAAAATGATCAATGTTTCTAGTTAGATACTTTGCAAATCCACTTTAGGAAGTGCTATTGAGTTTCTCTGTGGCAACACAGCCTGCTAGATTTCACAAAAGATTTAATTCCTGTTACCAATGAAGTCCTTACTCAACTCCTTGCCATCTTTCTCCAGGGTAGTTTCCCAGCTTATAACATTGTGCCTAACTGTCCCAGTGTTTTCCCTCTTAAACCAAGCGTCCATGTATCAATATGCTTACCCGCTTGCCTGAAAATCATCAGGAACACTTGAGTAGCAAATTGATAAAATAGCACAGGAATATTTTTTTTCCCTCAAGCCTGTTTCATCATTCAATGAGATTATGGCTGATCTCCGATCATCTTTCCTTCATGTCTGCTGATATCAAAGCCAAAAGCTATCCATTGTGGCGGTCCCTGGAGATTAGGCCACTCCTTGGGTCATCCCCCTCGGCTCTTGAGGGACAGGGACGGTTGTCCTCCCACATGGTTTCCCGGTTTCAACTCGGGGGTGATCTGCATGTTTGCCATGCTTCATTAAAGGACTTTCGAACCTGCTTGTCATCTATCCTTTTCCTGACCTCGTCCAGGCCACTACAACTGGTGACCCAAGGAGTGGCCTAATCTCCAGGGACCTCCACACCATCACACATTTAAAGTTTACACTTGATGTAACACAAATTGAAGAGGATCCGAATTTCAACTGGTCTCATCTGATGAATGCTCTCGACCTGAAACGTAACTGATTCCTTTTCTCCTGAGATGCTGCCTGACCTGTTGCGTTACTCCAGCTTTTTGTGTCTGTCTTTGGTTCAACCAACATCTGCAGTTGCTCCCTACACACACTGTTTAAAAGGGTTTTGCTACTTCACTTTCTAGAGGCCAGTTCGGATTTTTTAAGGTATGTTCTTTTGCACTGCCAACTAGCAGAAATAGTCAGCCACAAGGTACCTTTGATACTGGAATCTTGCTTTTAGTGCTGGAGTAACTGAGTGTGCCAGGCATCATCTCTGGAGAGTTTAAGAGGGAACTGCAGATGCTGGAGAATCGAAGGTTACACAAAAAAGCTGGAGAAACTCAGCGGGTGCAGCAGCATCTATGGAGCGAAGGAAATAGGCAACGTTTCGGGCCGAAACCCTTCTTCAGACTGAAGAAGGGTTTCGGCCCGAAACGTTGCCTATTTCCTTCGCTCCATAGATGCTGCTGCACCCGCTGAGTTTCTCCAGCTTTTTTGTGTAACCATCATCTCTGGAGACATTGGATAAGCAACGTTTTGGGTCGGGATTCTTCTTCAGAAATAGTTTTTGACAATCTGTGGAACCAAAATTTTGGAAGCTTCAATCAAATCTCACTAATTTTTCAAATTTCAACAACTACAAATCAGTTTGTGATCTTTGCTAATAATTTCACTGTTCAAGTCTAGTCTGACGTTCTGGTAAACCTACATGTATATTTAGCAACCGCTGAAAATTTCATGTGTTTGGTGATTGAGAAATTCTAGCAATCCTTTTTCCAGGTACTTTGCTTTTCGTCACATGTAGGAAAAAAAATTAAAATATAACAGCAGGATTGTCTGTTCAGGTATGTTAGTTATTCAAAATATAACCCATACACAGTTGCAACAGCAAAAAGTGAAGAGTTTTTGTAAGTGGCCGTGGCATAATTGTCAGTGGTTGTGTCCCACAGACAGCGACTGACAATTTGCATTCCCTGATCATTTAGCTGGCCCAATACCACATTGCATACCAGCTTGTATCGAGGGGCATTGATATCCTTCACCTTCAACCTGATGAGGTCTGTCAAACTCTGCACTAGCTGCACAGATGTTACAGGATTGTACTTGTTGTCAGCCAGGTAGCTTGCAAGTGTGGCCTCCAAAACCTTTTGGATTTTGTCGGCATCAAACTTGCTCCCTTCATCTGGCTGAGCTTTGTAAGTGTTTTCATACCTTACTTCTCTGATGGGTTGGTACAGAGGCAATCCAGAGAAACTGACCTGACCACAGGTCATCCAACTCATGGAATGCCTTTTGCCCAGCATCACAGAGCCTCTGCGAGAAAACGGC
Source organism: Leucoraja erinaceus (assembly GCF_028641065.1). NCBI lineage: Eukaryota > Metazoa > Chordata > Chondrichthyes > Rajiformes > Rajidae > Leucoraja > Leucoraja erinaceus. The sequence continues at coordinate 17,938,325 of NC_073386.1, forward strand.
ACATTCATAGAGCTTAAAATGGAACTCCTTCGGGATGGCATATGTGGTCTTCCATCCATGTTCTTCAGATGTGGATGATGTTTGCCAGTGTGAATATCCATCGATTGAGAACTTCTGCGGGTGGAAATGGATCTTGCACGAGGGCGTGGTCCCAACCCATCTCCAGATAGAGCTTGATTGAACTGAGCTAATGTCTCTTGTGATAAAGGCATCTGCTTGGTTGTCATGGTGATCAGTGTATTGATCTGTTTAAAGGACAAAACATAAATCAACTTTCATTTATATATATATATATATATATATATAGTTCCATCCATATTCTATTTACTATTTTAGTTCCTCATTTTTTAATGTCATCTCCTGCAGCATAGATGGGACTTGGGAACCTGAGAATTGTAACTCTAGGAACAGCTTCTTCCCTACAGCCATTAAACACTACAACCTCATAAGCTATGAACTACAATAGACATTATTATTATTGCACTGTTAATGGTTTTTACCAATAACCTTCTCAGCTGATCGGACGATTCGCTGCAGCCTCTGGGTGTCATGCTTTGTGGCTGAGCCAAACCAGACCATGATGGGAAGGTGAGGACAGACTCTACGATGGCCGTATAGAATTGGACCATCATTGCCTGTGGTAGATTGTGCTTCCTCAGCTACCACAGGAAGTACATCCTTTGTTGTGCCTTTTAGACTGTGGAGTCGATGGTAGCCCCCTCCCACAAGATCCTTAAGATCCTTGATGATGGTTCCCAGGAACTTAAAATACTCCACAGATGTGACTGTGGTGTTGTTGATGGTATTGTTGATGGTGAGTGGGGTGAGGGGAGGGGGAGCTCTCCTAAAGTCTACAATCAATTCGACTGTCTTATGATCAAAAGGAGTGAATTGGTACATTTTGTTTTATGGGAAGGATGTAGAAGAGAAATGGAGGACATTTAAAGGTGACATTTTAAGAGCACAGAACCTTTATGTCCCTGTCTGGTTGAAAGGAAATAGTAAAAATTGGAAAGAGCCATGGTTTTCAAGGGAAATTGGACACTTGGTTCAAAAAAAGAGAGAGATCTACAATAATTATAGGCAGCATGGAGTAAATGAGGTGCTTGAGGAGTATAAAGAATGTAAAAAAAATCTTAAGAAATACATTTGAAAAGCTAAAGAAGATATGAGGTTGCTTTGGCAAAAACGGTGAAAGTAAATCCAAAGGGTTTCTACAGCTATATTAATAGCAAAAGGATAACAAGGAATAAAATTGGTCCATTAGAGAGTCAGAGTGGACAGCTATCTGCAGAGCCAAAAGAGATGGGGAGATATTGAACAATTTTTTTTTTCTTCAGTATTCACCAAGGAGAAGGATATTGAATTATGCGAGGTAAGGGAAACAAGTAGGGTAGCAATGGAAACTATGAGATTCAAAGAAGAGGAAGTACGGACACTTTTGAAAAATATGAAAACGGATAAGTCTCCAAGTCCTGACAGGATATTCCCTAGGACATTGAGGGAAGTTAGTGTAGAGATAGCAGAGGCTATTGACAGAAATCTTTCAAATGTCATTAGAAACGGGAATGGTGCCGGAGGATTGGCGTACTGCGCATGTTGTTCCATTGTTTAAAACGGGTTCTAAGAGTAAACCTAGCAATTATAGACCTGTTAATTTGATGTCAGTGGTGGGCAAATTAATGGAAAGGATACTTAGAGATAATATATATATAAGCATCTGGATAAACAGGGTCTGATTAGGAACAGTCAACATGGATTTGTGCCTGGAAGGTCATGTTTGACTAATCTTCTTGAATTTTTCGAAGAGGTTACTAGGGAAATTGATGAGGGCAAAGCAGTGGATGTTGTCTATATGGACTTCAGTAAGGCCTTTGACAAGGTTCCTCATGGAAGGTTGATTAAGAAGGTTCAATTGTTGGGTATTAATGGTGGAGTAGCAAGATGGATTCAACAGTGGCTGAATGGGAGATGCCAGAGAGTAATGGTGGATGGCTGTTTGTCAGGTTGGAGGCCGGTGACTAGTGGGTTGCCTCGGGAGCCTGTGTTGGGTCCACTGTTGTTTGTCGTGTACATCAATGATCTGGATGATGGAGTGGAAAATTGGATTAGTAAGTATGCAGATGATACTAAGATAGGTGGTAATGAAGTAGATTTTCAAAGTCTACAGAGAGATTTAGGCCATTTGGAAGAGTGGGCTGAAATATGGCAGATTGAGTTTAATGCTGATAAGTGTGAGGTGCTACATCTTGGCAGGACAAATCAAAATAGGACGTACATGGTAAATGGTAGCAAATTGAGGAATGCCGTTGAACAGAGGGATCTAGGAATAACTGTGCATAGTTCCCTGAAGGTGGGATCTCATGTAAATAGGGTGGTAAAGAAAGCTTTTGGTGTGCTGGCCTTTATAAATCAGAGCATTGAGTATAGAAGTTGGGATGTAATGTTAAAATTGTACAAGGCATTGGTGAGGCCAATTCTGGAGTATGGTGTACAATTTTGGTCGCCTAATTATAGGAAGGATGTCAACAAAATAGAGAGAGTACAGAGGAGATTTACTAGAATGTTGCCTGGGTTTCAGCAACTAAGTTACAGAGAATGGTTGAACAAGTTAGGTCTTTATTCTTTGGAGCGCAGAAGGTTAAGGGGGGACTTGATAGAGGTCTTTAAAATGATGAGAGGGATAGAGTTGATGTGGATAAGCTTTTCCCATTGAGAGTAGGGAAGATTCAAACAAGAGGACATGACTTGAGAATTAAGGGACAGAAGTTTAGGGGTAACATTAGGGGGAACTTCTTTACTCAGAGTGGTAGCTGTGTGGAATGAGTTTCCAGTTGAAGTGGTGGAGGCAGGTTTTGATTTTATCATTTAAAAATAAATTGGATAGGTATATGGACGGGAAAGGAATGGAGGGTTATGGTCTGAGTGCAGGTAGATGGGACTAGGGGGGAAAAAATGATAGGCACGGACTTGAAGGTCCAAGATGGCCTGTTTCCATGCTGTAATTGTTGTTATATGGTTATAAAGAGAAGCAGTCATAGAATTAAGACCAAGGAACAAGCATGACAAGCAGAAGTGTGATATTGGTGTAATGGTTCAAGCGGAAACAATAACTTGTGCAATGTGGAGGAAAGGGTAGGAGAGTCCATGTTGATCAAATGTTGAAGCAAGTGACATATCGGTACACTTTGGGGAAAGATGTGATGATAAATTTAATGGAAGAAGTTCTGTAACTTATAGAGCATTGTTCAGCTTTGTAATATGTTGAACCCCAGAGCGTACATACTAGGGAAAAGAAGCCAACATAGTGAAGGTAACTGAAAGGATTTTTAAGAGAGGCAATAAATAGATTTAGGAGGTGCTTAGACTACAAGGCGTACCTAGTTGGAGTAAAGATAAGCATAGAATGTTGTAAACCAGGCTGAGGACAACAGTGCTGATTTGTGATAAGAAGGGTTCTTTTATTACACCCTTTGTCAGACAAATGTGATGATGTTTTTGTAATTAATTAATAGGGAACAAAGTTGAAGGTTAGACTAAGAGAAATACTGATCACATTAAATATTTCAAAAATGTAAAATCCACATGTAACCATTGTGTCGCGAGAATATAAAAAGACTGGGTGCATTGCATTGAAACACTTTGTGTTCTCTCAGTGTGTCCCAGTTGATACTGTTTAGGCCTTGAATAAACCGACTTATTTGAGAAACTCACTACTGCTCCAGCAGTCTGTCTTCATGTGCTGCTCTCTCAAGGTCAAGCACACAATTCTCTCCAACACATTTATTCTAAATGATGATACAGAGGACACTACTGAAGAGGAGCTATGAGTCAACAGTGAGTTGAGTCAGGATGTCACACATTCATAATGGCAAGAAGTAATGACAACACCACAGACTCAAGCACGGTTAGCGTGATCTAACCATCTGATAAAAAACATGTTACAAATAGATCCTGCAATTGCTGAATGTGATATACATGTATGAAAAGAGAAAGGAACATGGTAGATTTGTGCATGAATGTATAAGAGAGGCACGTGGTAAAATGACATCATCTTAGAACAAAAGCATGCATATCAGTTGTTGTTAATCTTCTTTAAAATATATACCCTTGGTGGCTCCCGGAAATTATTATAGACTGTATTTGCCAGCTCTATAAAACTGGCACACAGACCACCATCAATTAGCCAACACTCAATACTGCTGATTCATGTTAACTTTCAGATCTTACATTCCTTTATAATTATGTAAAAGCTGATTTATATTGAACGTTCCTGTATTAATTGCTCTGAACAGTGTACTTCAGTGTTGAGGAGAAATATAGTCTACGAGTTTGTATTTTGTCAAAAGCGGGAAGACATGGGCAACTTCCAGGATTCTTTGGCAGAGAAATATATGTGTGTGTGTGTGTGCGAGAGATTGTATTAGCAATGAGAGAAGAGACTCTGATCTCTCTCTCTTCCTAAAATGATCATGATGGGAGAAGGATAGACAGATGGGATTTTTTTTTCCTTACCAGTGGCAGTTAAATTGTTGGCTAGGGAAGGTGTGATCTAAAAAAAAACAATGTGGAAAACTGTGGAATAGTTTAAAATGACTGGGGAAGAAAAGCAGGCAAGGAGGGAGGGGGGAGGGAAGGGCAGGAGAGGATGAAATGGAGTTACTTAAAATTAGAGAATGAGAGTGGCATGAACATTGAATTTTCTAATCGACTGCCATAAACTGGGACTTGAATCAACAATCTCCTGACTCAGTGACGAGAGTACAATCAACATGGTGGACATACCAAAGAGCTATTTTCTGTTCTATAGGGAATTTGCAGTCTGGCTCCATGCAATAAGGAAAAATCTATTCAGAAAGTTGCACAGTTGGTTTGCTGTATTTGCATGTCAGTTCTTCACATTTGTTTCCAGTAGTCATGGAACACATCTTCAACTCATCACTGACTCGGGTATTAAATTTTTATGTGTAAAAGGAACTGCAGATGTGTAGGAAGAAATTGCAGATGCTAGTTTAAACCAAAGATAGACCCAAAAACCTGGAGTAACTCAGCGGGTCAGACTGCATCTCTGGAGAGAAGGAATAGGTGACATTTCAGGTCATGACCCTTCTTCAGACATGCAGGTGCTGATTTACACAGCAGATAGACCCCAAAATGCTGGAGTAACTCAGCAGGTCAGGCAGCATCTGTGAAGAAAAGGAATAGGTGACGTTTTGGATCGAGACCCTTCACCAATAATAGAATTATGATCATGGGTTGGTTATTTGTTGTACAAACAGCCTGATTTTAATTTCCAAAATCATATGGTTTCTACACCAGCAGCTGACCTGCAACATCATTTTTACTCTTGGTTGGCATCCTTACATTTTAAATGAGCAACTACATTGGTTGTGTAATGATTTACTACTAATACCCAAACCGGTCATAAAATCAAAAAGGTTTTATTTCACAGAGGGCTGCACTGCAAATATTTAAAATAACTTTTCATTTTCATTTTGTTCTCACTAAAAATCTGGCTAGCACAGGATTGCAAAAAAATTTAGAGTCATAGACTTATACAACATGGAAATAGGCTCTTCAGCCCAACTCAACCATGCCGACCAAGATGCCACATCTAAGATAGTCCCATTTGCCTGCATTTGGCTCGTAACGTTCTCAACCTTTCCATTTATCTCAAACATTTTTCAAACCCAATATTTGAACATAGTAAATATTTAATTCACTGCAGAAAAATCTATGAGTGAACTGCTGTATTGCGGTCAACGTTGCATTTTGGTGCACCAGTGCACTAAACTACATGCAGCACTGGTAAGAGCTGCTTGGTCCTGTGATTATCAGTTCGCTCTGCACCTCCTACACTGGGTTAAATTAATAATCATTGCCAAGCCAATCACAACATTACAGCTATCAAAGGAAGCTGACATGTTTCAACAGGTAAAGACAATGCTTCATTAATGTTTTAACTTGTCTATTTATTCAGCAATATAATATGCAATTAATCTTTGTTCAGCAAATTCTGTATTGTGGTCTGCTATTAGCATTTTGGTCTGAGGTCCCATTATAAATGATCCCAGTATTGATCTCATTGCAAAACTAGATAACAGCAAAATGGAATATTGTGAAACAGAATGTGAAGATAAAAGTGCTCTTGGGAAATAGTCTGAAAATCTGTCTTATATTTTACTTGATCATCTTCTCGCCAGGGAAGATGTAAAACACTAGTTACTTGTAATCACCCATTGTATGGCACAGCCCAAGAAGGCTTTAATCTGCACAGGGTATCACGTTCTCAAATTACACTGGATAGGAAGAAAGGTTTGTGGGAAGGAAGAGAGGACTTTATGTCCTTCCAAAATTGTACTATGCAGAACCTTGCTCAATGCTACAGCTGAGGCTTAATCAATAAATTACAAAGGTTTAGCATAATTCCCTTACATTTGTAGTTTAAAACCTTATGCCCATGTTGGGAAATATGTCAACTTGGTCTGCAACCCTGAAATATTTGCAACTAAATAGACAAGGTCCCTTTGTTTTTACAACTGCTTTAAAATTGCAGTTTTAGTACCAATGAGACCCAAGTTCAAGTTCACATTTATTGTCACATGCACCAATTAGTACGGTGACATTTGAGTTACCAAACAACCATACGAATAAAAAGAACACAATACACAATAGAGTTTAACCCAGATGTCAAACATAGAACAATGCACTAATGAAGTGGGAAGGATGCAAAGTACAAGGTAGACAAAATCAGTCTGAAGAAGGGTTTCGGCCTGAAACGTTGCCTATTTCCTTCGCTCGATAGATGCTGCCGCACCCGCACCCGCTGAGTTTCACCAGCAATTTTGTCTACCTTCGATTTTCCAGTATCTGCAGTTCCTTCTTGAACAGGATACAAAGTACAGCCTTGCTTGGCTAAGTGGATGGTCAGGGAGGGTAGCCCTCTAAGGTGAGCCCATTGCCATGCTCTGAAATGAAGGAAGTGGAATGAATATCGCCTGCCATTGGACGCGAAAAGATCAACTTCAGATGATGATTGAGGACATAATGTTTTTTCAGAAAGGAGTGGCCTTGGTTGTTCTGATAATTGCAGTACAGTACAGTACAGCCTGCTGTATAATCAACCCACCCAAGTTATAAACCATCTCAATCACTGCCCTAAACACTTTATTTGTGTCCTTACAGCTAAATGGAATAATACACATGTCAATTTGTACACAATTTGATGCATGATAGATAAATATACTTTGACCGTTTTCTGTTAAAAGAGTTATTTTAAACAGGAGTTTTGTCTGCTAAATCTATGGCATCTACCTGAATGTTTTATGTAAACTAAATCAATCTTCATTCCTCCACTGAGCCATGAACCTAAATTACGTGCTCAAGTTCCAGACAAGGATTTGAATATATAAACATCTGGCCTCAGCGGCTTCTAAGTGAGTCAAAACCTTGGTATCTTATTCCCTCTACTAGACAGATTTTCCAGCTTAGGCTAATGACTTAAGCTGAAGGCATTAAAATACAAATGTAAATCAGCACTACTACAAATGACTTGATCCAATGTTTTCCAAACCTCTGCGTAACAGAATACCGAGGCTCATTTCGAACCACTGGTGGTTACAACTGAGATTTTGAACCTGCTACCTGCTGAATTGTGAAGAGTAACATGGAGCATTGCACACCTCCTCATTACGCTGGATTAAAATAAGCAATATTGTCACTGTCATGCATGGATGAATGTCTGCAAAACTTATGAATATTTCATTGTTTTCTGGCAATGCTAAATGCAAAACTCATCTTTAAACCTACCGTATTATAAAGTCATCCCATCAAAGCACAGCACCTTTATTGAACTATTTTTAAGCCGTTTTAACATTTTTTTGATCTTAGTTATGTATACCTTCATCCTTTCTTCACTGGGAGAAACTTGCAATAGATAAAAACAAATCTAATGGCTAGGAATTCTGTACAGTTCAATACTTATATACGTATAAAAGATAAGGCTATTTGGAAAATAAAATTAACAACAAAGCAAAATTAAAGAAACTTACCCTGCAGAGAAATTTAAAGCAACTGATTTCTGGTAACTTGCTGCAATCCAAGTTAAAAAATTAATATTTCTTTAAAACTGTCTGCTATTACCAATCTGGAGCAGAAAACACTGGTTTTTAAAAGTGTTTTACACTTCCATGGAGATGTTATCAGGTGTCTTCAAGCCTCCTGAACTGACTGCAAACTATTAAAAAAACCCAGTCGTAATCGTTACCAAGTGCATTGACCACCTGATAAACAATTGACCACTGATTGCGAGGCTTATTGCACCACTGCACCACATGAAGGCAAGCAGTCTTGAGCTATTGGTGCTACACATGTCTGGGCAACTCGTCATTCGTACAGGTCTCCAAGGTTACAGCTTCAACCCCATGGCAATCCTCCTGAACAATATTAACTTTTCTCAAGGTCCAAGGCCAGTTGGACGTCAATTTTATTTCAATGTCTGTTACACGTTTGACATTTGGTGCTTCTTGTACCTTCCACCCCTTCGAGTTGCTACTACTTGTCAGGGCTTGGCAGTTTTAGAGAGGTCTACTGGCGTCTAATTCTGAAGCTGGCATTATTTCTACATACTCATGTGTGGCCAATTTTTAAACAAATTATTATTTTTTCCTCATTCATCAAAAACTTGTTTGGGCATTTTCCCTTGCCAACATGTCAGACAAGGGAACTTTCCCCAGGCCTTCATTAATTAAGGCATTTTAGAAGCTTTGAGAGGTTTAAAATGTAATTCATTTTAATTTCTTCTTCTGCAGACATATGGGCCACTTGGATCTAAAACATTCTTGCAGGGGGTGTGAACACAATACACATATAAGTGACTGTTCAGAAGATTGTCGTACTTGGGAAGTGTTGGGAGGTTATCTATTTATAACAGCAAAAGACACAAAGTGTTGGATTGACTCAACACTTCTAGAAGGGTGTCTATCCGAAACATCACCTTTTCATGATCCACAGAGATAACGCCTGACCCGCTGAGTTACTCCTGCACTTTGTGTCCTATTTTGTAAACCAGCATCTGCACTTCCTTGTGTATCTATTTATAACAGTACCTTGAGTTGACATACATCAACTATCAATGCTGCTATTCTCATGTACATCTCATCCACACTATTCCTTGGCTTAGTCATACACCATGAAAACAGGACCTTTAGCTCAACTTGCCCATGCCAACCAAGATACCACATCCAAACTAGTCCAATCTGCTTGTGTTTGGCCTATATCCCTCTGAGCCTTTCCTATCCATTTGTTAATTGTATTCCTTGTACCGTGTATCCTTTAGTCATTTAATGTCTTCTGCCTTGAACCTAGAACAAAACTTTCACTTTTGCTCTTTCCTCTCCTCAATCATTTCCCTGAATTTTAAAACTTGTTTTATCTCCAGTTCCACTGTCATTATTCTTATTCTTTATTTATTGATGCTTGCTGAATCTTTCCCGAAGTTTCTGTGTTTTAATTCAGATTTACAGTATTCACTTCATTTTGCTGCTATAATATTGTTTATTGGTCAGATTTTGGTCATTGGTTGTGGTCTTGACCCCCTCCGGAGTCATGCAACAATTATGGCCAAGTGTGGAAACAAGGAACTGCAGATGTTGGTTTACAAAGATAAAGACACAACGTGCTGGAGTAACTCAGAGGGTCCGGCGGCATCCCTGCAGAACATGGATCGGTGATGTTTTGGGTCGGGACCCTTCTTCAGACTGTTAAAGGCCACCTGGGATCTGTATAAAAGTGGGTGCAGTTCCTGAGAAAAATGTTACTGCACTCATGCCATTGCATTTAGGTAAACAGGGAATTGCTGAAACAATGTTATTTAGTTTGGCTCTTTTAATTAAACCATTCACAGTGATCTGGATGGCAGGCATCTGAAGCATATCGAATGTTAATGAGCCATTATGGGTGATGCAGTTTGCTAGTAGATTGCATGTTCTAACATTAGTGAGAAAATTACTATCGGCACAAGATCTTAAAATCAATGGACCCATAGTCCTCTTGTGGGTAACAGTGGTTTTATAGTAAATATCAGCAGATAGTTTGTTTCTTGAGATATAGACAGAGTGATTCAGAAAATGGAGAGAGATATCAGAAATAGTCCAAATGAATTTGACAGCAAGGTGGAAATTTGTAGTGAAGGTGATAATATTGATGAGTTCCACACGAGTGCAGGAAAAATCTGCAATGCAGTCTTTGATGTGCCAAAGAAAGAATTGTGGAGAAGGTTGGGGAGAAGGACAATTCTAATTAGTCAACAAAAAGAGAGGTGTGGCTAGGTCTAATGCAAGTGCAGGCACGGTGGCACAGTGGTGGAGTTGCTGCCTTACAGCACTTGCAGCACCAGAGACCCAGGTTCGATCCCGACTTGTTGGCCTTTATAACAAGGAGAATCGAATATAGAAGCAAAGAGGTCCTTCTGCAGTTGTACAGAGCCCTAGTGAGACCACACCTGGAGTATTGTGTGCAGTTTTGGTCCCCTAATTTGAGGAAGGCCATTCTTGCTATTGAGGGAGTGCAGCATAGGTTTACAAGGTTAATTCCCGGGATGGCGTGACTGTCATATGCTGAGAGAATGGAGCAGCTGGGCTTGTACACTCTGGAGTTTAGAAGGATGAGTGGGAATCTCATTGAAACATATAAGATTGTTAAGGGCTTGGACACGCTAGAGGCAGGAAACATGTTCCCAATGTTGGAGGAGTCCGGAACTAGGGTCCACAGTTTAAGAATAAGGAGTAAGCCATTTAGAACGGAGACGAGGAAACACTTTTTCTCACAGAGAATGGTAAGTCTGTGGAATTCTCTGCCTCAGAGGGCGGTGGAGGCAGGTTCTCTGGCTGCTTTCAAGAGAGAGCTAGATAGGGCTCTTAAAAATAGCAGTCAGGGGATATGGGGAGAAGGCAGGAACGGGGTACTGATTGGGGATGATCAGCCATAATCACATTGTATGGCGGTGCGGCTCGAAGGGCCGAATGGCCTATTCCTGCACCTATTGTCTATTGACTACGGGTGCTGTCTGTATGGAGTTTGTACGTTTACCCCGTGACCGCGTGGGTTTTCTCCGAGATCTTCGGTTCCTCCCACACTCCAAAAACGTACAGGTTTGTAGGTTAATTGTCTTGGTATAAGTGTAAATTGTCCCTAATGTGTGTAGGATAGTGTTAATGTGCGTTGATCGCTAGTTGACACAGATTAGGTGGGCTGAATGGCCTGTTTCCGTGCTGTATCTCTAACCTAAACTAAAAGTGCCCATGGCAAGACCTTTAATTTATAGAAAATGAGAGGAATCAAAAGAAAAGTTCAAAGTAAGAATAAGTTCTGCCAGGTGGATGAGTGTTAGTGGAAGGAAGCTGGTCAGATCTTTGTTTTAGAAAGAAGCAGAGGGTATTAAGATCATATAGAGGGATAAAGGTGTATATAAAATGGATGTCCATGGTGAATGGATGATGTCCATTAGTCCAGGAGGTGGGGACCAGGGAATTAAAAGTTGCCACAATGATGCAGGGAAAGTGAGGTGACTCGGGGAAAGTGAGTGAGGTGAATCTGCAACATCCAGGTTCAGGAGCAGCTTCTTCCCCACAATCATCAAACTATTAAACACAACTTCAAACAAACTCTGAACTATAACAGCCTATTACACTTTATCTGTTTATTTATGTTTATATATATATGATCTATGGTATATAGACACACTGATATGTTCTGTATTTATGCCTACAATATCCTGTTGTGCTGCAGCAAGCAAGAATTTCATTGTCCTATCTGGGACACATGACAATAAACTCTCTTGACTTGACGATGCAGGTTGGAAGGAACTGAACAAGAGGAGGCAGGATAGTATTGAGGCATACAAAGAGATAAATTCAGTGGGTAAGAGCGGGCAGAGGTAAATGGTGTACCAGGACAATCCTGTTTATGGATCTTTGGTTAAGAGAATGTATTGAAAATCTTTAAATCTAGTTCTCATCTCATAATGTTTCCATTATTCCTTTCTCACCACCAGAAAACTGTTAATGAGTTAAAGATAATATTTAATTTACTAAAATAAACAATGCTAAAAGATAAAATTATCGATGTTAACAAAGGCACCAGTTACAGCAGGCTCTATTTGTATCAACATCACGTGTTCCTTTTCCAGGAGTGACGGGGCACAAATGTTTAATGTGTGAGCAAACCTTCCGGAGAAGGTGTGACTGTACCGCATAATGTGATGCATTTTAAAGTAAATTAATTAGATTTTGCACAGTCCATCTTTTAATGATGAAGATCAGATTTAATTTTGGACAAATTGTGGTATGTAAAAATACAGTCCCTGCTTATTACAGATCGTATAAGGTCCACGTGGACTTCCCCAAACGTGTTAATGCAGAGCAGCACAGCACAGGAACAGGCCCTTCAGCCCACCTGCACATAATCCAGTTTCCTCCATTCTCTCTATATTATGTGTCTAAAAGCCTCTTAAATACTTCTACCACCACCCCTGGCAGTGCTTTCCAGGCACCCACCACTCTGTGTAAACAAAAATTGCCCTGCTCATCTCCATTAAACTTTCTCCCTCTCACCTTAAAGTTATGCCCATTAGTCTTTGACATTTCCACCCTGTCTACCCTATTTTTGCATTCATAATTTAATATACTTTTATCAGGTCTCCAGCCTCCGACACCCCAGAAAAAATAATTCAATCTCTCCTTATAGCCAATACTTTCCAATCCAGATAGAATTTTGGTAAACCTCTTCTGCACTTTCCCCAAAGCCTCCACATCCTTTCTGTAAAGGGGTGACCAGAACTGCAAACAATACTCCAAATGGGTCTAACTAAAGTCCTCTAAAGTTGCTATCCTATACTATAAAGATGCAACATGACTGCTAGACTCTGTTTAAAAGGCCCTGACCCACTTACGTGTCCTTGGCAAATTACGCGACCTCGTCATCGCGTTGAGGCGCACGGGCATCGTGTGGCCGCACGTGGCCGGTCCCACTGAGAAGCGCGGAGGGGTATGTAGACCTCCAACAGCAGCCGCCGCCGGCACCCACTATCGTCGCGCTTGCTGGGGCTCACGGCAGTTTCGGTCGCTCCACCCTACTCTACGCCCAGAGCGGGGCCCAGACAATTGCCGCTGACACACTCTGGCGTACCTCAGCGGGACGCCCGCATCTTGGAGAGGACGGACTGGATGATGTTTGGGGTCCCGCCTTTTCAGACTGCGAAGGGTTTGCCCGAAATGTCACTCTTGCTCTCTCAGAGAGCTGCGTGCCGCTGAAGTTCCTCGCTTTGTGTCCCTCTTATTCTGCCGTCACACGTCCGCCGCTGTGGCGGGCCCCTGCAGTCGCGCGTGCCTTCCCGGCACTCGCACGATATGGATGGCCGTATTTCGCTCTTCCTTTCTCTCTTCCATCCCATCACTGGAGCCCACGGACACGACCGCTCCCCGATTTCCCTTCGCGTTATGGCTGTACCTCCCCGTCGGGCTGAGGCCTTTTTCCTCTTACGGATACGTAGTGTCGAGCGCCTTCCCTCCTCTTTCCTGACCTGTTGTCCTCGGCACCACTGCTAGCGAGCACGGTTTACCTCCCTCGCTCCTCTCTTGCCCTGGGTGGTGTCTACTTTTCGGTACTACTGACACGCCATCATTGGTACCTCTATGTTGTGATTGTGCCTCTATTATGTGGGGCGACCTCGTGCAGCTGCTTGCTGAGCGGGTCCGAGGAGCATAGCAGCCAGACATTGCTTGGGTGCTCTGGGTTCACCCCTAGTTCACTCAGTGTGCGGCTGGACTGGCCCTTTGTGGGTCGAGACCGTTTAACCGTCTCTACATTCTTCCCTGTCCACCCCTTTTCGTGCACTCCCTCCAGCTTTGCTTGGTGACGATTGCCCTTTTCGTGTTTTAGGCGTCCGCTCGCCTGTCACATTGTTGTGGAGTTGCGGACAGACCGCCCATGGCGACACTAATGTAGTCAACCATCTATGTTATTTGTACTTACAACGTTCCTATGTCGGTCCTCCGCACGGCACTAGCCACACACACGTTTGCCTCTACCGCCATACTTCCGCCCTCCGTCGGCCACACATGACTTGCGTCGCCGGCTTTCTGGCCACGACCCTTATTTTTTTTTTTACCTCGTTATTATTTTATTTTTTGTTCTTGTTTTTGATTCACTCCGGCCATGTCGACACGTTTTTTATTTGCTTTTGTGTTGATTCACTCTAGCGCCTGTCTGCGTATGGGCCCCTTAGGCCGGTCGCCCCCCTGGCACATTTCAGAGCCACACCCATCTCTCTACTCCTCTTTAATCCCCCGCAGATGTATGTCCGGATCGGCATTTTTTTGTTGTTTCAGTAGTGAGCGTCGCCGCCTGGAAGCTCCGAGCATTTGTTATTCTATTTCACGGTGTTCCCTATGTGTCGGGGTGTGTCGCACTCTCACACTCCCCCCCTGCGTCGTCTACACACCCTTCATCTAGTGTGTGTGAGCTCTATAGACTTTCGACACACTTGAGATTTTCATACGCGGGAACGGTGTGCTGTGGTCGTGTTTTGATTGCGGATGGTTCATGCGTCGTGTTATCACTACGTGACGGATCGGCGGAGGTCGTCTCTTTCGACATCTGTGTCTCGGCTTTCGTGCCGGCGCTGCTGGCGACGTCTGGCTCTGCTGCACAGTGTATGCTCGACAGACGTCGCGCCGTGTTGCTGACGTCCCTCGTGTTGTATCCAGCCACGCAGTCAGATGACACGCAGACGTGAACAGTCAGTTGTATTTTCATCATATCACACACGGTTCTATTCTTCTTTATTAGCCGACTTTTATGTCCGAAGCCTATTGACCGCACGCGCGCGCTTATACAATGCGGGCAGAGATCAATTTTTTAGTACACTAGACGTGTGTGTGTTTGTTTAGTTTTTACCCGACAAGGTGGGGGCTGTCAGTCACCTTAGGTGTAGTGTGGTATATGACCCGCGCGATGTGTATTGGCCGTGTTTTTTACACGCTTGGTCTAGCACCCTTTTTCATGCCTGTCTGGATCATTGCCACACCCGCCAGTTCACGGTTTCCAAATGCCTCACAGCTCTAGAACACACTCAAATCCTGCCCACCCCCTGTTGTATGTGCTATGGTTGACACATCCTTGTTCCCCATTCTCTCTATGCTGTGTTCTGTGTAGTGGGGGGGCTTTACATCTTCCCGTGCATGAGGGTGCCCTCTCCTCATGTCTGTACTTGCGCACACCTGTGTCCAAGAACGCCCCCCCCGTGATCTACACACACTTGATTTTCCGTACAGTGTGTTATAATGTAGTGTTGGCCCGGACCGGCCCATGGCACTCGAATATTCATCACTAGAAGATAAACAATTTCGAGCCTAGGGGCCAGTGAGGGAAAGCCTTGCATCCATCCATCCCCGTTCCCTAGGTTGGTCGCTGCTCAGACTTCCTTACTTCAGGCGGAGCCCTTGGTTTTCAATTCAGCACAGCTTTACATGCGAGACAGCAGAAATGTCATCTCCCATCTTCTGTAGGCGCGGCAAGGTAAGTTTTGGCACGCCCTCGGTATTATAGTATTTGAGTTGATTCCAGGCTGACCCGCCCGTTCGCGACGCACGTGATGTGCGCCACCTGTGTTACCGCCGCACAGAACGCGGCCAACTCTGCTCGAGTATGTGTCGGCCCGCAAGGCCACACGCACACACACATCGTGGTGTTTTTCCAGCGGTGTGGTGCTCCTCCCTTGCCCCCACACTGCGGATCCTTCCCCCACTTGCCCTTTTGTGGTTTTTATCTTCGTTGTTCCGCTTTCTCTCTTTTTTTTTTTTTTTTTTTGCTTTTTAACATTTTCATTTCCCCTTTTTTTTTTTTTGTTCAAGCTCTTCTTCTTTTTTTTGGTTTTTTGCACTCAGACAACCACGCACCAGCCGGCGTGCTCTGTTCTCCTCTTAGGCCCGCGCGATGCGCGCCGGCCCCTGCCCTTCCTCTTTTGTCTTCTATCTGTATATTGTACAGCATCCGTACTTTAGACATGTGCGTGGTGTCGGCAGTCTAGTTATCCCCCTTGGCGGCGTATCGACATGACAACGCAAGGTATCCTCCTGTTCACGCGTGCTACTGTCACTCAGAGGACATCACACACACACAACCCACGGGGCGACGCTCCTCACCGCCCGAGCAGCTTGTTTCTCCTGTTGCACGATCTCCTCTTGTTTCTTTCACGAAGCCAGGCACCACATGTCTGTGTGTGGTCAAGGGGGAATCGGTATTTTGTCTACTCAACGGCCTTTGGCAGCAACCGGTTTTTGTACTATTTGTGATGGTGGGTATATTATTCTGCCCATCCCCACGTATTATATGTGTCGCGGTTACTGTTGCGGGCCCTGTCTCTCTTGGAGTGGGCCCCCCGACGCGTCTTTTGGATCCCGGTGTCGCACTGTTTTTTATGGGTATATAACCCACTCACCCCGAATATTCACGGTCCTGATGCGGATGTTATTGACCGTGCTACACTTTTTGCACACAGTGTTTCGAATCGTTACAAATTCACAAAGGGCATTTGGTCCATTGTTTCATTATGTTCCCCGGTTGGTTTGTTTTTGTGTTGCACACAGCATGCGCTTTGCTCAGATAAGGGGAAATATCTTAAGGTTTTCTTACCAGTACGCTTGTCCCTCACACTCTTTGAAAAACCCGACCTACGTCATGCCAAACAAGCGAACTCTGCTCGAGGGATACAATTCCTACACCACTTATATAATCGTCTTGTCTTTTTCTCTGTTTAGAGGATTTGTCGTACGCCCTTCTTGTGTGTCCACATGTTATTATACGTCGCTTGTATCTCCATAACTATTACTTACGCACACATGATTGCATAATCTTTTTCTTCGCTTATTTGTGTATTTATGCGCACATGATAGTTCTCGTGAAATGTGTTGATAGTTTGAGCTTTTATTTTTTGTCTAACATTCTACATGCTGTGCTCTTTCCTATCGTCTCTTAATGTGTGTGGTCGTGTGCCCCGACCACCTTGAGCTCGGCTGGCGGAGCATGGGTTCTATAATTCTGTAAAAGCTTAGTTACGTCTGTGTTGCGAAGTTCCTATATCTTCACACCCAAAATGTCATGCTTGTGCTAGCCACTGTGGCTTGCCTTGTCTTGTCGGCTAAAATTAGTGAATACTGCAGGCAATTTATTTGTTAATTATTGTTCTTTTCTGTTGTCTGTGTGTGCACCACGTGGTACGACCTAACATAGGCACACATCCACACCACTATACCCCACATAATCATCGAAATTAGTTCAAACTATTATATGTGTGTGTTACACACACCTATTACAACGGCAATGAAAAGCATAAACGTGTGTGTATGCAAGCACGACGCCACACAATGTGGTTGGCTCTTGATCCATTTACACTAGGCATGTCCTTGACATTATTGAACTTCTGTACTGTGATTTCACGCAGCACCAGTTTTGGAAATGTGTGTGCCTGTGTGGGAGTGCACATTTGCTACACAAATTTTTCAATTTAGTACCCCCCCCCCCAAGGTACAGTCTTTATAATTTGAGTATTGAGAGTTGTCAGAGCCATTGAGATTTCTCTATTTGACGGACATTCATAGTTAGATTTAGGTCGGGACACTCTTGTTCACTTAAAAGGTGTCCACCTTTCTGAACTGCCAGAATCAAGTAGTACATTAAGTGTATTGCCATTAATGGATATCGTTGTAGCTGCATGAGCCAAGCTCTGAGGAAATGCAGCTGTAATTGCACATAAAGAAGGTGTGTATATGGCAGCAGTCACACTTTTAGTAGTTGCTTTGGACTTGCATACTCTAGAATAATGTCTCTTCTTGCCACAACTATTACAAGTTGCCTCTCGAGCAGGACATGTCTCTCTCTTATGAATATTACCCCCGCAAAAGTAACAGTTCCTTTTTGAATCATTATATGCTGCGGCAAGGGCACCTTTATCAGCAGGAATTGTTTCCGTTTGCTCCATATTCAATCCCATTCAAAAGACTGTGCCCAGTGCTTCTACAGTGCTTCCCCATTGCAACACTGACTGCTGTACATTTAAATTGCAAATTGTATTCTTCACAGAGGAAACAAAAATCACTAGTTGCATCCCCTCTCTCTCTCTCCACCTTCTAACTTGCTTTCCTTGTATTAGTATCCTCCCTCTATTTTTTCCCCCTCTGCATCTGTTCTTTTTTTCCATTTCCTTCTCTTGTTTTATTTTCTTGTTAAACTTGTCCCCCCCCCCTACCCGTTTCCATTTCATTTCCCCTGGTCTCCGCTCGGCAAAGGCGGTGCCGTAGCCATGGCCGGGCCGCCTCAGCCCGCTTGCCTCTGGGGGAACCTCGCTTCCTTCGCCGCCGACATGAGGAAAATGATCAACGCGCCCGAGCTCAGGTGAGAGCGCCGGCGGGAAGCAGGAAACACCGGGGATTGGAAGAGCACCGTAGGCCTCACACAGACTCGCCACCAGAGCCGGGCGTTTGCATGAACTTTTGCTAATAGTTGCTGGGATTTTTACTTTAAAGTGACCGCTTCAGTTGAAATAAATCCTCTACTGTTTGAAAACTTTGATGCAACTTAAGGTGCACTTTCTAAAACTACCAATATAAATTAAGAATCGAAAGTAAACGACACGTTTCTTTAAAATAAACACACGCACACACGGGAAATGTCTTATGTGACTTTGTTTGGAAATACTATTTCAGTATAAATTGTTACGTTATCATTATGGAAATTTTTTATTTGTCTGTAAAGTGCACTCGTCAGGTGCTCTGAAATATGCAAAAAAAAAAATTCTATTAGGCTTAATGTTTAACTGATACCTTTAATAGACAAATACAGGCTTCAGGAGAAATTTTGTTCAAGAAAAATACTCTGCTGCACTGTACTGGGATGTTCCAGACAGCATAGGTCCAACAACCATCCTCCTTCCTAACTGCATGGCAAGCTGTCACCTTTGCTTTCAGTGTGTACATACATACCCACGTGTTTTGAGTGTGGAAGAAACATTGAAATGAAGATCATTGAGATGCAATAAACCAAAGGCTAATCCACGAATCCACGCTAATCCATCAATGCCTCTTCAGTTTGCTGTTTCTTTGGACTAAATAAGGGACACTTGCAATTATAATGTACTTTTTACACCCTCAGATCATCCTAAAACATTCATACGTTTGCAGACTAATCACATTTGTTCTAATGTGGAATATGCTGCAACCAGTTTACATGGCAGATATATAGATGATCTGTTATGGTGATTTCTTTCTTGGTGAATATCCTTGGGGTTAGATGATTTGCTTCCATTGCAGATCTTTTGGGATCTGGGGTGACTAATGAACATTGTGAGATCTACAGATACTGTTGAAGGAGGTGCAACTGGAACTTGACAGGACAGGAGAGAGGGTTGATTAGATTAATTAATTCTCTTGCTGCTATTTACACTTGGCATCTAAAATCTCTCATGGAGAGATTCAAAGTTCTCTACCATCCCAGATGTTTCTTGGCAATTTGAGCATGAGCGGAGTCACTGAGGATGCCAACCTTTTGCCAATGATAGACACAAAAAGCTGGAGTAACTCAGGCAGCATTTCTGGAGAGAAGGAATGGGTGATGTTTCGGGTCAAGACCCTTCTTCAGACTTGTTGGGGATAAGGGCAACAAGAGATAGAGTCATAGAGTGATACAGTGTGGAAACAGGCCCTTCGGCCCAACTCGCCCACACCGGCCAACAATGTCCCAGCTACACTAGTCCCACTTGCCTGCGCTTGGTCCATATCCCTCCAAGCCTGTCATATCCATGTACCTGTCTAACTGTTTATTAAATGTTGTGATAGTCCCAGCCTCAACTACCTCATCTGGCAGCTTGTTCCATACACCCACCACCCTTTGTGTGAAAAAGTTACCCCTTGGATTCCTATTAAATCTTTTCCCCTTCACCTTGAACCTATGTCCCCTGGTCCTCGATTTCCCTGGGCAAAAAAGACCTGATCTATTCCTCTCACGATTTTGTATACCTCTATAAGATCTCCCCTCATCCTCCTGCGCTCCATGGAATGGATACTCAACCTCTCCCGATAGCTCACACCCTCTAGTCCTGCCATATTCCTCATAAATCTTTTCTGAACCCTTTCATAATTGACAATATCTTTCCTATAACATGGTGCCCAGAATTGAACACAATATTCTATATTTGGTCTCACCAACATCTTATACAACTGCAACATGACCTCCCAACTTCTATACGCAATACTCTGACTGATGAAGGCCAAAGTGCCAAAAGTCTTTATGACCACCTTATCTACCTGCAACTCGACCTTCAAGGAACCATGCACCTGTACTCCTAGATCGCTCTGCTCTACCACACTACCCAGAGGCCTACCATTTGCTGTGTAGTCCTGCCCTTGCTACCCAGAGGCCCACCATTTACTGTGTAGGTCCTGCCCTTGTTTGACGTCCCAAAATGCTCACACTTCTCACACACTCACCTGGCCAATCGATCCAGATCCTGCTGCAATCGTTCACAACCATTGTCACTATCTGCAAAACCACTAACTTTTGTATCATTAGCAAACTTGCTAATCTTGCCCAGTATGTTCTCATCCAAATCATTGATGTAGATGACAAATAGTAACGGGCCCAGCACCAAACCCTGAGGCACACCACGTCACAGGCATCTAGTCTGAGAAGCAACCTTCCAGCATCACCGCCTGCATGGAGCCAATTTGCTATCCATTCAGCTATCTCTCCTTGGATCCCATGCGATCTAACCTTCCAGAGCAACCTACCATGCGGAACCTTGTCGAACGGCTTACTGAAGTCCATGTAAACAATATCTGCAGCTCTGCCCTCAACACCCTTTTTGGTCACGACCTCCCATGCACAAAACCATGCTGACTATCCTTAATCAGCCCTTGCTCATCCAAGTGCCTGTATCTTATCCCTCAGAATACTCTCCAGTAACTTACCAACTACAGATGTTAAGCTCACCGGCCTAAAGTTCCCAGCATTTTCCCTGCAGCCCTTCTTGAAAAGAAGTACGACATTTGTCACCTTCCAGTCTTCTGGCACCTCTCCTGTATTTAATGATGACTCATATTTAAGGACGAGTTTCCCCCTCCACGGTTACCATGTAATCCCAAACTACCTGCTCCTTGGTCGGATAGTCGGCGACTAAACCGTCTCCCCCACCTGGTTTGCCAGGTGAGGAGGGGGCTGTGGACCGCCAGCAGGATCAAAAACAAGACCTGTCAAAGGGCAGATGAGTTTCTAGTGAGCCAACGGCCATCCACACTTCAGTAGAAGTTGCGATCACTGTCGTACATTGCATTGTCAGGAATGATGATAAAGCACACACGCCAAAATCCTATACTTTCAGTGGTGGAGGTCTGCAGGAAATGGAGGACAGAGATGTGTGGTGCATCCTTCACAGTTCCCGTTGGCAACCAGCACCACTGCGTCGCTAATGTTCTCAACGATGATGAATGAATGAATTACGTAAATTTCAACCAGGGCTAGGCGATGATGTAGAGAGATAAAGAACAAAGAATGAAAGGCATGCAAAACAGTAATGATGATAAAGGAAACAGGCCATTGTTAGCTGTTTGTTGGTAAAAACGAGAGGCTAGTGTGACTTGGGTAGGGGAGGGATAGAAAGCGAGGGAATGCCGGGGTTACTTAGAGATATTAAAATTGATACCACTGGGCAGTAAGCTGCCCAAGTGAAATATGAGATGCTGTTTCTTCAATTTGCATTTAGCCTCAATCTGGCAATGGAGAAGACCTAGGACAGAAAGGTCTGTGAGGGAATGGGAAGGAGAATTAAAGTGTTTAGCAACCAGGAGACTAGGCAGATTGAGCGAAGGTGTTCAGCGAAATGATCGCCTAGTCTACATTTGGTCTTGCCGATTTATACGAGTCCACATCTTGAACAACGGATGCAGTAAATGAGGTTGGAGGAGGTGCAAGGAGATACCTTTTTCTAATTATATTTTGAGGAATCCAACAAGCATTTTCTCGGCAAGGAATCATTTTGATGTCGGAGGTCATGGACCAAATGCGGGTATAAGGAAATGGTTAGGTACAATGGTTGGCATTGACATGGTGGGTCTGTGCTGCACAACTCTGGGATTCAAGGAAACATGCTGTGATAGAAAGCAGAGCAGAATGCTTGTCTTGGGGATCTGTTGTCAGACATGTGGACAGCCCATTACATTCATCTAAAAGAGCAGGCATGGTCTACAGAGTTATGTCGCATAAAAACTGGCCCATCAGCCTACCATGCCTTCGTACCTATCTAATTAATCCAATTTCCAAGTGCTAGGCACATAACCTACTGTACCACAGTGTTTCAAATGCTCATGTAGATACTTCTTAAATGTAATGTGACTGCTTCCACCATCTCCAGTGCAATCCAAATTTCAACCTGCCTTGCGGCGAATAAATCCTTCCTCAAATTTCTACCAAATCTCGTATGCTTTTAACCTTGAATCAATGCAATTTTTCTGATAGCATTTCTAGTAAAGGGAAACATTTATCATTATCTACTCCAACCATCTCCCTGATAATTTTGTATACTTCAAATCTGAGTCTTCTTCACTCCAAAGAAAACAAACTCAGTCTATCAAGTTTCTCCTCACAGCTGAAGCACTCCATTCTGGCAAGTCTCCTTTGCAACCACTGAAGTGCAATCACATATTTCCTGTAATGTGGAGACCAGACCTGCAGACAGTACTCGAGTTGTGGCCTAAATAGTTGTTTCGTAATCTATTTCCTCATATTCTATGAGGCAAGTAACTCTTATGCATTCGTAACCGCCTTATTTACCTCTGCTTCAGGCATCCTTGCACTATGTTCCAACTGTTTGTATATACTCCTTAGGTTTCTGCTTTTCTTATGTTCTAGCCTTTTGCATCTGACCAAAATGCATCACCCCATATTTTTCAGGAATTAAATCCACCTGGCATTTCTCTGCCTATCTGTCCAATTGAGTAGTGCTGCACTGTAACCAAAGACATTCCTTTTCACCATTAATACTTCCACCAGTCTGTGTGTCAACTGCAAACCCACAATCCTCCTACACTTGCCACCAGAATGTTACGTATAGCAAGGTTCCCAGCAGTGATTGCTGCGGTACACCCACTGGTGACAGGCATCCAATTGTAAAACAACCTTCAATCATCACCTCTTATAATGAAGCCAATTTCAGATCCAATTTGCCTAGTTGCCCTGGACCAGTCTTCCATGGGGAGCCTGGTTAACTCCTTATTGAAATATAAAGAGTATCTTTATTGATACATTTACTCACCAGGTCAAATAAATTCAATCAAATTATTCAGACAGGATCTCTCTTTTAACAGAGCCACATTGAATTATTGCAGATTAGTCTCTACTTCAAGTGCAGCTTAATGTTGTCCATCTGATTTTTTTTCCAATTACATCCCTACCACTGATATTAGTTTTCCTGGACTATAATAATTTGCTTTACCCCTGTTGCCACTTTGAACAAAGGTATTCCAGTCAGCTAGCATTTTATCTGAGGCTAGAAAATAAATGAAAAATTGTAGGTATACACAAAATGCTGGAGTAATTCAGCGGGACAAGCAGCATCTCTGGAGAGAAGGATTGGGTGACGTTTTGGGTCGAGACCCTTCTTCAAACTGAAATTGAAAATTTGTGTCAAGATTCTAGCAATCTCCCCATTTGCCTCCATTTCATTAAGGTCTGGAGATTTGTCCACTTTTAAGTCAGCTCAGACATCTTAACACATCCTTTTCAATGGCAATATGCTTCAGAATTCCATGATCCTCCCCTTCCGTAAATCGGGCATATCCTTTCACAGACAGCAATTCCATAGATAACAGCTCCAAAAGTGCTGAACTCATTCAATGCAACACGGAACTGTCAGCCTTAAATGCCGTGAAAATACTTCTCTGGCCAATTGTTACAAATGTATTTTTTCACCATTGCAAAATATCCTGCTAATGAATATAATTGCCCAATTTACTGATTGATTACGTAAATTT
This sequence comes from Leucoraja erinaceus, assembly GCF_028641065.1. Taxonomy (NCBI): domain Eukaryota; kingdom Metazoa; phylum Chordata; class Chondrichthyes; order Rajiformes; family Rajidae; genus Leucoraja; species Leucoraja erinaceus. The sequence continues at coordinate 17,962,402 of NC_073386.1, forward strand.
TGCATTCAAAAAAGCTCCCTGTGCAAGTTCTATTGGCAGATTGGAACAAAATGAATTCCTGGCACAACAATTCATTCGTTTTAATATTTTTTAATAAGATACAGCTGGCAAATCTATGTTGCTGATAGTTAATGGTGCCACCTTCAATGATTAACATAGGATTAACATAGGATACGATAGTTTTTTTTTAGAAATAAACCACACCTGAATATTATAATGCAATATAGAGAGAGTGACAATATGTACATTTACAGTCTGAGTTGTCAGAAAAATAAGAATATTGTAAGAATCCTAATTATGATGTCGTCACTTTTAATCAAAGATCCTATAGCAAGCAAGATAGATCACTTGACGAAAAAGACATAGTACGGTCATGGGCAGATTCATGGGTAATTTTTGGCCCCATTTCCATAACCGGCTTCCGCCTCCGCACCAAAGATCCCAAAGCGGAGCAAAGATACTAGTGCGGAGACGGAAGCCGGTTACTGAAACATCCTCGTAAAAATAAAAGTTATTTGGTAAAAATCTTCTCCTCATTTTCAGAATTACAATTTATTAACACAAACCGTTCCCCCGCAACGTTGATTGCACTGCGAGTCGGGTCAGGTCGGGTACTGAAATGGATGAAAAAAAGGCCCACGTTCCGCTCCGTTGCGTACTACATGTCAGCCCATTGCATTTAGAAGAAGTGGTCTATCTTGCTCCGCTATAGGATCTTTGCTTTTAATTGCCTTAAAATATTAAATGTACCTGGTCATCCCACTGGTGAGAAAAGTGAAATATTTCATAGGTCCTAATTGAATTGAATCAGATGGCAGGAAAGGAGAAATTTACTGAAAAAATAATATGCTGTTCTTTCCTGGCTCACTATTTGTTTTAATGTTTTACATTATAAAAACAGTGGCACAGCTGGTAGAGCTGCTGTCTCACAGCACCAGTGACCCAGATTTGAGCCTGACCTCAGGTTTGTCTAGGTTGAGTTTGCAAGTGCTCCCTGTGACCGCTTGGGTTTCCTCTGGGTGGCCTGGTTTTCTCCCACATTCCTAAGATGTGCGGTGTGTTGGTCAATTGGTCTCTGTAAAGTGCTCTAATGTTAGCATGTGGGAAGGTGGGATGACATCGAACTAGTGAGAACGAGTGATCAATGGTCGGCGTAGATTTGGTGGTCTAAAGGGCCTGTTTTCTTGCTGTATCTCTAAACTAAACTGGACTGAACAAAACAAAGAAAATTACTGACGAACATTTGGCAAACATTAATATTGAGATTGTAAATTGCAAGATTGAAAATTAGATTTCCATGTGATATATTGTGAAATAGTTTCCAATCAAAAACTGTGTTATGCTCTGTCAATGAACGACATCAAAAAATAAGTTGGGTTGATTGTGACATGGCTGAGTGAGAGACAGGATCAGATATCTGCATATGCTGATGATAGTCTGGGCAACATGCTATAACCATCTGCACAAGGCATCAAGTAAGGATTGAATGTGTAGATTGTAATAACACTCTTGAGTTTCAAGTTGATTGCCTGTGGTGTTTGAGGGGATTTTCATTGATAACATGATTATTATCTGACAACATCAAATTCAATAAACGTTGGAATGCCCGTCACTGTAGAAGTGACATATTTCTGTCAGAAGGAAAATATCCGGATAAACTTTCCTCACTTGGGAATTATTTCCTGGCATCAATATTTCCTGGTTAGTCAACTACATTTTGTTTCTCAATAATTTCCAGTAATGTAGCCGATCATTTAATGTGCTGTGTTCATCATCAACCACAATAGAACTCCGGCAGGAAGTTCTGGACACAAACGCAGTAAGGAGGAAAGCAATTTTATGGACTTGGGAAAACCCGAAGGGAATGGAAAGACCCCAAGATTGAAACTGGAACACGTCTTCCAAATTTGATTCAGAATTCTATTAGTGTCACATCTCAGCTTACAGTAATCATATTTCATGGTTTTGTCATCATAAGCCAATTGCTCTTGGAACTTTTATATCCTTCATTCCCAGCTGTTGCCTTGTTGGGAACTACACTTGGGAGACCCTGTCATATTCTCCGGTATAAATTTAAACTTCTTTTAGTTTCCTTGATACTGCATGATCAAACAGCAAACTCTCATATGAATCTTGTAAGTAAAAGCAAGCTGATGTGACTCAACCACAGAATCTGTCCCTGAGGCTGCTCACATAGCCCAACGGGACAAGATTCGACATCTCTCGACCTTTCCTATATTTGTTGTGGTATAATGCTTTACCAAATAAATCAATCAAATATCTGTGATATTACCCAGTGTAAATTTTGAGTAATTTGTTTGGAAGAGTATTAAAATCTTAATTTAGGCAAAATAGTGTCCAGAAATAGCCTTGAATCTCATCCTCAATGATACCTAAATTTGCAGGAAACTTTGTCCTGAATACTCTTGATAGAGATAAGTTGCATCAATGCAGCGAGTAGCACAACCACTATGATGTTACTGTGACTGGACATGTGATAATAATAAGCTAAACTAAACATTTAATAACTTAGAAGTTGATTAGTTGGGTGGGAAGGGGTTGTACTTTTTGTCACTTCACTCAAACATTTACACTTGTCTAAACTGCAGTTGTAGTATTGTGTCCAATTTTGGTCTCCTAATTTGAGGAAGGACATTATTGCTAATGAGGGAGTGCGGCGTAGGTTCATCAGGTTAATTCCCGGATTGCGAGACTGACATGATGATAGAATGGGTCGACTGAGCTTGTATTCACTGGAATTTAGAAGGATGAGAGGGATTCTTGTAGAAACATAGAAAACTCTTAAAGGATTGGACAGGGTAGACGCAAGAAAAATGTTCCTGATGTTGGGGGAGTCCATAACCAGGGGTCACAGTTTAAGAATAAGGAGTAGGACATTTAGGATTGCGATGAGGAAAAACCTTTTTACCCGGAAGTTGTGAATCTGTGGAATTCTCTGCCACAGAAAGCAGTGAAGGCCAATTCACTGGATGTTTTCACGAGAGAGTTAGATTTAGCTCTAAGGGATGAAGGGATGAAGAGATGTGGGGAAAAAGCAGGAATGGGGTACTGATTTTCAAGATTCAAGATTCACGAGGGTTTATTGTCATGTGTTCCTGATAGGACAATGAAATTCTTGCTTTGCTTCAGCACAACAGAACAGAGTAGGCATGACTACTAGTTTAGATGATCATATTGAATGGGGGTGCTGGCTTGAAGGGCCGAATGGCCTACTTCTGCACCTATTTTTCTACATTTCTATGTTTCTTTAAACTAAAGTAGAAATTTGTCGGGAGATTGTTTAGAGGCTCAAATTCATTATGCTGAACAATTTCCCGATTAACCGAAGATCTGTTTGTTTAATTGATCTGATTGTTTGTTTGGTTTTTGGAGATCTGTGATAGGAATTAAGGACATTTCCCCGAGGAGCATCTGCATTTATTCTAAATGCAGAGGTTCCTCAGGGAAATGTCCTTAGTTGTAACATATAAGCCCTTCCTTCCATCATGATATCACAAGTGAGTTTGCACAACGTTTAATTGCATTCTCAACTCCTCAGCAATTAAATTAGATGAAGACTGCTTGCAGTAAACCCTAGTCACCATTTCGGCAATTATTGTTTAAATGTTAGGAATCCTTGATGCTACCAAAGTGCCTGTCACTGACTGTCTCTGTTAAGAGAAAGAATAGTTTTCAATCCTTTACATGCAAAGGCATTACCATCACCTTGGATCCTATCATCAATTTATGGAGGTCATCGTTGACTGGAAACTCAATTGGATCAGTCTTAGCAATACTCAGTCTGCAATGATCAGTCAGAGGCTGGGCATCCAATGGTGAGTGACTCACCACATGACACCCTACAACCTATCCACAGTCTACAAGACACACGTCAGGGGTATGTTGGGATAATCTTCACTTGCTGGAATGAGTGAAGCAACAACAACATTCAAGAAATGACAGTGTGCCAGTAAACCTCCCTAACACGCCAGCTGTGCCATCAAAATAGAGAAGAGAAACAGGTGCATGGGTTTGACGTTGGCTCCTTTCCAAATTGTACATTATTCTGATTTATAGATGGATTGCCGTTCCTTCGTTGTTGCTCAGTCCAAATTCCTGCCCAACAGCATTGTGGTAATAGAAAGAATTTGATTGGTTCAAAAACATACGATTGGTAATGAATGCCCATGTCAATGATGCCCAGATCCCAAAACAAGAATACAAGGGAAGCTATGGGGTTCACTGGCAACAAGTTCAAGCAGTTGATTATCTCAAGGCATCTTGCAACAGCATAACCAGAACATTACATTATCAGAAAAAAAGTGACACAAGGAGAAGTAGCCAACAACTTGTTAAATATATTTTATATGTTTGTTGAGGAAGAAACTGCAGATGCTGGTTTAAATCGAAGATAGACACAAAGACATCTCTGGAGAGAAGGAATGGGTCAAGCCCCTTCTTCATACTGACGTCAGGGGATTGGGAGGTACATAGATGAGGAAGTGTATAGATAAGGTTATGCAAGGTGTGAAAACAGGACAAAGAGAATGAGATCTCTAAAATATAGAATAGATTATGTGAAGAAGGGTCTCGACCTGAAACATCACCCATTCTTTCTCTCCAGTGATGCTGTCTGTCGCGCTTAGTTACTCCAGTTTTTTGTGTCTATCTTCAGTTTAAACCAGCATCTGCAGTTTTTCCCTACACATAGAATACTGTAGATCATTGTTAGTTGGGAGAAGGTAGCAACAAAGCAAACAGAATTAAAATGTAGTTGGAGACAGTAAGTGGAGAACTGGGAAGGTGGAGGGGATGGATAAGAGGAAAAGCAATGGTTACATGAAGTTAGAGAAGTCAATGTTCATACCGCTGGGGTGTAAGCCACCAAGCAAAATATGAGATGCTGTTCCTCCAATTTGCACATAGTGTTTTGTATTTGTTAATAACAATGTTACCAAAGACATTTTTTTTCCAGTTCAATCTCCATCCTTAAGATCCCTGCCAATTAGTAGGATGTGTGGAAGTTATTTTGGGTTCAGAAATGTATTGTGAAATGCCACATTTGAATACAGAGTGGAACTGCCAGGGATTAGCTGGCTAGGAGTGAAGCCTTTTAAGGCCACTCTCTTTACTATCAGCTACATTGATAGTAAGATATAAGATTAACACTAGGTGGCACCAGCAATGGCTGCCTCGCCAACAGTCTGTCTGTCCCTTCCTTCTTTGTTGTTTGTTTTGTATGCGTGAAATGTATGTTTTTAGTGTTCTTTAGCTTGTTTTATGTGGGGGGGGGTGGAGTTGGGGGAAACTTTTTCTAATCTCTTACCTCAACGGAGATGTGATTTCTTTCCGTATCGTATTGCCTGGAAACCTTAATTAAACTCAGTGTAGACACAAAAAGCTGGAGTAACCAAGCAGGACAGGCAGCATCTCTGGATAGAAGGAATGGGTGACGTTTTGGGTCTCTTAGCATCTGCAGTTCTTTCCTACACATGTTAAACTCAGTGTACCTAGGTTAGAGGGAGAAAAGTCCACATCTATTGTTTAATTTAATCTGTGCTTGTACTTGGAAGAACACTTTATGTTTGGCCGGGAATTGGCTTGGTTGTAATATTTCCGACACTCGTCTGTGGGAGGACTCGTGTATGAAGAATGAAATATTTTATAACTTGTGTTAACTCAACAGCCAATCTAATAGGGAGAGTATATGGGAAACAATGTTGTTTTTCCCACCCAGTGATATTTTTCCACGTTGCATGTAAAAAGAAGTTTGGCCCATTAATTGTAATTCTCTTCTAAATTTCTTTAATAAACGTAGCGTCATAAAATAATATAATACGTTTGAAAAATGCACTGTGATCTATGTAATATTTAGATCTCAAGATTGGCAATTGTGGTATTGTATAATTTGGGGAAATTCTACATTTATTCTGCACAATTCTTTCTTTGTTCTATTAATTTCTGAGGCATGTGGTCCAGGATTTGTTCTTCCTCCAGGATTTTATTGTTGCATGATTCAGATTCATGCTTTCAGCTTCTAAGACTCTCTGGCTCTGAAATTTTCACTCTAAACCGTTTCATTTCTTTTTCTTCCTCTAAAACGTTCCTCAAACCTATCTCTTCAACTAATATTTTTTGGTTTCTGCTCTAATTTCTCTTGTATGTCTTGCTGACAAATATTGCTTTGTGACACTCCTCTGAAGCTGGTTAGGTCGTTTTGAAGAGTTGAAGATGCTTTATAAATGCAGTTTGTTATTTCTGTAATTATGAGTCTGAATTGTGGCTAATTTGTTTTTTTTCCCCTGTGTTTCTTTTAACCAGTGATGTAAAATTCATTGTGGGAAAGGAGAAGAGAGTGGTATATGCTCACCGCTGCATCTTAGCCTATCGCTGTGAGGCATTTAATGCCATGTTCGCCCAACAACCTCTGTCATGTGATGCAAAAGGCGTTGACATACCATTTGTTCTTTCAGATGTGCAGCCAGATATCTTTCTGGCTGTGATTGAGTTTCTGTACACAAACGGTGTGATGCTGAGCAGCAAAATGGTGAGCACTGGCCTTTTTTGTTTTAATGGGTACCTTTCAACCTGATTTCCAAATGAAAGGCAGGGTTTTAACATTACCTTTGCCTTTTTCAAATAGAGCCTGAATACTGATGGTAACCGAAGTCCATCTGATGCTGCTCACTGACATTGGGTTGAGATCATGGTTTTATAGGAGAGATAGCGTATTGATGAATAAAGGGGGTGGGGTGTCGAATGGGATAGTGGAGGATGGAGTTAAAGGGAAAGTGTTTCTTAAATGTGTGCGCGTAGAGACAGAGGGGTGTAAAATGAGGGTAGAAGCAATAGGTAGCAAAGTGAAAAGTAAAAGTGGCAGGCCAGGGCAAATCCAGGGCAAAAATCAAAAAGGGCCACTTTTCAGCATAATAGTATAAGGGGTAAGAGTGTTGTAAAAACAAGCCTGAAGGCTTTGTGTCTCAATGCAAGGAGCATTCGTAATAAGGTGGATGAGTTGAATGTGCAGATAGCTATTAATGACTATGATATAGTTGAGATCACGGAGACATGGCTCCAGGGTGACCAAGGCTGGGAGCTGAACATCCAGGGATATTCATTATTCAGGAGGGATAGACAGAAAGGGAAAGGAGGTGGGGTAGCTTTGCTGGTTAGAGAGCAGATTAACGCAATAGAAAGGAAGGACATTAGCTTTGAGGATGAGGAATCGATATGGGTAGAGCTGTGAAACACTAAGGGGCAGAAAACGCTAGTGGGAGTTGTGTATAGGCCACCTAACAGTAGTAGTGGAGTTGGGGATGGCATCCAACAGGAAATTAGAAATGCGTGCAACAAAGGTAAAACAGTTATAATGGGTGACTTCAATCTACATATAGATTGGGTGAATCAAATTGGCAAGGTGCTGAGGAAGAGGATTTCTTGGAATGTATGCGGGATAGTTTTCTAAACCAACATGTAGAGGAACCAACGAGAGAGCAGGCTATACTAGATTGGGTATTGTGTAATGAGGAAGGGTTAGTTAGCAGTCTTGTTGTGCGTGGCCCCTTGGGCAAGAGTGACCATAATATGGTTGAGTTCTTCATTAGGATGTAGAGTGACATCGTTAATTCAGAAACAAGGGTCCTGAACTTAAAGAAAGGTAACTTTGAGGGTATGAGACGTGAATTGGCCAAGATAGACTTGCAATTGATTCTTAATGGGTTGATGGTGGATATGCAATGGAAGGCATTTTAAGACTGCATGGATGAACTACAACAATTGTTCATCCCAGTTTGGCAAAAAAATAAATCAGGGAAGGTAGTGCATCCGTGGATAGCACGGGAAATCAGGGATAGTATGAAAACAAAAGATGAAGCGTACAAATTAGCCAGAATTAGCAGCCTACCAGAGGACTGGGAGAAATTCAGAGACCAGCAGAGGAGGACAAAGGGTTTAATTAGGAAAGGGAAAATAGATTATGAAAGAAAACTGGCAGGGAACATAAAAACTGACTGCAAAAGCTTTTATAGATATGTGAAGAGAAAAAGATTAGTTAAAACAAATGTAGGTCCCTTGCAGTCAGAAACAGGTGAATTGATCATGGGGAACAAGGACATTGCAGACCAATTGAATAACTACTTTGGTTCTGTCTTCACTAAGGAAGACATAAATAATCTGCCGGAAATAGCGGGGGACCGGGGGTCAAATGAGATGGAGGAACTGAGTGTAGTTCAGCACCACCTTCGAGAATGCTCTGCATGTTAAAATTGCACCAGCAAAGATTTTTCAATCAGTTTGTTTTATTCTGTGAACTTACCAAAAGCAGTTCCTGAGGTGCTTTGTTTTTTGGCAGTTCTTTAAAAACAGTGTGATTTTTTAAACCCAAATTCATATCTTTTTTTCAGTTAGATTGCAGTTAATCTATATTTTCCCCAATGATCCTTTACGCTTAATTTTTCTTCCCATCTCATTCTCCAGCCACCTTGAAACACAGAACTTGTTTTCATAAAAATGGGACCGATCCGAAACGTCACTTACTCATTTTTCGATAGAGATGCTGCCTGACCCACAGACTTACTCCATCATTTTATGTCTTATCTTTGGTATAAAGCAGCATCTGCTGTTCCTTTTTTAATTACTTTTTTTCATATTCCTGCTTCCAACCAAGAGTTAATTTTAAAATACTTTAGACTTGCCCGCACTAAAATCTACAATGATGAATTGAAAACCGAAATGTTTTCACTGATTGTGGTGAACTCATGTCACAACTTGATTTGTTGTTGCTTGTTGCTTGCTGCTTGTTGCTCACTAAAAATGACTTTCAATGGAACATAATATTATTCCTTGCCAGAAATCTCTCAGTTAAATTTGAGATGATAATGACTGCCCACACATAGCATTGAACAGGAACGAAGCTGAGAAATTATAGTCTCTTTATATACAAGGAACAGGGGATGTCATTTTTGTCTGAGGAGCCAGATTGCCAGAACAAAACAGTTGGTACACAAACACACTGTACTACTTGTTCCATTGATTAAGACTTGAACCGTGATTAAAATTTGCCTTGCTAATACTCTCCCCCTCTTAATGAGTCACACTGGCATGTAGTTTCATTCGGTGGAGCCTAGCGTGGGCTTTCTTCACATGTAAGTTTGGACATTGGCTGAGGATGTTTATCATCAGGGCCTTGACTTTGAGGTCCAAAATAATTGTCGCCCAACATTTATCCCTTTAAAGGGAGAAGTAAATGGGTTAAGGGATAGAAATTGGGTGTGACATTTTATTTCCTTCCAGAGATTTGCGTGCCCTTCAGAATTGCGTGTTCAACTAAATGCTCTTTGGTCAGTCTCTGGGGAGCTAGATTCTTATAATTATCTTTTTGAAATCTGTTATCATGCCAGGAAGAGAAGAAAATTATTGTTCAATATACAAATAATTAAAAAAAAATAGAATCTTAACATGCATCTTATTAGTTACTAAAACTGAAGAGCTAAATGAAAAAAAAAGCAAGTGAGCTGTTGCAATGGGATAATTATTCATTTGAAATAGCCAATCATATTTGCATTAAGGCATTTGATATAGAGGGATATCAACGTGCTATTAAAAAAAGAAAATAATGACCTGGAAATGGCACAGCACTTTGCAATTCATGATGTACTTTTGAAGAGTAGTCATTAATGAAATTAATTTGGAGTATTGTATACAGTTTTGGTCGCTTCATTACAGGAAAGAAGAGGGTGCAAAGTAGGTTTAGCTGAATGTTGCCTGAATGATTAGAGGGTTTCAGCTTCAGGTAAAGGTTGGATAGACTTGGATTGGTTTCTCTGGAAGATCAGAGGATGAGGGGAAGACTTGAAAGAAGTATATAAAATGATGAGAGGCATAGATAGGGTGGACAGTCAGAACCCTTTTCCCAGGGTGGAAATCTCCAGCACTGAAGGGCATAGATATAAGATGAGAAGGGGAAAGTTTAATGGAGATGTGCAGGGCAAGTTTCTTTATACAGAGGGAGGTGAGGGACTGGAATACATTGGGGGTGGCGGTGGAGGAAGATGCGATAGTGGGGGTTAAAGGGCATTTAGATAGGCACATGGCAGTGCAGGGAATAGAGGAATATGGATCATGTACAAGCAGATGAGATCAGATTAACTTGGCACCATGTTTGGCTGAAACATTGTGGTGTACTGTTCTATGTTCTATGAAATGTGGGACAATTTGCACTCAGTAGACTTTTAGAAATGGTAATGCAATAATGATCAGATATAAATTTCCATAATGTTGGTTGAGGGAGAAATACTAGACTGGACTTATGGGATAACTTGCCTGCTTATCTTAAAAAATAGTGCCATGCAATCTTCTCTGTTTTTGAACATTACAATTTTAAAATTTCCTGGCATGATAACAGATTTCAATTAAGATAAAAATAACTTTTATCTTTATCAGTCTGAAGAAGGGTCTCCACCCGAAACTTCGCCTATTTCCTTCGCTCCATAGATGCTGCGTCACCCGCTGAGTTTCGCCAGCATTTTTGTCTACTAAAGATAAAATAGCAACACATTTGGAAAGCAGTGACAGGATCGATCAAAGTCAGCATGGATTTATGAAGGGGAAATCAAACTTGACTAATCTTCTGGAATTTTTTGAGGATGTAGCGAATAGAATGGATAAGGGAGAGCCAGTGGATGTGGTGTATCTGGACTTTCAAAGATCCTTTGACAAGATCCCACACAAGAGATTGGTGTGCAAAATTAGAGCACGTGGTATTGGGGTAGGGTATTAACATGGATAGCAAACTGGTGCCAGACAGGAAGCAAAGAGTAGGAATTAACCAGTCCTTTTCAGAATAGCAGGCAGTGACTAGTGGGGTGCCGCAAGGTTCAGTGCTGGGACGCCAGTTATTTACAATATATATTAACGATTTAGATGAAGGAATTAAATGTAACATCCCCATGTTTATGGAAAACACAAAGCTGGGTGGCAGTGTGAGCTGCACGGAGGATGCTATGAGGCTGCAGGGTGACTTGGATAGATTGGATGTGTGGGCAGATGCATTGCAGATTCCGTATAATGTGAATAAATGTGAGGTTATCCACTTTGGTGGCAAGAACAAAAAGGCAGATTATTATCTGGATGGTGTCAGATCAGGAAAAGATGAGGTGCAACGATATCTGGGTGTCCTTGTACACCAGTCACTGAAAGTAAGCATGCAGGTACAGCAGGCAGTGACGAAAGCTAGTGGCATGTTGGCCTTCATAGCGAGATAATTATAATAGTCTATTATTACTATTGCACTTTATCTGTTTATTTATTGTGTATATAGATACACTGAACTTTTATCTCCTATTCTGTATTATGTTTACATATTCTGTTGTTCTGCAGCAAGCAAGAGTTTCATTGTCCTAACTGGGACACATGACAATAAAACTCTCTTGACTCTTGAGAAAAGGAGCAAGGAGGTCTTACTGCAGTTGTGCAGTGCCCTAGTGAGGCCACACCTGGAGTATTGTGTGTAGTTTTGGTCTCCTAATTTGAGGAAGGACGTTCATGCTATTGAGGGAGTGCAGTGTAGGTTCACCAGGTTAATTCCCAGGATGGCGGGACTCACATGATGAAAGAATGGACCGACTGGGCTTATATTCACTAGAATTTAGAAAGATGAGAGGGGATCTTATAGAAACATATAAAATTCATAAGGGATTGGACAGGCTAAATGCACGAAAAATGGTCCCGATGTTGGGGGCTCAGGAACCAGGAGTCACAGTTTAGGAACAAATGGTAGGAAGGACTGAGATGAGGAAAAACGTTTTCACCCCAAGAGTTGTGAATCTGTGGAATTCTCTGCCACAGAAGGCAATGGAGGCCAACTCACGGGATGTATTCAAGAAGCAGTTAGATAGAGCTCTTAGAGCTTATGGAATTAAGGGATATGGGGAGAAAGCAGGAACGGGGTACTGATTTTGGATGATCAGCCATGATCATATTGAATGGCGGTGCTGGCTCAAATGGCCGAATGGCCTACTCCTGCACCTATTTTCTGTTTTATGCTTTTTTTGAGAGTGTACATGGTCATAAGGTTATAAGGAACAGAATTAGGCCATTTAGCCCATCAAGTCTACTCCATCATTCAATCATGGCTGATCTATCTCTTCCTCCTCACCCCATTGTCCTGCCTTCTCCCCATAACCTCTGACACCCACACTAATCAAGAATCTATCTACAATATCTCTGCCTTAAAAATATCCATTGACTTGGCCTCCACAGCCTTCTGGGGCAAGGAATTCCACAGATTCACCACCCTCTGACCCTCTGACCACCATCTGATGTGGGATCTTGGTTTAACCTCTCATCCAAAGATGGTATCTCTGCCATTGCAGCAGACCCTCAGTACCGCAGTAGTGTATCAACCGGGTATTGGAAGTGACAGGAAGTCACATTCATCTTTCCAGTCAAAGTTGCACAGCAATGAGAAGTACTAATGCTTTATAATTTTTTTTCCATATGTTCTGGGTTTTTTTGTTTAGTACATTCAATGCGTTACCAGAGGCACTGTGATCTGAGTAAAAAAAGCCAGTGTCTGGTATGTCCTGATTACTTTTTTGAAGTTATGTGGAATGAATATCTTCCAAAATAATCATTTTTGATAGTTCATTGCATGATAGTGTTCAAATCGTGGCATGTATCACGGAACAACTACATTACTCTTCCTTCAACATTACATTGCAATTAAAGAATGAAAACAGTGATTTCTATCAATTTGTTTACAATATTCTTTTGATTTTGTTTAACATTTCCAGGCTCTGGATGTGTTGACATCTGCAGTGGAATATGGGCTGGATGATCTTCAGAAGGTAAGACTTCCTACAACTAACACCTAGATAAAGTAGTTTACTGCAGTAGATAAGTAGAAATCGGATGTTGGAGCAAAGTACAACAGAAGTTATTGGGATGGGCAGTGATTCATAAATTCTTGCATAATACAACTTCCGAGTTACAAAATGCTACCCACTTTATGATTCATAAATGCCTATGAAATTTGAGCTTACAGGGTTGGAGGAAGAAACTACTCTGATTATTTTACAGTCCTGTATCTGTACATAAGCTTCAACATTCTTCTTTTGTTTGCGTATCCTCCCATTTTAAATATACATTACTGAATAAATATCTTCATGTCTATTCAATATCTATCTTTTGAATAAGTGCATTGACTCAATGCATTAAAGAATGAGCACCAACAAGTTTAATTTGAATTAGGCATTAGAAGCATAAATGATAAATGAAGCATAAATTGAACACCATAAATTAAGTTAGGTACAGGACCATTCCTCCTGCAATATTTCAGTGATGTGAAGGGGGGACTTTTCTTTATTTAGGTTTCACTTTGTCACTTGTTTTAATCTGTACGTCTTTAATGGAATGGAGATTAAGCGAAATCTTATAAGGTTATTTAAATTTGTGCCATTTTGTAATATTAATAACGAATGGCTGGTATGGGGGTCGGCGCAGTGGTAGAGTTGCTGCCTTACAGCGCCAGAGACCCGGGTTCGATCCTGACTACGGGAGCTGGCTGTCCGGAGTTTGTACGTTCTCTGTGTGACCGCGTGGGTTTCTCCAAGATCTTCGGTTTTCTCCCACATTTCAAAGACGTACAGGTTTGTAGGTTAATTAGCTTGGGTTTGTATACTTGGTATAAGTGTAAAAACAATTGTCACTAGTGTGTGTAGTGTGTGTAGTCTTGTGTTAATGTGCGGGGATCGATGGTCAGTGCGGACTCAGTGGGCCGAAGGGCCTGTTTCCGTGCTGTATCTCTAAACTAAACTAAAATTGACTGTTTCCACTAGTTTTGTAAGGGATAGACTCAAGATTATAATTGGGGGCATGAGAAATGGAGTGGAATGTTTTCCTGTTGGACAAATTTAATGTAATTTAAAAGCAAGCAGGATAATAGTGGAAGAAGAGAAAATGGAAAGGTATGGACAGGGTCAGGCAATTTGTAGATTAGCTTGTGTCTAAATGTCTTTTTGTCCTTGTGAAAGTGAGTCATAGTACAGAGTCATGCTTTATGTGAAAACCCATTCACCATGATATGATTCAGACCAATTTCTCACCTAAAAATAAAAATATTTGAAAAACAATAAATGCCCAATACTGTAAATGTGAAATAAGGATAAGCCACTATTTGTGGAGAAAGAAACAAAGCCTCTTCAGGCTGATGACAGTCTAATAAAAGATCATAGACCTGCAACACTAACTCTGTTTCGCTCTACTAGGAAGTATGTTTCATCTTTGACTATGTTTCATCTTTGATTACACGAATACACTATTAAATGCGTGCATTAATCATACGTTAAATAAGTTCAAGAGCTTTAACAATGTATCTCTGAAATAAATTTTACTTGCTTTCAAAAATCGTGACCAACATGGTTCCTATAAATAATCAGCTGCATTCTGTCTTTACTTTACTTTACTTTTTCAATTCTGTACTACATAAACAATTTAATTGAATTTTCTTACAATTTCATTATTAATGATTTACTCGTCCCGTTTTCCTTTAACCCTTGCACAGGGACATTGGCCATTTGCTAGATACACATCTGCCTGTACTGGTCAACCTTTAATTTTTATCTGAGTGACTATTCTTTGTATTGGACTCTGATCATCTCTGTGGGGTTTCTAAGAAGAAAGGGCTTTGCAAACAATTAAGTTTGATCACATTGCACAAACGTGCATTTCCAACTCAGCTTGTAGATTGCAGTTAGAAGCTCATGTCATCCATGCCTGTGTTAACACCCACCAAGCTCCAACCCAGTTCATGCCACTAACCGTCCAAACTCAGGAGGCATTGACCTCAGTTGTCGCATCAAAGTGACTCCCCTGACATAAGTCTGAAGAAGAGTCTCGACCTGAAATGTCACCCATTCCTTCTCTCCAGAGATGCTGCCTGTCCCGCTGAGTTACTTCAGCATTTTGTGTCTACCTGTCACATCAAAGTGTCAGATTCGGCTAACAGCAGCTAACTTAATATGTTTGGCTTAATAAGATGGAGCCTGTTTGCTTTCCAGTCACACATGTTTTTTGGACAGCTAAATCACAGGAAAAATTCCTCCATGCAGGTTTAGAATCCACTTCTAATTCCTGATCTTTTTGAAGTAAGAAATAATTGAAAATCTGTATAAAGTTCTGCAACTGGTCAATATAATGTGCAAGACATTATGATGTGTTCTTCTCAACATCGTTACACTCTGTCAAATTGCAAAACTCCCCTTGTGTTGGTCAGTCTCAGACACAAACTTAAATCTCTGTGAAATGTGCATTCTAAATATTGAAGAATAATGTGAGGTTCTTGATATTAAGAGGAGTCTGTAAGAAGGTGTGACAAACAAAAGGCTTGAAAATCCCTCCAATGTAATTCCTACTGTGACAATTAACCAATAATAATTGTTATTGGCATTTAAGAGGTTAGGCAGAAATTTTGCATAGAGGCCAATAAAAAAAAACCCTCACAATGTCTGTTCTGAGAACAATTTTCATCTTTGCACAAATTTCCAATATGTAATCTGAATAAGTTTTCATTACATTATATAAAATATCTGACATTCGGCTACATTTAGAAATATAAACAGTGGCAGGTTTTACAATTTGACCACAAAATTTGGCTCCTTAGTACCTGCTATTTGAGTGACGCAGGTATGGTTGATGCTGCTCTAGTATCCAAAACGGTATGATATGAGTACACTGGCCAAATTATTTTGAAGGATGTTAGCACATGCATATTTGGTGCCAATTCCAGATGCCAGCTAAAGCCCCTCTTATTTATGATCAGTAGTAGGAAGCATCTACTTGCCCATCATATCTAAAGCAATTATGAATTGCATATTGACTAGCTGATAAATATTACTGTAGCGCTGTTACATTTCTTCAAGGAGTTATTTTAAGTTGTTGACGTCTGTCTATGTGAGGTTACAGATCTGGTATTGCAGGCATCTATCTTGACTTTAAAGCTCTTGCATGGACCATTTGTTCCAAGTGCTCATTGACATTTTGTTTGGGGGTGAAACAAGACTGAGAATAAGCAGAAGAGGAGTTGCTAGACGAGGAAGGTCGGAGGAGACACGAGAGACTTCGGATGCTGGAATCTGAAGCAAAGGGTTGGAAGAACTTTGCAGGAAAGAACTGCAGATGCTGGTTTACACTGGTTTAAGATAGACAATGATAAGGACATGTAGAATGGTTGATTGTTAGCTGAGGGGAAGGTGACAATGACATACAATCAATAAAATTAATCCTAGAATATATAAAATTGCTGATTATTGGACAATAGTAACTAGGAATGAAAGATTGATACTTGCTGCACTATAAAGGTTCAAAGGTCTTTTTTTGTCACGTGTATCAATTATGGTACAGCAAAACTCGATTTACCATACAGCCATACTAAAAAAAGCAACAAGACACACAACTACCTAAAATTAACATAAACATCCACCACAGTGGATTCCCCACATTCCTCACTGTGATGGAAGGAAATAAAGTCTAATCTTCTTCCCTCTTTTTCTCCCGCGGTCAGAGCAGTCTAACCATCCGCAGTCGGGGCGATCAATGCTCCCACAGCTGGCGATAGAAGCCTCCGCGTCGGAGCAATTGAAGCTCCCACGTTGGGGAGATTGAAGCTCCTGCGATCGGAGCGGTCGAAGCTCCTGTGGTTTGGAGCTCCAGAAGTCGGTCTCTAGCCAGGGACCGCGAGCTCCGCGATATTAAGTCCGCAGGCTCCGGCTGTTGGAGCTCCCAAAGTCGATCTCCAGCAAGAGGTCACCAGTTCCATGATGTTAGACTGCAGTGCGGACGGAGATACGATACGGGAAAAAGAAAGTCACATCTCCGTTGAGGTAAGAGATTAAAAAAAGTTTCCCCCACCCCCCCCCCACATAAAACAAGCTAAAGAACACTAAAACATACATTTAAGACATACTGTAAAATAACAAAGAAGGAAAGGACGAGAGACTGTTGGCGAGGCAGCTATTGCGGGCGCTACCCGTGGAAAATATTGCTGCCACAGCAGTAACGAAACATGATTCAAATCCTGTTTGTCATTTCCCAGATTTTGGTCTTCCTGTGCTAAACTACAGTTGCATGGCCAATCCACATTGCAGATCTCGGAATCCCACACACAGTGTGTAATGTGGATGAAAATGTCATAGATATGTTTCACATACATATCTCTTTCAAATGTTTTCATGTTACTGAGGAAGTAATCTTTTTACTCATTTACCTCTCTGATTATTATAAATTAAAAGTATTTTCGTACTTTTGCCAGTAGAGTGGAATGGATTAATGCCAAAACATTAACTTGTTCATTGTGGGCAAAAGGACAAGTTATTTTGGAAAAATAATCAGGAAATTATGCAGGGTTAAATGAACTTGGTGATGCCCAGGGGCAGTGTGATCTAATGGTTTTTTGTGGGGAATATTTATTAATGCAGAGCTAGACAGGATATTTCCTCACAAACATGAGAGGATTTCTGAAGTGATCATTCATTTCACAATTGGAAACAGCTGGGTTTCCACGGATGTCACCATTACACATTTACTGATGTGACTAAGATCAAAGCAAGGAGTCAAAAGGTTAAACTTTCATGTTTCCAGAATGGTTATTTGTGAGTGTGTGCCTTCACTTCATGGATATGCTTCCTATTTACTCTCTTGAACCTTGTACCTTTGGTGCTTTTGAAGAGTTTGGATGAATTGGATTACCTTCACTGGTCCTCAATACAGTTGTTCACAGATGAAAGAAAAAATGCTTGCTTTGACTGAATATCTTTCTTATCCAGAACCAACAAAGTACCTTTGAAAAGTGGGCATATATATATATAAGAGCCAATTTTGTGCCGTGTGGTCAGACCAACGTTAATGTATTTGACCATATACAGTAGTCTGCATTTGGTGTTATTAGCTGACAAAATTAGTTTAGAGATGCAGCATGGAAACAGGCCCTTTGGCCCACCGACCACAAATCACCCTTTCTCACTAGATCTATGATATCCCACCTTCTCATCCAGTCTTACGCACGAGGGCAATTTACGGAGGCCACAAACCTGCACATCCTTGGATGTGGGAGGAAACCACAGCATCTGGAGGACCCTACATAGTCACAGGGAGAATGTGCAAGCTCCGCACAGACAGCACCTGGGGTCATTCTGGTGCTGCTGAAACTTCCCACAGACTGCACCTGGTTCTCTGATGCTATGAGGCAGCAACTCTACCACCTACACAACTGTGCTTCCTGTAATACCCTGAAATGTTGTACTAAGTTTATCCACTTTCTGGCTCCACCAGACAACGTGAGACGGAGTCGAGCTTTTCATATCTGAAACATAGGACCTTGACCAGTTCAACATCCACATCTCTATATTGTACTGAATGCATCTCTATAGTATGAATGGGGCATGATTACAAAGTGGCTTGACTTAGTGCCACAGTCTTACTGTTCACCAAAGTTAATCTAACACAGGCAAATCACAAACAAATGTATGTTACATGTGTACAACTAACCACCTTTGGGAAGGAAGATGATGAATACTTTTTTTCTACATCTTTTAATTTTTCAGAATTCTACCTTCAAAGAGAAAGAAAGATTCCAAGGGGAGAAAGGGGTGACTGTGGCTGACAAGGGAAGTCGGGGACAGTATAAAAATAAAAGAGAAGTATAACATAGCAAAGATGAGTGGGAAGCAAGAGGATTGGGTAACTTTTAAGGAGCAACAGAAGATAACTAAAAAGGCAATACGGGGAGAAATTATGAGGTACGAAGGTAAGCTAGCCAAGAATATAAAGGAGAATAATAAAAGCTTATTGAGGTATGTGAAGAGGAAAAAATTAGCTAAGACCATAATTGGGTCCCTTGAAGACTGAAAAGGGCGAATTTATTATGGGAAAATGAAATGGCAGATGAGTTGAACGTACTCTGGATCCGCCTTCACTAAGGAGGACACAAACAATCTCCCTGATGTGGCACGGTGGCGCAGAGGTAGAGTTGCTGCCTTGCAGTACCACAGACCCAGATTTGATCCTGACTACGGGTGCTGTCTGTACAGTATTTGTACATTCTCCTTATGACCACATGGTTTTCTCTGGACATTCCGGTTTCTCCCACATCCGAAAGAAGTGCAGGTTTGTACGTTAATTGGCTTCTGTAAATTGTCCCTGACACGTAGGATACAACTGGTATATGGTAGATTGCTGGTCGGTGTGGACTTGGTGGGCCGAAGGGCCTGTTTCCATTTATATGTTTTACATATATATCTTAATATCATTGAACCATATACGGTTGAATATGTGGCATTATTTTTGTCTTGTTCTATAGTCAAAGGGTAAGGTTGATTGATTTATTTGTGCAGAACAGTGATTGGGCTTTACCGTGTCACCCCATTAAAAAAAAATTTCGGTAATATATTTATTATGGTGTCACGTCAATAAAGGTGAACACATGATTCTGATTTCTGACACATATCTCCAGTCATTGTGCTTTATGGCTGCTTTTCAACCTCTTCAGTCTGAAGGTCTCAACCCGAAACATCACCTATTCTGTTCTGAAGAAGGGTCAAACTCAGACATAGATGCTGCCTCACCCGGTGAGTTTCTCCAGCATTTTTGTCTACATTGCCATTTTAAATAGTGTGCGATGGGCTTAAGCCAATCAAGTTGCTCGTTCTTTACGGGAAACCCGTCGACAGAAAACTATTCTCATTGGTGAGTGTGGAGGAGTGTGACTTTATTTATATATTTTAAAAGACTTTTTTTGAGCGTGAGAACTTCTGTCATCAGCGTGAGAGCGTGAGAATTTTGTCAAATGCGTGAGTCTCACGCTCATTGCATGAGAGTTGGCAGCCCTGATGATCAGCCATGATCACATTGAATGGAGGTGCTGGCTCGAAGAGCCGAATTGCCTACTCCTGCACCTATTGTCTATTGTCTTTTGTTTGTGTGTATATATCTGGTCTATGGTACTGTATATAGACACACTGATCTGTTCTGTATTTATACCTACAATATTCTGTTGTGCTGCAGCAAGCAAGAATTTCATTGTCCCATCTGGGACACATGACAATAAACACTCTTGACTTGACTATTCATCTTGCTGTTGAATCTTTACAGTGATCAAATATTTTCTCCCTGCTTTGAGATGTTCATTGTGATATTTTCACATTTTTGTGCAGATTTTTGCTTTGTTTAAAACATTTTTATATTTTACTTTGTTTCTGGTCTTTGCTCTCTCGTGTTAGTAAGCTAGAAAGAGTGCAGAGAAGATTTATCGGAATATTGTCAGGACTTGAGGTCCTGAGCTATTGGGAGAGATTGTGCAAGTTAGCACTTTATTCCTTGGAGTGCAAGAGGCTAAGGGGTGAATTTATACAGATGTATAAAATCAAGTGGGGAATTGATATGGTGAATGCAAGGTAGGTGAATCAAGACCAGAGGACATAGGTTTAATGTGAAACGGAAAATATTTAATAGGAGCCTGAGGGGCAACTTTGTTACTGAGAGGGTGGTGCATATATGGAACGAGGAGGTACAGTAGTTGAGGCAGATACTATAATAGAATTTAAAAGACACAGGGAGGTACATGGATAGGAATGTTTGAGAGGGATATAGACCAAACGAGGGCAAATGGGATTAGTTTAGACGGGGCATCTTTGTCAGCATGAATGAGTTGGGCCGAAGGGTCTGCTTCTGTGCTGTATGATTTTATGACTATTACTCCAACACACAGGTTACAGTGGACAAGTACTAAATTGATTAGCAGGGGGCAATCCTTTGATTTTTTTTTACATATAGTACTTTACTGGCAGTCAGGTTCAGATTACCTATTTGTGTGGCATAACATAGCTATAATTAGCAATGTATTCACTTACTGAGAGAAATTATAAATAGATTTTTTTCTGGTACTTTTTGTATTGATGTCAGTGATGAGGTTTATGGTGCTGTTGAAATATGCTGGTTTAGAATTAAAGGATTAAGCTATGTTACATAAAATTGTGGAGTGATTATTCATAGTTAATAATATTTTATTTTTACATATTATGATTTATTATTGATAATTAACCATGGTGGAGGCAGATAAGATTTAAGAGGCATTTAAGAGGCTTTGGGGTAGATCCGTGGATATGCAGAGACAGTAGGGATATGGATCATGTGCAGTTAGAGGAGATTAGTTTAACTTGGCATCATATTCAGCATGGACATTATGGGACAAAGGGCCTGTTTTTGTGCTGGTCTATAATCTATTAATAAAATGTGCCTACAAACTGTAAATCAAAGCCTGGTACAAAATGCTATTCAAAAATTAGTTGTACTGAAAATTAAAAAAAGATACCAGTTACACATTGGATCTAGCAGCAGTAAAAATAGTTAAATGACTTCAGTACTTCAGTGACTTGAGCTTATTTCGTTGTGATCTTTGCCAAAGAAAATGTATTGTTCAGTTGGAAAGGCAGGAAATTATCAAGTAGAGCAATAGAAACATAGTGGATTGCTCAGCACCTCCTCCTTGTTCTACGTCAACCCTATTGATATCTAGGAATTTACTTGATGTTTTTAATGGATGATAATTATGGAAATTTGAGATTTTTAGGTAACTACTCAATTGAGAATGTTATTAAATCATTGTTGAGGGTTGTATGCTGAATAGTACAAAGTGGCACTGTGCACTTGCTTATCAAAAAATACATAAAATTGTGATTTGATTTTGGTGCTTCGATGTCATAAGTATAGATTATTTTTAATATTGTTTTCCTCTGCTTTTAATTATCATAATTTTTAGCATTGTGTGAAATATCAATACAGTAAACCCTCGCAATAACGGACCAACATATACCGCTTTTTGGTTCTAGCGGACAGACGCTCCTGTTGCCCGCCCCCCCCCCCACTTCCACCAGGTCACACAATGAGCTGGCATCACATGACATGCTGCTTCTGGTCATGGGAGCGGAGAAGAGCGGGCAGCATGAAGGTTGCGTGAGTCCCAGGCACACCGAGTGTGGGGTCGAGGGCTTTGCAACTCCCCCGCCTGTTAATCCCCACTTGTTTAACACCCCCAATGCCATGTTTCTTCCCTTCCGGCCTTGGGTTAAACTTCCCCCCTCACTCGGTTATAGCGGACAATCAGCAATAATGGACACCAGCCCCCCCACCCCATCCCTCCATGGTCTGGTATTGCAAACGTTTACTATACTCTATTCTGAAGATCAATAGCACGTAGATTTGCTGAGGTACATCAAGATAATTCTACTCTTTGCGTAAGAACTCAAAATTCTATGTTTTTTTGTGCACAATGCTTCGAAGCCTCATTATTCTTTAAAATCTGCAAAGATTATGCATTATTACTGCACGAGTAACTAAAATGTTCTGCTGCATTTAAAATGAAAATGTGGAAACACAAACCGGGAATATTCAGACTTTGCAGTGAAACAGGGAGGAATATTTAAGAAAAAAATTAGTTTATTCATTTACTAGTTTTTACAATTCATGTACAGGGTACCTCGTTTTCAATTATTGAAAAGGTTAGAATTAAAGACTGAGGTGGAGCTTCCCCCGTGAATGAGAAAATGCAGATGAGCTCGATGAGCTGATTAGTCCCTTGTTGGAAAGTCTACACTGCCATTACTGGCAACAAGATACATACATTGAAAATATTTTTTCTTGGAGTTTAAAGTCTGGGAATGTCTGAATTTCTAATCTTGTACTACTAAAATTAGAAGATTGTCAGAAACATAAATGAAGCTGTATAATTTGTTTTCAAATATGAAGATTATTCTGACTGCATTGAGTCCATTCATTTCTTTATTGGAAACAGATCCTTGAATGGGCTTTGAGCCCACTCCTTAGTGGTAATAGACCACCCAGTGAGGCTAACAAAGCTGTGACTACTTCACTCAAAAGTATGGATAGGTTAGCCTGCAAGTGGTATTATGAATGCTTAGCATGGGTTCAGTTGGGATTCTTCCATAGTTATTTTTATTTTGTCAAGGTCAAGAATATCACTGACTTGAGATGAAACTTAAAAAAAAAAAACTTTTTTGAATCCAGAATCAGTAGAAGAAATTCATGGTGAAACATTGGACAGAGCTTTGTTTCTGAATAAAATTTTGCATTATACGCTTGTCCAGCATCCACTACAAATCAAGTATAACATTTCAATTTTCATGCAGCCCATCATAATTAACGGTGGTGTGAGTAAAGCAGAGTTCTATTGTGTCTACGCACTTTCAGATGTTTTACAGTATTTTTATTTTGTATTTCAAAATTGAACGTAATTTGTTGTACCTACAAACAAATTTAAATCAGAATGATGCAGCAATATCATGCAAACTTCCAATTATGAGATGACACTGCGAGATAGCAATATCTCTTGTTTACGGTCGTGTGAGGGGATGGGGAAGAGGGGAAACAAAATCTGAGAATTCTGCTCCTGAAAGTTCCTCCGGGCTACTGTGCACCATTCAAGTCACGCAAAGGAGATGTAAACTGCTGGAGGAATGTGTCTTTCTCTGTGAACTTGAATAAAAGATCTCGTGAGAGAGCCAGATTACAAAATTATTTGTTGATAAATTCCAACGGAAGCTGGACAATTTGTCAGGGAGGAAATAAACCTAAATCTCAGATTTGAAAGGATGGTACAGTACTTGCACACCCAAAACCCCTGCTGTCTGTACATTGATATCACAACAATAATTTAAATGCATGTGTAATTGAATGTATGTAACTGCAAAATATGCTAGGCACTTCCTTTCGGATGTCCAAAATTTCTTAATTGACCACAATTTACAGATTGCAGATTTTTCTCGGATCATATCTTGGCTGCATATGAAACCATTTCTTGAATACCAAAGTCATGCCAAAATATGCTGGGCTCAGCAATTCCATAGTTACTCTTTAATTAAAATCATCGAGTAGCTTTTCTCTTTCTGTCTCTACATACCCTTTGGGTTTATTCTCTATTGTTTGGTCACTCCCAAAATTAGCTAGACATTGAGAGAAACCGGACTTTGTTCACTGGTGCTTCAGTGCTTTAGGCGCTGCAGGTTTGTAATTTGGTGAAAGGGTGTGGTACTTCAGAACATTTTTTTTGCTGTGTTTACTTTGTTACATCTGCAATGCTCCAGGCTGCCAGGTTTCGGTGATACTGGCAGTCCTGTAATTTCTTCATCGTTAATCTGTGTGAACTTTTTTTTGGTTATAAGATAAGGGATAACACACTGAGAATTACTTCTGTCACTGCTCTTATTTATGAATCATTCAGGGAAACGTGTATGCTCAGTTATTTCTCATTGTTACCCCTGTACTAATTTACCCAAGCTTATGTTTTGTTTGTGAATTAGTCCCTCAGAAGCAATTTACCCAAATACAGGTACTTGCTTTTGAGTAAATCTTCAGATTTGTGCTACATCATGCTGATGTTTCAAACTGTTTGATAGCTCATTAATACCACAGTTTGACAATGAGTTATTGGCTTTGGGTGCACAATATATATTAGGTGGATGGATACTGATAGCGGTGCAAAAAAATTGTTGTATAATTGTGAAAAAATAACCACAATTTGAAGTTAAGCTTTGGAACAATCCTGCACAACATTGGGTTTTGCTACTACAGTGTAGTACATGGAGAGGTGATATGCGGGGTGATAGAGAGGCAGCTGAATGCTGGCGGCACAAATGCAGCCATAATGGTGGTCATTATGCAGGACAGTGGAGAGGCAGTCAACATGCAGAGCGGTGCAATGTGGCCAAGTGCAGAACAGGGGCTGACGTCAATGCAGATCGATTTTCTTGTGGAGAGGTATTGTGTTTATTTCTTAATTCTTTATCGTATTCCCTTATTCCCTCAACTTTTTCCCTCTGATTTGTCCTTATTCCCCCACTCATCCGAAGGCTTCACCTCTCCATGTATCAATCTAACCACTTCATTTTCTCTATATCACTTACAAACTGTCTTCTCATTAATATTTGAATGGGCAATCTTTCAACTAAGGTACACCTTTGTTTTTACGGACTTCATTATAACGGATTTCAGTTGTGGACAGATCCACCGATCATCACCTTCAGGCTGGGCTGCCGACACCAATCGAGGCCCGCATCACCTCCCTGGCCAGGCCTACTGCCGCCACTGCTGACCCACACACCCTCCTCGGCCACTTCCAGGCCGCGCCTGCCTCTGCCGCCACCACCACTGATCCTCACCTGCACTCTGGACGCCCGCGGGCTGCGACCAATGACTCCGCCGATCCTCACCTCTTCCCGACCGCCAGCAGGCCAGGACCATCAGCTCGCCTGGATTCCAGGCCTAGTTCCGGACCCATAGGCTGAATAAGCATCTTGACCTGAAATCTATTTCCAGAGATGCTACCAAACCTGCTAAGTTACTCCAGCACTTTGTGTCTTTTCGTGTATTAATCAGCATCTGCAGTTTTTACTACTTTTACAATGATAATCACCTACCTTATTAGAGCAGACAATCAGCAATAATGGACACTATTTCCCCCCTCCACCCACACCCTATTACCACCCCCGCTCCCACCGGCCCCCCTCTGGTCCCGTTTAATGTATGTATAATTTAACTGAGGATAGACACAAAATGCTGGAGTAACTCAGCGGGACAGGCAGCATCTCTGGATAGAAGAAATGGGTGGCTTTTTGGGTCACCCATTTGGGTGAAATGGGTGACAGCTTCAGAGTTACACAGTATTGCTTTTGATATGTATTCTAGCTGGAGCGCATAATACATTTCACAGAACTTGGTTGATTTAGCAGTGGTAAAAGCTAATTATCTCAAATAATTATGGGATATTTGATCTGGGATTACTAAACAGACTTCTGCTGTAAAATGTACGAGAGTTTTTTTTGCTTCAGATGATGATGACATCTCTTCCTCTCTGCTGCACAATAAACCATTTCAGGAGGGATGTATGAAAGGGGCATCAATGTGGATTATTTGATATAGTTAACATCCATATTAGGAAAAGCAGTGGAGTAAAAACTGACACTAAGACAAGTCTTTGACTCACGTCTGTGGTGCTGCCTCACTGCAAGGTCAACAATGTTGAATGATGGTATGGCTCTCAACAGGACTGTCTGTCAGCTGCACTGTTTGATGAGGTGTGCCGCCACTCTGTGATCTTGAACAATCCTTCCGCAGCCCTCAAATGTTTGGAGATTCCTTTTGTCTGAGCTGTGCCCTTCAGTGAGTCATAGCCTGCAGGAATTTTTGCAGACTTTAATTGTATCCGTGGTATTATTGGCTCTCGTAACAGCTGAAGTACCCAAGAACTCTGCCCTTGAAAGCTGTTTTACATCAAAACCGAGACAATAGTTTAGTTTAGAGATACAGTATGGAATCGGGCCTTTTGGCCCACCGAGTCCACACCGACCACCCATTCACACCAGTTCTATGTTATCCCACTTTCACATCCATTCTCTACACACTAGGGGCAATTTACAGAGGCCAATTAACCCACAAAACCATATCTTTTAAATGGTGGGATTGATGCTTATTCATTTTATCGAGGCAAATAAAATATTTTCTCTTTTATCTTTTGAAAATAAATATCTGTTCCATTTTTTAGCTTTCCTCACACCTTATACAATCAAACATTGTTAACAGGCAAGCAGGGACTTGCTATCAGAATGCTGCCTATGACCTTTGAGCAAGGCATTGGAACAGGCATGGCTCACCAATTAATAAAAATTAAGAAAATGTATTAAATTAATATTGCCCTAAATAATTTGACAGATAAAACACATGCCCGAGGGGAAATGTATTATCCATGCAGATTTTAAAGCAATATGGCCAGAGACATCAACATTTGGAAAGGGAGATATTTTGAGTAGGGAGCATTTATAATTGAATGTGCAGATCATTTCATTTTTTTTTAATGTCAGCAAACTCCAATCCTCTTGATTCTAAAACCCCATTCTGTATCCCTCCCAATGGTTTCCAGCACCATTTCTGAACCTCTTGCTTTCCACATTTAGTAAACCAAAACATTTATTTTAATTAAAATTCATTTTATCATTTCATAATCACAAAGGCTTTTAACATAGAAACATAGAAAATAGGTGCAGGAGGAGGCCATTCGGCCCTTCAAGCCAGCGCCGCCATTCATTGTGATCATGGCTGATCGTTCCCTATCAATAACCCGTGCCTGCCTTCTCCCCATATCCCTTGACTCCACTAGCCCCTAGAGCTCTATCTAACTCTCTATTAAATCCATCCATTGACTTGGCCTCCATCCATAAATTCACAACTCTCTGGGTGAAAATGTTTTTTGTCACCTCAGTCTTAAATGACCTCCCCTTTATTCTAAGTGTGGCCCCTGGTTCTGGACTCGCCCAACATTGGGAACATTTTTCCTGCATCTAGTTTTCCAGTCCTTTTATAATTTTATATGTCTCTATAAGATCCCCCCTCATCCTTCTAAACTCCAGTGAATACAAGCCTAGTCTTTTCAATCTTTCCCAGGAATCAATCTCGTGAACCTACGCTGCACTGCCTCAATCACAAGGATGTCCTTCCTCAAATTAGGAGACCAAAATTGTACACAATACACCAGATGTGGTCTCACATCATACACCTGCAGAAGAACCTCTTTATTCCTCTACTGAAATCCTCTTGTTATGAAGGCCAACATTCCATTAGCTTTCTTCACTGCCTGCTGTACCTGTAAGCCAACTTTCAGTGACCGGTGTACAAGGACTCCCAGCTCTGGCTGCACCTCCGCCTTACCTAACCTAACCCCATTGAGATTATAATCTGCCCCCTCGTTTTTGCCGCCAAAGTGGACAACCTCACATTTATCTATATTATACTGCATCTGCCACGCATCTGCCAGGTCACCCTGCAACCTCCTAACATCCTCTTCACAGTTCACACTGCAACCCAGCTTTGTGTCATTTAAAGGAAAACAATCTTAAGGAATTGCTGCCATCCATCTAGTGGTTATGAAAGTCTGAATACATTTTGCAATTTCCTTGGAATATGTGTTTTCAAAGGTTAAAAAGTTCCAAGCTTATAATTTTGATTTACAGATTATAAGGTAAGTGAATCGATTTTAACAGAAATAAATAGAATAAATCTCTGCTACTGTAACTGGCCTGACAGTCGAAATTATACAGGGCAAAGAATTGTTACACTTTCCAGGATAGTTAGCTGGATGAAGAGGTGTTTTAGCCAGCCTATGAATATATTAATCTTTTTTTTAGTTTAGAGCCACAACCTGGAAACAGGCCTACCGGCCGTGCTGACCAGCGATCCATGTACACCAACACTATCCTATACACACTAGGAATAATTGACAATTTTACCAAAGCCAATTAATCTACAAACCTACACGTCTTTTATGTAATTAATGTTGATGAATTGTGAAAATATTTTCTGTGTTAAATAAGCACATTATAAAGTTGCATTTGTGTGCACTTTGCTTGATGATGTGGCCGAAGTCAGTGAAAGGTCTTTCATCAGATCAATTCAGAGTTTGATGACCAAGTGTTAGTTTGTTTTATTTTTGCCCATGATTTCACATTAGTGCAGAAGTGATTGAAAAGAGCAAAATTAAGTTTATAGCACAGCCTTGTTCTATTGAAGTTCGTTACTACCTTGTTAGTTTGTTACATACTGTGCAAAACAAAAGTGTAATTTTGGAATAATATGCAGCAGGGGTTTTAAGATGTGTTAAATCTAGAGGCACAGATAATTGCATTATTTTATTTGAACTTTACACCTCTATCATATGAATAGTTCCCTGGCATCTGATTTGATAGCCTTTTTATAAAATAAAAGCTGTTAATCTATTTTGAGAATTGCAGGGGGTGCTTTTTAGGAGCTAATGAGAAGCTGTGTTGAAAAGAATAGCTTGGAATGCTCCTATTTTATCCTGCTGTTTTGTATTTAGCAAAGATAAGAGTATTACTTTAAGAGGTAATGTTAAATTGATATATCTGTTACAGTTAAACCAACTTCCTAGTGTCACAAGAGACAGTAGATTGAATTGATTGAGAGATACAGCATGGAAACAGGCCTCTCAGCCCATTGTTGATCACCCCTTTACACTAGTTCTATGTTATCCCAATTTAGCATCCACTCCCCTACATACTGGGGGCAATTAACCTACGATTGCACACATCTTTGGGGTGTGGAAGGAAACTGGAGAATCCGGTGGAAACTCACATGGTTACAGGGAGAACATGCAAACTCCACAAAGACAACACTTGAGATCAGGATCGAATTCAGGACTCTGTGAGGCGGCAGCTCGACTGAACAGCGCCACTTTGCCACCCTATCTGCCCTGGAGTAAAATAACAGGTAGCTGGAGGAACTCAGCAGGACTGCCAGTCCAGGTGAAAGGACCTATCCATTTCCCTCCACAGATGCTGCTTGACCTGCTGATTTCCTCTAGCAGCTTGGAGGTTATTGGAACCTTGTTCCTGATGCAGTAGAATTGGGAATGTTTTACAAATGTCAGCATTATAGCAGTATATCAGCAGCATCATTGAAGGTGTGTTCTAACTGGCTTATACAAATTATATCTCAACTCTAACAAAACCTGCTCCTCAGTCTACAGAGCCATTATACGATCACAGGCATGAATACATGAGAGTGATCTTTGGAGATTGATGGTCCTATAATCTTTTCCCATCAAGGGCGACACAGTGGTGAAGCTGGTAGAGCTGCTACGCCCAGCGCCAGTGACCCGGGCTTGATCTTGATCTCGGGTGCTGCCTATGCGGAGTTTGCATATTCTCCCTATGACCACCTCGGTTTCCTCCAGGTGCTCTGCTTTCCTCCCACATCCCAAAAACCTCTGTAAATCGTTCCAAGTGTGCAGGGAGTGGGGAAGTGGGATAACATAGAACTAGTTTGATGGTTGTTGCGGCTGCGATGGGCCGAAGGGCCTATTTCCATGCTGTATCCCTGAACCAAACTATACTAAACTAAATTAAACTAAAAATATTTTTTTCCTGAATGATCTTAATTCTAAACCAAATTAGGGGCATTCAGAAGTGTAAAGGAAACTAGATGTTGTCCATAGTCCTTTAACTAAGTCTTTATTCAAACACCAATAACACATGTTCCAGTACTAACCACAACTGGTCTACACACGTACTGGAACCCAACAGGGAGGGAACATGCAGACACTACAGTTATACTATAGAATGTGGGAGGGACGATATGCTAATGAGGTAGTTACATATATGGTTGCATGCATAACCATCTACATCCCTTCCCGTAAGATAAACAGCAGCAGCAGGCAATTATACAGACCTGCACATAATAACAATAATGGTCAGTGAACATCCCAAACTAAGCATAATCACCATACCGATCAGGGGCCCGCACAACTCTGCCAGAGCGGGTCCGTACAGCACCCTCACTCCCCTCTCCCAAAGACAAAGGCAGCGAAGATCGGGGGGACGGAACAGGCAGTAAAGCAGGTCGGGGACTAGAAACCGGCGAGGCAAGAGACGAACTAGAAGGGGAGGACGAAAAAGGAGAACTGACAGGAGAAGACCGTGGGGAAAGAACAGGAGAACCGAAATCAGGATTCACAGGAGCAGGTTGGGTAGGCGCAGGAATGACAGCAGGGGCACATGGGATGGCTCGAGGGGGAGAAACAGGTAAAGGAGTGGATGTGTACGGGAAAGGGATCGGTGGAGGAGGCTCACGGACAGCACGCAAATGCTGGCGACTGCGACGATATACAGTGCCCTCGTAATCCACCAAATAGGAGCGAGGGGAGTCAGCCAGCCCTACAACAGTTGCAAGCTTGGAAAAACCGGTAGGAGTCTGCATGCGAACCACCTGGCCCGCGGAGAGGGAAGGCAGAGGACGACAAGACTTGTCATGAGACCGGCGCTGGATCTCATGGCGATGAGAGATGCGGCGGTGGACCGCCTCAGGGGAACGAACCACAGGATTCAGCAATTGTTGAGAAATAGGCATAGGAGGACGGAGGACGCGAGACATGAGCCGTTGGGCAGGAGAACCCAAAACCCCATCGCGAGAAACATTACGCAAATTCAAAAGTCCTTGGTAAAAATCACAATTTGATAAACGAGACTGCTCCAACAAAGTCTTAGCACTGCGCACAGCACGTTCTGCCAGCCCGTTGCTCTGAGGGAATTCCGGACTGCTAGTGTAATGGGCAAAGTTCCACTTAGTCGCAAAGGCAGCGAATTCAGCACTAGTAAACTGCCGGCCGTTGTCAGTTTGAAGCTTCACTGGTGAGCCAAAAGTGGCAAAGTGACGTCGCAGCTTACTGATGACCATCTCCGAGGTGATGGTGGGAAGAAGGTCCACATCAAACCAAGATGAATATGAGTCAACAAGTACCAGATAATTCTTCCCACGCCACTCAAAGATATCGGCGGCCAGCGACGACCAGGGCATTTCAGGTGCCGGCTGTTGTAGCAGGGGCTGTCGTTGATGGTGAGGGGCCGTGGAGTTGCATGCAGCACACGCAGCATCCCTTCCCGTATTTCTGGTCTCCAATTGGAGGCGTGGGTTCGTATCCCACTTCTGACACCATGTAAAGGAAACTAGACGTTGTCCATAGTCCTTTAACTAAGTCTTTATTCAAACACCAATAACACACGTTCCAGTACTAACCACAACTGGCCTACACACGTACTGGAACCTAACAGGGAGGGAACATGCAGACACTACAGTTATACTATAGAATGTGGGAGGGACGATATGCTAACGAGGTAGTTACATATATGGTTGCATGCATAACCATCTACAAGAAGAATGTAAAATAGGACAAGAATGTAAAATATAAAAATATATTACTGTATTGAAAATATTGACCTAGCTTGAAAACATCGTCAAATGTCTCAATTTCTCCATCTGCCATGGATCTTCATAGAATCCTTATGGTCTGTGTTTGTTGGCTTCTATATGTTGTTTATTTCTTAAAATTTGATGAGCTATAATGTATCTGAAATGATATAATGGAGTAATCGATTGTTACTACTGCTACCACTATTCAGATATGCAGCAGAACTAAGTGCTGTATGCTTCAGATCTCTCCTGAGTAATGCTATCTGAGTACTCCCTCCTATGTAATGATTTATAGGTTTATAAGGACTGGTGGAGCCTTTATGAATACCGGATATTTCAATAGAACAAAAGTAAAAATAATAGTCAGGGTGCATATACATTTAGTCAGGGTGCATATATATAATCAAGAAGTATACATGCACATATGTAAGAAGCATTTATCAGATAAGCATAGAAAGTAATTTATCCCATATTTCAATGTTTAAATCTATAAAAATTCAGAATTTAGTGATTTTTAGTACTTTTAGAATTCCGAATTATAATGAAAATGAGTAATGTTATCTGGTGTTTAAAAAAAAAAGTAAACAATAGTAATTTAGGAAAATGGAAAACACCCCAATTTTGTGAGAGGATGTTTCTACAGTGGCTAGACAAAAAAGCTGGAGGAACTCAGCGGGTGAGGCAGCATCTATGGAGAAAATAAATAGGCGACGTTTCAGGTCGAGACCCTTCTTCAGACTGATGTTGGGGGTGGGGGGAGAAAAAGTGCCATTCTGGTTGTAAATATTTCATGGAACTTATGTGGTTCTTTAGTTTAGAATACAACATGGAAATAGGCGCTTTAGCCCACCCAGTCAATGCTGACCGTTGATCACCTGCACACATAATTTCATGTTATCCCACTTTCACATCCAATCCCAACACAAAAGGGGCAATTTCAGAGGCCAATTAATCTACAAACCCGCATGTTTTTGGGATGTGAGAGAAAACGGGAGCACCCAGAGGAAACCTATGCAGTTACAGGGAGAATGTGCAAACTCTAGTGGGCATAGGTTTAAGATGAGAATGGAAAGATTTAAAAGGGACCTGAGGGGAAATGTCTTCACACAGAAGGTGGTACATATATGGAACGAATGGCCAGAGAAAGTGGTTGAACAGGTGCAACAACAGCATTTCAATGACATTTGCACAGGTGCATGGATATGAATGGTTTAGAGGGATATGGACCAAACGCAAGCAAATGGGACTAGTTTAGATTTGCATTTTGGTCGTCATGGATGAGTTGGGCCATAGGGATTGTTTCTGTGCCAAAAATGAAATTTGACAGTCAGATTGGTATCAGCAATTCATTTGTGTCTTTGTGTTTTGTGACTTTGTACGAATTGCTCTTTAGTTAACAGGACCAATTCAAATTTGTAGATTAATATGCACTGCAGAGTTGTTGGCTCAGAAGCTAAGATAAAAGATCTATTAATAGCAGCAGTAGCATCTGTTACCAATACAAGTCATGTCATGTGGAGTGTATTGTCAGAGACACAAGTACAATTGGGTAGAGGCTCAGTGAAAACCTTGACCAAACTGCAAATTTGTTTTGAGAGTTAAGAACTGATTATGATTTTTTAAACCAGAAAATCTTTAGTATTTCCTGCTGCTTTTAAAATATCACATGTTTTTGCTTGCAATCTACAGTTCTATGATTTTGGAATTGTCTTTTTAGCCTAATCCAAGAAATATTTATTTATCAATCTGCTGTTCATAACATGTCTATGATTCAATTAATTAAAAGTGCTTCCTCTTCAGTGCTGTTCCTCATATAAGTTGTAATGGCTGTTCTCTGGTTTAAATCTAGTGTTTCTATCTAAACGAAATGCCGAATTCTCGTGCAGCCTATTAGTTCCACATGTCCATTTCATGGGAGCAAGAATCAAGAGGGACATCAAAGTTGACATGGATAAAGACATCAGCCATCCCATGGGAATTTGGCAAAGTCCAAAGGCAAATAAGTAGTCACTGGGCCAAAGATAGTCAAGAAATTAAGATTGTTGATGGCCTTGTGATGGAGGTGGTTCTGTAGGCAGATGCAGGTTAGAGAATTCGGCAGCTTAGAGTTTAAGCAACTAATTACACAAACATTGTTTGGAGCTAAGCATTGAGAGTTGCATGAAAAATCAACCAAACATTTGCACCAGCAGATAATGATGAGTTTTTTATTTGGTTAGGGAGTGGACTGAATTGTTCCTTGCCTCAAGGCAGCATATGGTCTCTGCCTACATATAATTTGTTTGCTTATAGTTTGCAAATAAAAAGGGAACATAGAAAAGTACACAGGAACAGGGCCATCGGCACGCAATATCTGTGCTGAACATGATGCCAAGATAAACTAACCTAATTTGTCCATTCCCAAATTGGAGAACTACAGATAGTTCAAATTGCAGTGGGGTATCTGATTTTGGATGAATACAAAGTAAGGATAAGTACATTTATTCAAACCCATTTGGCATTAGGTCTAACATTGTGAGACTGAGAATATGTATGCAAGGTTGAAGATTAATTATCTTGGTGCTATAAATAAACTGAACCCTAATCTTATTTAGCATATACGCAAACGCTGTAATTAGGAGTACAAATGGAATCTGAAAAGAGGGAAGTTGAATGAACAATTGAATTTAACTACTCACGCAGAGAACACTGAATCATAGAGTTAACTGTTCAGATTCAACCACTATTCAATGGACATTTAAGGGGTATAAAAGAGAGTACTATAAACTATTAATGGTTGAGAACTCAAATGTTTTATTTCATCTTGTTAGTTCCTGTGTCCTGCATGTTTAATTCTTCCACCACATGGCATTGCCTTGCAGTCTCTGGGCATCTCTTACGTATGTCTTCTCCACCCCAACAGTTAATAATAATAATAATAATAATAATGCACTTTATTGTCATTGTAAGTAAATACAACAAAATTTCAGGCACACTGCCCGAGCGGAGCTTCAACGTAACAGATAACAGTTAATGTAGACCGTTCAGGAAACTGAATGAGGCAAAATAAATAACTTAACCCAGTTCCTGCTTAATCCCATTGTGCAACCAGATGCTGTATGGTGGAGAGATAAGAATCTTTCTCTGCATGGTACCTTACTCCACTCAATGGTACAGCTAAACAATGATTCCATATATTTGCAAGACAAATCTTTTTTTCTCTGAAACCATGTACTACTGAATACTGCTCATAATTCCATTAAATTATTGTATCAGAATAACAATGAAAACAATACAGTTCATTCTACAGTAACATCTGGAACAAAATCTGATGGCAACTTTGATGTACAGTCATGTTTCAGGGGAATTGAATTTAAATCAAATTAAACCTGAGTGATGTTGCTTACATTGCTTTCAAATTAAACCAGTTCCCCCATCAAGTGCTGCCCTCAGCATCCTTGATTACTTTCTTTTCTTCTCCCCTAACAATAATTCCAGGCACTGCATTCCTCTCTTGATCCCTCTCTTCCCTCTCGACTGTCTGCACAGATTAGAAAACATCACATTAACATTATTTTGTTCCCCTGTGTAGTACATTCGACAATTCAAATGCAATTCACTTCATGAAGAAAATAATTAAGTTAAAAGGCAAGCACTGATTGCATTTCCGCGAGATACAGAGGCTGTGGAAACGGATGAATATTCTGGAAGCCAAAATTGAGAGTTGGACCAGAGAGCATTTCACTGGAAATCTCAGAAGAGAGTAGTTAGGCATGGATTAGAATCCACAATAACACTTGGATTTTGTTGTGATGCTAACTCAACCTGTTTCACTTCATATATAAAGAATGCCACTTGACTGAGACACATAGGACCACATCTCACAATGAGTCAGTGACTTCAGGGAATTGTAGCTTTACTTTTAAAATTTGTTATTTCCTTTTGAAGGTGGTTGAATGTATTTTTCTTATTTTACACTGATTGTATTCCAAGAATATAGCCCTGGCATGGGAAATACGTAATTTCCGACCATCAATGGCATATGTCATGGAGTAACATTGGTTGAATTAGCATTTACAGGCTTGCCAACTGCATGTGTGATTTTACTGGGGATTGCTGTCTGCTTTGAAGGTTGCTTGGGTCTAGATTGTACAATGCATTTAAAGACCATGTCTTAAAAACAGACTTATGTGAATTTTTTTTTAAACAAACAGTGCTAATATACCAAAAAAAACTGTCAGGCACAAGAATTTGACAAGTATTTTAGTCTTGGGGAGCTGCTTGAAATGCAATTATGTGCAAGAATGGACTGAAGGCAATTCAATCTGGGGGAAAAACACCCAAAAGAAACATTCTGATTAAATTCAGACGTGAAAAACTCAGCTGGAAATTAGCTGCAGATTAATTTTTTTAAACGGCAGTAGAATCCGTTTTATTTTGACCAACTAATATTGAAGATCAAGATAAAACATCTCTTCCTTTGTTCCAGAATTGGGGTTTAGTTTCCTTCTTGTGTAATTACCTTTGTGGTCCTTCAGCTGTTTTATTTTCTTTGTGATGTTGTGGGTTTGTGGAACTCTCGCTAGTGTATTAATCTGTTTTCTATCTGCTGTCTCCAGTCTGTTGGGTATTGTGATTTTCTAACCCATTTCTGCTTCCACTGCAAGATCCCCTTGGGTGCAAGTCCCATTGCTGCTTCTGCCTCAGTCAATCTGCTTAGAGGTACAGAGTGAAAACAGGACCGCGCAGACCACGATCACCTGTACACTAGTTCCAGGACAATTTACAGCCAATTAACCAACAAACTCGCACGTCTTTGAAATGTGGGAGGAAACTGGAGCACCTGGAGGAAACCCATGCGGTCACAGGGAAAACGTACAAACTCTGTACAGACAGCTCCCAAGATCAGGACTGAACCTGGGTCTCTGGTGCTGTCAGGCAATAACTCCACCACTGTGCCACTGCTTCTGAAACCCTCAGCCATGTCTATATCACTTCTAGACAGGATTATTTCAATACTTTTGTCAATACTGCCTCTTCCATAACTAATCCAACCCTTTATTACACCTACTCTAATATGTATTCTGTTTGCTCTTCTCTATTTTTCAGGCTAACTTGTCACAGCCCCTTGTCCCTCAGACGTGGCGTTCTTATTGCTGTATTGAACTCTTAATGGCTGTGCCCATCCAGCATCTATAATCTTCTCCTTTGAAATGACACAAATAAATATTAAGGCAGATGACCCTTGGTCAAAGAGACAGGGTTTTAATGAATGAAGATGGGTTTGCAAATTGGAGAAGTACAGGAAGAAAATTTCAGAGCTTGCGGTATTAGCAGCTACAGATTCAGCTGGCAATGGGCAAGTGATTAATATGAAGGGTGTGTAAGATGCCAAAGTTGAGCTGGAGGACGTTACACAACAATGTAAGACCCTGTAGGAATTTCAAAACTAGTATGAGAATTTCCAAATTAAAGGTAATACAGGTCTCATAGGCGAATTGAAGAGTCTTCAAGGTAGGATAAGATTTAGTAAGCGTTTGGATTAGCTGAAGTTAAAAGAAGGTGCACTTTCCAAGTCTGGTCATTTGGCTATTGATTTAATTTAGTTAAAATTTAATACAGGCATTGGTAGCTATCTTATTTTACTCTTATGCACCAAAATTCTCATCCAATTTATCTCACTCTAACTCGCTTTCCACCTTTAAGATTATACTTAATAACTCTTTGACCAAATTTTTAGAAACATAGAAACAAAGAAAATATGTGCAGGAGGAGGCCATTCGGCCCTTCGAGCCAGCATCGCCATTCATTGTGATCATGGCTGATCGCCCCCTATCAATAACCCGTGCCTGCCTTCTCCCCATATCCCTTGACTCCACTAGCTCCTAGAGCTTTATCTAACTCTCTCTTAAACTTTTGCTAATCATCTACTATTTTGTGATGCTACCTTGGATGTTTTTTTCATTAAATGCATCATATTATGTTTATTTTAGGTGATTGCAATGTGTTTTCTCATCCAGTACTATTCTGAAGATGGATGTGCATCTATCCCTCAAAGTAAAATTTATCCACAATATCATAAAACAATCACATTTATCTCTGGGATCTAATATAATTGTTGTTTTAATTAACAGTTTTAAGCACACAGAAAAGAGAATTTTAAGTGTAGAAATGAACTGCAGACGCTGGTTTAAACCAGCTAAGGGAATTTTAACATGCATACACATTGAAAGTCTTCTTTGCCAATATTATACTTACTGAAGGAGAATAATTTTCCAAGTTATCATGTTTACAAGCGTAAATCTTTCAGTGAAAGTGTTAACAAGGGTGATATAGTGGTGCAGTGATAGAGCTGCTGCTTCACAGCGCCAGAGACCTAGGTTTGATCCTGAAAAGGGGAGCTGTCTGTGCGGAGTTTGTACATTCTGACAGCGTGGGTTTCCTCCGGCTGCTCCGGTTTCCTCCCACATTCAAAGACGTGCAGGTTTGTAGTTAATTGGTTTCTCTAAATGCCCCAAGTGTGTCAAATGCGAAAGTGGGATAACATTGAACTAGTACACAGGTGGTCGATGGTCAGCGTGGACTCGGGACGATGGGGCTGTTCCCACACTGTATGTCCAACTGTTTTTGCTATATACATTATAGGAAGAATGAAATTATCTCTGGTTACTAAATTTAACTTAATTAAAGACTCATTGTGAAAGGAATGTAGCTGTTACTTCTTTTGGGTTGAATCTATGTCAATATGTGTTTAAGGCCCTATCGCAACCCTTCATCTTGATGCCTGTAACTTGCAAATTGCATGCTTGCTTTATATTGCTCAAATGACTGATTTTTATCTAAATGGGTAACCATAAAAGGACTATATTTTACTGGAATTATGAATACAGAAAATAACTTTTTTTTTGTGTGTTGCATTTTGCTTGTAATACTATATTTTGTGATATAGATTTTCCATGCCAGTGACGAACCAGTTCATTCTTGGTCAAAAAATGTAGCAAACTGCATTGTCAGTGTTTAGTCATGGTGTTACTGTTACTTTCTATAGATGCTGGTGGAAATAACTTGTTTCAGATATGTCTCGGTACCTCTCGAGCTGCAGCTGTGCAATAGTATAGTCTAACCGTACACAAATAGGCCCTTTAACCCACCTTGTCCATGCTTGCCATCAATGTCTTATGTATAGTGCTCACATTTACTTGGTCCGCATCCTTGGAAATGTTACTGCTCCATATGCGCCACACTGGGCAGTAATAGAATAGGTG
Organism: Leucoraja erinaceus; assembly: GCF_028641065.1. Classification (NCBI taxonomy): domain Eukaryota; kingdom Metazoa; phylum Chordata; class Chondrichthyes; order Rajiformes; family Rajidae; genus Leucoraja; species Leucoraja erinaceus. The sequence goes on from NC_073386.1 coordinate 18,001,464, forward strand.
GAATGAAAGCAGAAAATACTGTAAACGCATTGCAGGTCAGACAGCATCTATACAAACAGAAAAAAATGTCTGGTTCATTCAGATAGACACAAAATGCTGGAGTAACTCAGCGGGTCAGCTAGCATCTCTGGAGAAAAAGAATAGGTGATGTTTTGGATCGAGACCCTTCCATTCAACCCGAAACATCACCTATTCTTTTTCTCCAGAGATGCTGCCTGACCCGCTGAGTTACTCCAGCACTTTGTGTCTATTTTCAGTGTAAAACAGCATCTGCAGCTCCTTCCTACACTTCACGTTCTGTCATACCTGGGAAGAAATATAAAAATAGGTAGTTTTAAGTTGCAAGAGGGTTAGATAGGGTTAGATAGGACATAGGGTTAGATAGGACACAGTGAATAGGGCAAGGCAGGGATTGCCGTAGGAATATGCTGTCTGGTCATGTAGATTAACGGGGACACTTTGAAGGTGATAATGCTTCTTAACTGTGATTAGTGTTGCAGTGGGCCTGCCCTGCAATCAGACACTGCTGCAGAAGAAAAACGGAGTCAATATCGCAGAAGGATGACTTGCAGCTGAATGGACTAGTTCTGTTACAGATGGAGAAAGCATATTTCCTGAAATCTGAGAATTCTATCCTGAGTCCAAAATGTTGTAATGTGCAAAAGGACACAAAGTGTTGAAGTAATTCAGCAGGCCAGGAAGCATCTCTGGAGAACATGGATATATAATGTTTTGGGCCTCGACCTGAATCGTCTGCTATCCGTATTCTCTAGAGATGCTGCATGACCCAATGAGCTACTCCAACACTTTTTGTGTATTAACGAGCATGTGCAGTTCCTTGTTTCTACGCTTGGGACGTAATGTGCCCATACAGACAAAGCATTGAACCTCTAACTGTTGTGTGTAGGAAGGAACTGCAGATGCTGATTTAAACCGAAATAGACACAAAAAGCTGGAGTAACTCAACGGGCCAGGCAGCATCTCTGGAGAGAAGGAATGGGTGAAGTTTCAGGTCAAGACCCTTCTTCAGACTAGTTATGGAAAAGGGAAACGAGAGATCTAGATGATGATGTAGAGAGATAAAGAACAATGAATGAAAGATATGCAAAAAAGTAACGACGATAAAGGAAACAGGCCAATGTTAGCAGGTTTTTGGGTGAAAACGAGAAGCTGGTGCGACTTGGGTGGGGGAGGGATAGAGAGAGGGGGAATGCCAGGGTCACTTGAAGTTAGAGAAATTAATATTTATACCACTGAGCTGTAAACTGCACAAGCAAAATATGAGATGCTGTTCCTCCGATTTGCGTTTAGCCTCACTCTGACAATGGAGGAGACCCAGGACAGAACGGTCAGTGTGGGAATGGAAAGGAGAATTAAAGTGTTTAGCATCCGGGAAATCAGGTAGGTCCAGGCGGACTGAGCAAACCTCCAGCTGTTGTTGGGCCTAGAAGGTCACAAACAGATGGGTCAGAGTTGAACAGGGAATTAAAATATTTGCCACATTTTATTTTTTCTGTTCATATTTCCAGAATGAGTAATTTTTGCTTGATTTTCAGTTATGGGTGAAATAGGTGGGTTGCAGTTGAGTTTAGAGCTGTAGTTCGTTGCAGGCACAAACTAATCAAACACAACTTCCTTTCAAGATCCCTGATAACATTTATACCAGATATACCTTTGGTATCTAAGTATACTGCGGTAAACAACTAATTTCTGCCAGAGAAAATCCTCTTGCCAAGAGTTTGACAATTAAAAATTGCTCTTTATATTTGTACCAAGACATTTAATTATTGAGACTGGCATATTGTGGAAAAAAAAGTAACATTTAAATGTATATATTGTATGCAAATTTCTTTCAAGAAAGCCTGTCAGCTGAAATTAATAGTAGGGGTAAAATGAAGTTATTAAATACTACAGCCTGGTCAAACATATGCCAGTCCTCTGCTTTTAGTTCCTTTGCAGTTTCTGCGATGTAGGACGTGATGCAGCTTTTTAGGTAGATTTACCACTGGGAGAGCAATCATTTTACTATGCCCATGCTGACCATTAAGTCTGATCCATACTAATCCCATTTATCAGCACTTGGTCTGTAATCTTCTGCACCTTGGTGATTCATGTGTAAATGTGGTGAAAATATCTGCCACCATCACCAATTCAGACGGTGTGCTCCAGATTTCAACCACACTCTATATTTGTAACTTAAACTTGTGTTTTAACGTACAGTTCTTGTTGTTTTAGTTTAGAAGTTGTCCAACTTGTTATAATTGTGTGGCTGCCAGGGAAATTTGAATTGTAAATTCAAATTACCAGTCCTCGAACAGGACTGCAGAATGAAATAAAATTCAATCTGCTATTTGTTTGTCCATTTTCCCAGTGGATCTTTAAACTTCAGTATCCATTACACCACCGATTTTGCCATCATCCTCAAACTTACTAATCATACCATCCACATTCTCCACCAAATTGTTAACACAGTATAAATGACAAACAGCAAGGGATCCTGTGCTGATCCTTGCATAGAAACATAGAAACATAGAAAATAGGTGCAGGAGTAGGCCATTCGGCCCTTCGAGCCTGCACCGCATTCAATATGATCATGGCTGATCATTCAACTCAGTATCCTGTACCTTCTCTCCATACCCCTTGATCCCTTTAGCCACAAGGGCCACATCTAACTCCCTCTTAAATATAGTCAATAAACTGGCCTCAACTACCTTCTGTGACAGGGAATTCCAGAGATTCACCACTCTCTGTGTGAAAAATGTTTTTTACAACTCGGTCCTAAAAGATTTCCCCCTTATCCTTAAACTGTGACCCACTATTAAATTGAAACACACCATTGGTTACAGGCCTCTAATCTGAAGTATAAAAATCCTCCACTACCATCTGCTGACTCCTTCCACAAAGACAATTTTCTATCCAACTGGCTTGCTTTTCCTGGATCCTATGTAATCTAACTTTCCTATACATGTACTGTACTCTCTACTCTGAGCTTCATATGAACAAGAAATTTCATTGCACCATTGTGGAGGGGTTGGAATAAGCTGGGCTGCAGTTGATAGTTGAAGATGATGTGGATGTATTGAATTTTGAATATCCAGAAAGTTTTTGATATGTTGTTGTATCAAGGGTTCCTGCACAGGTGATTGTGGGTGCCGAACAACATCTGGAGATAACATTGGTTGCTAGACAGAAAATAAAATATAAATGGATCATTTTCAAACTGGCAGGTTGTAATTAATCAGGTGCTATACGATGAGCGTTAGAATATCAACAAGTGTAACCGGTTTTGCTTAGAAACTTTTCTCAACAGTTCAATCTTGTCCTTTCTCCCTCTCACCAAAATATATTTTCCACTGCTGAAATGTTATTATTCTTAAATACTTTAATTTACGTCATTGCATTATTTGCCAATTTACCATTGTGTTTGTTTTCCAGCTGTGCGTGGATTATATCAGCAGCACACTTACAGTTGAATCTGCCTGTGAAGCATTACAAGTAAGTCCCAAGCAGTTTTATCTTTATGCTTCCATTGATGTACCTTTTCTTTGGTTGTCAAGAGATTGGAAATTCAATTCGTATTTGCATTAGTCCACTACCTGGAATAGTACATGTTTATCTCTTGCATGCTCTTGTAAATAGTTTAGAGTTTGATATAAATATGAATTTATGATTTATTATTTTTTTAACCTTTTTCACTTTAGATTTGATTTCTCGAATTTTGAAGCTTTCCTTGCCGTGATTGAACTGAATTTAAACCATCTTTTTTCTTAATTTTAGTAATCTAGTCACTTGAGTGAAAAACGGATTTATTTTTGTCTGGAACTATTCTGACTGGTAATACGGTTTTGATAGTAAAAACAGCCCTGGCATTTGCTGGGTATATATGAAGCTTAATTGATCCATGCAGTTTTGTTAAGCATGGACCCTGGACTGTAACATTGAGTTAAAAGTAAATAGACTGTGTGTATGGAATACTGAGCATTTGATTTGGTGGCAAATGCTGAACAATACCAAGTTTAGCACGCACCAGACCAGGGACTATCGGATTTTATTTGAGTGTTTCTATAAAAAATATTAAGGATTTTCTAGGGACCACAAGGAAGTTTCAGGGCTATTACAGGTCCACACAATCTCCTGTCCTGAATGCCTAATAACCTGGAGTGTTAATCAGCTCATGGAAGTGACTGGGGGATTCCCCACAATTCCAGGGCAATGAATCTTTCTCTTGATCAAAGAGGTGCCCCCTCCCCCACCACCACCACCAACTGTCCTTGACTGGATGTCAAAGTTGCCCCTACTGATTTAAAATCTTGTGGAAAAAAAAAAATGTTTTTTAACCCATTCTTCTTACATTTGTCATTCATATCATAGTTGTACTTTATGCTCCAGTTCTTCTCATGGTTTTTTCTTTACTTTGACACAGTTTTCTAAATAAAGAGCACATAAAAAGAAAATCTGTATGTAGATTTGGCAAAGAAGGTTAGAGAGAGAATAGTTGCAGCTGTTCTAAATAGAGATCCCTCGTTTGTGCAACGTGCTAGTGCTGGTGATACCTAGTGACATTGCATTTGATTATATTTGTGATTGAAAATGTGACTTAGTTTAAATAGTTCATTGTAACTGTGAAGATATTGTAATAGATTTGCTGGCCTAGAAGGAACTCAGTGAATGCTGTTAATGTGATTTTTTGCAAGAATTATATTTCTGTTAATAGTATTCAAGGATTTGTGGCATAATTGATAAAATGGAGATTAAATGTTGAAATGAATAAGATGAAAGCCTAGAGGACTTCTCATTTTGTCTTGCACTCTTGAGTGCAGTGTCTGTTCTTATTAGATAGTGGATTGGAGGTCATTCTTGTTGGAAGCTGCAGCCGTGATGAAAACAATAAATTGATTGCTTCCCTAACCATAAGTATATGTTTAATGTAAACATAGATAGTGAACGGTGGTGCACCGGTAGAGTTGCTGCCTTACAGCGCCTGTGACTCGGATTCGACCCTGACTACGGATGCTTGCCTGTAAGGAGTTTGTACGTTCTCCCCATGACCTGCATGGGTTTTCTCCATGATCTTCGATTTCCTCCCGCACGCCAAAGATGTGCAGGCTTGCAAGTTAATGGCTTGGTATAAATGTAAATTATCCCTAGTATGTGTCGGATAGTTTTAGGTGCGGGTATCGCTGGTCGGCGCGGACACGATGAGCCGAAGTGCCTGCTTCCGCACTGTATCTCTAAACCAATCTAAACTAATGTAAATTTATAAAGCATGCGCATAGATAATGTGCAGATCATCATTGAATATCCAGCCCATAATTAAAGCTAGATCCAGATCAACTATTGAGTGAATATGAAATTGCTTGAGGTGAACTTGCAATTTAACTTAAAACAAAATACTGCAAATGCTGGAAGAGTGAAATGAAACAGAAACTGCTGGAAATACCAAGCAGATCAGGTAACATATATAGAAAAGGAAGGAGAGCCAATAGTAATGGTCAAGTATTTTTTTTACAATGTAAGGACCTCAACCTTATGTCAAGTTGTCTATGGTGAGGTGCAGTACAATGAAAATCTTGCTTCCTGCTTCCTGTGTGTTGGCTGATCACGACGCAGCCCGCCATGACACATTATAAAGTGCATCTGTAGATGTTTGTACCATCCAAAGAAATAACTAAGTTTCTCACTCCACACATAATGCCTGACTTCCTGAGTATTTCCAGCATTTTTCTGTTTTTTTAGTGACTAGACTAAGTGGGACCCGTTGGGTCCCATTCACACGGAAATCCTGGTCTCCCAATGCAACCAATTCCCCAATGCAATATTCCACCACTCACCTGTTCCCCCAATACAACGGCAGGATAATTCTGTAGCCGGGGGCGGGGATGGCTTTAGGCGGGGAGCGTCCTGCAGCCAGGGGAGGGGCACGCCTTGTGGGGGGTGTGTGGGGGGGAGGGGGGGGGGGGGGGGGGGGGGGGTGTGTGGGGGGGGGGGGGGGGGGTGTGCGGGGGGGGGTGTGTGGGGGGGGGGGGGGTGGGGAGGGGGGGGTGGGGGGGGGGTGGGGGGATTGGGGGGTGTGGGGGGGGGGATGGGGGGGGGAGGGGAGGGGGGGGGGTGTGGGGAGGGGGGGGGAAGGTGTATGAGTGGAGGGGAGGGGGTATGGTGTGGGGGAGGGGGGGGGGGTTGGGTTAGTGGAGGGGGGGGTGCTGGGGAGGGGTGGGGTGGGGGGGGGGGGAGGGGGGTATGGGGGGGGGGGGGGGGGGGGGGGGTGGGGGGTTTGTGGAGGAGGGTGGGGAGTGTAGAGGAGGGGGGGTGTAGGGGAAGTGGGGTGTGGGGTGTAGGGGAGGTGAGGTGTAGGGGGGGGGGGGGGGGATGTAGGGAAGGGGTGTGTGTGCGGGCTCACAAGTTCCCGGCCCCGGCTCCGACCATACTCACCGGCTCCATGATCTGGCTCCCGTCCCCAGCGCCGCCCGTGAGCACAGCCCACACTCCGCTCCTTCAGCTTTATTCTCAGCGTCGGTGATTGACAGCGGATGCCTGAAGGGGCGTCGCCATCCCAGCGAATAACAGACCAATAACTTTTACCAATAATTTCACCGATCAGAACAAAACTTGGTGAGCTTAGAGCAGAGGAGAACGGTGAGTAAAGTGGCGAAAAAATCCTAGCGATATAGGGTACCGTTTTTGCGCAAACTTAAAAACATCGCAAACTGGAAGAGGACAAAATGAGAGTTTTAGCAATAGTATAGAAGATAAATCTGTTACATCCTCTGGCATTGAAGTAAGCATGACAAAATTCAAAGCAGCAGTACTTATGTTGTGAAAAGCTGCCAGATAATTGAGGCATTGTTTGGGTCCCCACGCACAAGACGTAGAAAGCCTTAATAAAATATACTATAACTAAATTAGGCCTCTTTATTAAGCAGTAAATCCTTGCATGCACAAAATGACCCATCCTCAATTCAGCTGATTCATTACGTAACAAAATCTGATTATAATCTTAACTCCATATTCATGTCCAGCCAGGATAACCTTTCACCCCTTCTTGCTTATCTAGCATCTTTCTATCTCTGCCCTCAAACTCTTCAAAGACTCTGCTTCCTCTGCCCTTGAGGAAGAGTTCCAAAGACCCTTTGATATTGCACCATATAATGGTTTGATTCATCCAGACAACAAGCTGGAAAATAGAAACAGTTTTCCGACCAACTAACTCATGATTCCGATCATGAATCTAATTCTGCGTTAAAGATGACAAGATAAAAACAATTGCTGCCTTGACAGCTCTGGAGAATTGGTTCATTTCAGCTCTGTGCTAATGACAAGAAACCTTATAGTTTTGTTGTATGCTTTAGAACTTTTGTCACCCAAAGGGATATTATCTGCCCAGAAGGAAGAGGAAAGAGTTAACGACCTGATTGATGTGAATAAGAGCACAGCGCAGCTGTGCAGCAAGACACGACAGCTGTATTTAATTAAATGTACAGCAGCAAAACAGGTAATTTGGCCTGTTCCGGTATATATGCTGCAGTTGAGCATCCTCCTACATTTTCCCACTTGAAGCATCTGCAGACCATGAGATTATTAAGAAGAAATTATTTTAATTAATTAGAGGGACAAATTCAGGCATGATGGAATCCAGAGGAGGTTTTGAAGCATAGAGCCTAGGTATGTTGCAAAACCTACCTTCAGCGTAGCTGCAGATCTGTCCCAGCCCGTGTGCGTGATTTTGGCGCCGTTGAGAGGGAGGCGGGTTTAAAACGCGATTTCTCCTAGGCTATTCAAATCGAGGTTGTTCAGCCTACTTAGTTGCTGACGAAAAATCGCTGAGACGTTGGTTCGCTGGAGCTATTTTTAAACTATAATGGTTAATTTAGTTGTTATAGTAGGTTAAAAATTATCCTCTAAACCCGCGACCGCCGACAACGGGACGGATCTCATACAGCGGACAACGGAAGGTAGGTTGTTTATTTTTACATTAAAAAGGGCTTCTTAAGATCCCTTTATACAAATGTTGCGAATAGCTAATTTGGGGCCCCATTAAATCCCGCAGTATTTTTAGTGGGCATTTGGCGGTACAAATCTACCGCAATGGGAACGTTCCAAACTAGCGCGTGCCACAGAGTTCCACAAGATCCCACTCGAAAGCTGATTTAAATGGCCATTAATTTACAGCAATTGAACACCAAATTCCTTCCATTTGGCCTATAAATTAATGTCAATGAGATTTAAAAATCATGTTTTATTGTGAATTCTTTGTGAATGTTATTTGGACACTTAGGCTATTTAAAAATGTTAATCTTTTCTTAAGAAATGGATAGATGTTTAGATCTAGTAATTGAAGTTTGGAATTAGCTACAATTGGGTAACTAACTAATGCTTTAATTTCAGGTCATCCAAGTAAGATTGTTTCATATTTGTTTCAGAATGCTTCAATCTATAATAACTGAAAATGTCTTTCAGTTCTCTTAATTTTTAAGAAAGTTATGGCCATTTCACTGTCCTCGATCACAGCTTTTGTGTTAAGTCAATGGAAAATCAATAGGGAACAAGATGCTAATTTCCGAGTATGAAAATGGCCATAACTTTTTTAATACTGAAGATATGAAAGTGAATTAGGTGTCAAGTTAAACTTATTTTGTGCTTTATCTGATGGGATAAATTGCAGACTTGATTTTTTAAATCTCAAAATTTTGTAACATTGCTATAGAGCCAAGATGGCAACAGTCCTCTAACAATCTGAACCACATTCGCTAGCACACTGCCCGGTGCATCTCAATGGCCCCTGTGAATTGCCGCATAGGTGTTTGTCAGGGTGGAATGCAAATCCTCTCTCTGGCTCATCTTCTGCAACATCTCACCCAGCTACCCATCATTTGTACACTACATGGAAAATCCTCTCAAATTACATGTGGTCTACTGCACCTGGTATTCCCTGGCAGTCTCCCATGTGAGTACTAACCGGGCCTGAGCCTGCTTAGCTTCCGAGATCAGATTAAATCAGGCGTTTTCAGGCTAGTGCTGCTCTGCTTCTCTCTTGCTGGTAAGGGTTGATTGAAGATTCTGGTGTTGGAATTTTAAAAAGTGACAGTAGTTAATGGGTTTTTTTGTGTCAAAGAGCAGTACCACAAAGCCTGTGCAGGAGAAAAAGGGAATGAGTAACAGCACCAGATGGTTGGCTTTCGAAAGCACCATCAGTTTCTCAGACAGCAATTTTGGCAGTGACAAAGGAAGGATGGTTTATAATCTTGTAGTAGCTATCAGGATTCAATGGCAGTCATACTTCATCTGCTCCCCACTCTTCCCCATGTCCACAGTCTCCTTTCGCTGCTCTGCATATGAATGATATATGAAGGAACTGCAGATGCTTGTTTAAACCAGACACAAAATCCCCCCGGAACATTATCTATCTATCTCCCTCCACGATAAACCATATCTATCTATCTCCCTCCCCCCTGACGTCAGTCTGAATAAGGCTCTATACCCGAAACGTCACACATTCCTTCTCTCCAGGGATGCTGCCTGGTCCGCTGAGTTACTCCAGCATTTTGTGTCTATTTCTACATATGAATGAACTCTGATTGCTTGCTCCCTGACATAATGTGTCATATTGCAGTGCATTAGTGTTGGAGGAGTCTTCAGCAGATCCATTGCAGACAGAACTGTTTGCTGAGAGCGGAGGTTTGTGGAGATGAAGGGAGCAGCAGAAATAGACAGTTGCAGTAGGAGCCCAGGCAGTGAAGTTTGCCGTCGTGGTTGGTGTAGACAGTCTGGTTTTAAGTTTTGCTTTAATATTATTATCACATACCAAGGCACAGTGAAAATAATTGTTCTGCATGCTAACCAATCAGATCTTGTAATACAATTCATAAATACAATCAAATCAAAGTCACGTACAACAGATAGAGCTTAGAGGAAGATACAGAATGCAGAATACAGACAATGTTTATTGGACTAAGACCAATGTCCGCAATGGGGTTGAGGTAAATAGGACAGTGTGTGAGCTTATGTTCAGAAGCATGATAACAGATGGGAAGAAATTATTCCTCAGTCTGGTATTGCGCACTTTCAGTTTCTGTACATTATGCTGGACATGAGCAGGGAGAAGAAAGAATGTCAGGGCATGGGAGGATCAACATGTTCTGCTTCTTTTGTACCCATCCACCAAATTCCCTGGTTCTTTCCAATGATGAGCTGGATATTGTGGCTGTGCAGAGTCTGTCACTGGGAATGAGGCCTCTAAGAACTGTCAAAGGTAACTCAGTGGGTCAGGAACCATCTCTTGAGGACATGAATAGATGATGTTTCAGGCCGGGAGCCTTCCCATATTTTTTATAGCTTTATAGGTAGGTCTTGGATGATGTATCTGGAATTTATGCACACTTCCCACTCTTGCACTTACCTGGAAAACCCAAGTGGCTCACAGTAGACAAATCGTCTCTTTCCTCTTATGTAGCTACTCCACCGAAACCACCAGTGAGAATGACTTCATCAGCTGCCGTGTGGAAACACTACTGATAGTTCCGCTGAGAGAAATGTGGACACAACTGCAGCATGTAGAGGCATGATTGGATGGTCTCAGGAATTAGGATTTCATCAGTTCCTCTCCTTAGCAGCTTCTTTAATCAAAATGATCCCAATACTAATGGCAGTCCCACTAAAGGCTGTATGGAAAGAAAAGCATGGCTCTAGTAGGTCAGTTAGTTCAGTAGGAGATCTCTTTTTTTCCAAGCAGCAACTTTATTTGGAAGTGAATTTAACTGTAGATTTGTGTGTGATTCAATGGCAGAGATCTTTACTGTGGCATTTATATGAAATTCACGCAACAATGGATGAACATAAGTAGTTTGGTCATAAGGTCATGTCATAAGTAATAGGAGCCGCATTACGCCATTTGGCCCATCAAGTCTACTCTGCCATTCTATCATGGCTGATCTATCTCTTCCTCCTAACCCCATTCTCCTGCCTTCTCCCCATAACCCCTGCCCATACTAATCAAGAATCTATCTATCTCTGCCTTAAAAATATCCATTAACTTGGCCTCCACAACCTTCTGTGACAAAGAATTCCACAGATTCACCACCCTCTGACTAAAGAAATATCTTCTCATCTCCTTCCTAAAGGAACGTCCTTTAATTCTGAGGCTATGACCTCTAATCCTAGACTCTCCCACTAGTGGAAACATGCTCTCCGCATCCACTATCCAAGCCTTTCACTGTTCGGTACGTTTCAATGCGGTCCTCCCTCATTCCAGCGAGAACAGGCCCAGTGCTATCAAACGCTCATAATAAGTTAACCCACTCATTCATGGGATCATTCTTGTAAACCTCCTCTGGACCCTCTCCAGGGCCAGCACATCCTTCCTCGGATATGTAACCCAAAATTGCTCACAATACTCCAAATGTGGCCTGACTAGTCCCTTATAGAGTTATTCTAGCCCTCTTAAAATAAATGCTAGCATTGCGTTTGCCTTTGTTACTACCAATTTGACTTGCAGATTAACTATTTGGGAATACTGCACCAGCACTCCCAAGTCCCTTTGCACCTCCGATTTCTGGATTCTCACCCCATTTAGAAAAAAGCCTACGCTTTATTACAAATTACAATCAGTGCATGTTGGCATTGTGGAATATTTTGTGTTAGTTAAGACTGATCTTGAACCAAGAGCTACTCGTAAAACTAGTCATATCTCCAGGATAAATTAATCACTTTTGACACTTCCTTCCAGTTAACATATTACCAAGAAATTAGCTTTTAGTGCACAAGGCCAACATGAAGATTTATTCGTTTTTTAGTTATCTTTTATTTTAATTATGCATAGAAACTGTCTACTTTCATGAGTATTACTAGAAAAGGAATCTACTTTTTTTAGGCATTATCAGTCATTTTTAGTTGAATTATTTGTTGAATTGGCATTGTGATTAAAAAATTTTTTGCCTGAAATGTTTTAGTCAGTAATATCCAAACAATGGATATTACTGCTTAAAAATGTTAAAATATCAAGATTTTTTAAAAGCAAATTTTATTTAAAAAAAGTTGTTTTAATCATTGCTGGTCCATGGCATGTGAAAATGAAATTAACTATGAACTGTGAGAAGAGAGATAGTCATCTTTAAAATATGCACTATTTTTAGCACAGCTTACACCTGGATCATTAGTTAAACCAGAAATGGAAACTATGGCCTAATTGTTAAAGGCAGCTGTTGACAAAACCACTGAAGAAATGGCTAAAAGTAGTTTCAAACTGTATTAGTGACAGATTTTTAAATTAGCATAAACCCACAAGCATTCGTGTCATCTCAGCTGTCTGTATTCATACACACCCTTTATACTGTCATGGTTCATTACCTTTCTCCCATATTTTGCTGTCAGTACTTTTTCCATGAAACTGTGATAATAAAAGATAACAGAAGATAGTAAATAATTAATTCTGTTTTGATACTGCTTAAGCAAATGAGTTAAAATTATGCAGGAAAGGGTATAAATATGCTTCCAGCCACAGACGGTGGATGGAAAACAAATGTGGTCAAAGTGGGTTGCTGATGCAAAATTTATTTTTATATGTGTGAGTCTTCTGCTGAGGTCAGGTCAATCTGATTGCAAAACAAATTAGAAACCCGCTAAACATGATCGGAAAGTCATATCTTCTGGTGCATGAGACTAGATTTCCTATCCAGTTGGCAGTCGTGAAATGCCATCCACCCATGTGACTGCTATTCTGTGAAGGCACAAGAGACTGCAGATGCTGGAACCTTGAGCAAATACAAAGCGCTGGAGGGACTCAGCAGGCCAGGCAGTATCTGTGGAGGGAAATGGACGGATAACCTTTCTTTGATTTTAGCTGAGAAACTTGCACGGCTAGCTTGGTTTTAGATTATTATTGTCAGTGCTCTGATCGTACGATTGATTTTGGATATTAAAATGTAAGAAGTGGGATTAGACTATAGAGAGCACACATTTATTAAATTCATGGTTGATGCTTTCCCACCTGTTCGCCATAATCCTTTACTTCCCCATAGTCCAAATACCAGCCTTGAAAGATTCAATGACTCAGCCTTCAGGGCAGTGAAGTCAATGTGGTATTGCACCTCAAAGACATTGCTTGCAGCAATACTCCAGCTTTCTGTGTCTATCTTCGATTTAAACCAGCATTTGCATTTCCTTCTTATTGTCTGCTCCACTGCAAAATCTCCTCAAGGTATGTCTACTTTGAAGAAGTTCTCCTCCTCTCTCCGACGAGTTCAGCACCATCCTCTCTTGCTGCTCCCCCTCCGTGATTTCCCACTGCTCTGTCTATATCTCTTGTTTCCCTTATCCCTAACCAGTCTGAAGAAGGGTCTCGACCTGAAACGTCACCCATTCCTTCTCTCCAGAGATGCTGCCTGTCCCGCTGAGTTACTCCAGCTTTTTGTGCCTATCTTTGCAATATAGTACTTCTTTAGAACTGTAATTGAGTATCATGAAATACCTTTTTGCTCCAAATTCTGGTGGGGATTTGAACGAACAACTTTCAGATTTAGAGTAGAGAGCATTCCCGTCAAGTAATGGCTCATACTTAAATGTCACAAACATATTTGGGATAGGGTAGAATGCCAAATAAAAACAAATTAGTTCCTGTTGTTGCCGTCAATCATGCCAAGCATTTTGATAAGTAGAACTTCATTTTCATGAATGGACACAGAGACTATACTGACATGGAGTTTGCATGTACAACTGTGCTGTGGAAGTGTTTAGATGAGAAAAATGATTTTCAATTAAACTTAATGTGTTTTTGTATTTGCCACCCCCTCCCCTCCCTCTCCCCATCTCCCTCCCCCATGCTGGTTATACACAGCCTGGAAATAGTACATCAGCAATTTAAAAACAAATAACGAGGATAAGATTACAAAATGGCTCCTTTACTCCATTACCTGTAGCAATATAGTACTTCTTTAGAACTGCAATGGAGTATCTCAGATTGGTGACAAACAGAATATGCCTATTCATGCATGGTGGGAGGAAGAATTTATTATTTTGATTTATTCTTATATTTTTAAATTTGTTTTGTGGAGGTGGGGAAAACCAATGCAATAGAATGTCTTTGTTGTTGGTACTTTTCTTATATTCATTTTCTCTTTCACTTGCTGAGTGCTGTAATTCTGATTGTCACATAATATCGATGAACGGATAGGGGATTACTTTGTGGTAATTGGCGCACCATCCTCTTTCTTTAGCCACGGTGATGGCATATACCCACATTTCAGTTCCATTCTTTATTCAGCATCCCCCGAATGATGCAAAGAATAATTGTCTAGAAACTTAAAAGAGTTGGTACATTTATGTTAAAGGAGTAGTTCACGATTGGCCCGTTACGTTTTTATACAAAGACTCTCTCATGTGGGGCGAAGCATTGTAGGCAAGTTGCGGTTGTGTTCAATTTGTTAATACTGGAGGCAAATTTCATGCAGTTTGCATGTTTGCATTGAGAGACGCATGTTCCTAGTCAGTCAAAAAAAATGAAAGCAGCATCTTGTGCTCTTCAAGCCTGCACTTAAAGATGATCAGTCAATGGGTGGTTAGTTTGGAGACACTCTCATTGACATCTGAGAGTCTGAACCTTCTATTGAGATTGATACAATATTGGAAAGAGCTCGTGGATCATTGATTCTAAAGGGTTCAATGTCTGAAAATACCTTCTTCCAAAGGCAAAGGGCTCTGCAAATGGGATGTCAGATGCCATTGCATTGATTCTGTCTCGGTGAGTCAAACTGTCAGGTCAACCTTCATGGACCCCTTCCTTGGGTTGCATTAACATGACTACATCATTAACATGATGCAACATGGAAACAGAGGACAAGGGGCAAGGTCAATGTCTATGAACTTGCACTTCCTGTGAGTAGATTTGATCTGTAGAGGATATCAATGTGATCACACCCGGAGTACCGATTACAGTAGTTTTGGTGTCCGTATTTTCCGAGGAATCTACACGCACGGTGGGGAACCCTGGTACAGAGACAGGGAAATAGAGAACTAGCATTAGAGTAATTAATGGAGCTAAAGGAGAACCAGTGTATGTGGACCTTTCGACAGATTTCCACTTAAGAATTAAATGTGCAAAATGAAACTACATGAGTCTGGGAACCGTGGATTAAACCTTTAGAATTAATATACCACGAGTTCTTTCCAATATTGTATCAACCTCAAGAGAAGATTCAGACTCTCAGATGTCTATGACAATGTATCTCCAAAAGCAATAGCCCATTGATAGATCACCTTTTGTATGCAAGGTTGAGGAGCACAAGATGTTCTTTTCATTTTTCTTGACTGATGGGGAACCCTTATCTCTCAATGAAAACTGCATCCTGACCGGTTTAACACATTTCCCTCCAAATTTCATGGGAAGATGACCAGGAAGATGACCAGATTAGGAATAAAAAGGCAGAGACAAACAGGGTGCTCCAGGCATCAGTGCTTCGGCCCCAGCAATTCACATCGGTTTGAATAAGGGAACGGAATGCAACATTTCCAAGTTTACAAATGACATTTAACTAGAAAAAAAGAACTGTGAGGAGGATGCGGGGATGCTCCAATATAATGAAGACAAATTAGCCTTGAGGGCAAATGCATGGCAGACACAGTTTAGTTCGTTTAGTTTAGTTTATTGTCACGTGTACCGGGGTACAGTGAAAAGCTTTTGTTGCGTGCTAACCAGTCAGCGGAAAGACTACATAGGATTACAATCGAGCCATCCACAGTATACAGATACATGATAAAGGGAATAACATTGAGTGCAAGAAAAAGTCCAGTAAAGTCCAATTAAAGGTAGTCCGAGGGTCTCCAGTGAGGTAGATAGTAGTCTCTAGTTGTTGATAGAATGATTCAGCCGCCTGATAACAGCTGGGAAGAAACTGTCCCTGAATCTGGAGGTGAGTGTTTTCACACTTCTGTACCTCTTGCCTGATGCGAGTGGGGAGAAGAGGGAGTGACCTGAGTGAGACTCATCCTTGATTATGCTGGTGGCCTTGCCGAGGCAGCGTGAAGTGTAAATTGAGTCAATGAGAGGGAGGTGTGATGGTCTGGTCCACAGTTTAACATGGATAGTTGTGAAGTCATCCAATTTGGTTCAAAAGCAGAAAGATGGAATATTATGTGAATGGTGATAGAGAAAGGAAAAGGTGCAATGAGACCTAGATGTTCCTATACATACGTCTCTGAAAACAGGTGCTCAGGTGGCAAGTGTTTGGCAAAGCAAATGGTCTGTTGGCCTTCATTGCAAGAGGAACAAGGATGTCTTAAATCAGCTGTACAGGATCTTGGTGACATTCCATCTGGTTTTATATGCTCTCCTTTGTTCTCAATATCTGCGGAAGGTGTTCTTGCTGTGGAAGGAGTGCCACAAATGTTTACCAGACTGATTCCAGCGATGGCTGGATTGACATTTAAAGTTGATTATGCTTATATTCTTTCAAGTTTTAATGGGAGCTCATAGGAAATTCAAACAGATATAGGAACCACAGCTCACAGCCTCAGGATTTGGGTGTGACATTTAGAATTAAGTGCAGGAGAAATTTTCTCACAGGTTCAGAGGTGGTGTACCTGGGGAATTCTCTACCACAGAGGCATTGGAGACCAAGTTATTAAAGTCCTGCTTTAAATTTCTCTGTGTCTGTGATCTTCATGATCCCCTATTCTTTTTCATAGCAATGCACACCTGTGGGATCAGACATAGCCTTGGTTAAACATTTCATCTGAAATCTATATTTTTAGGGACCCTCTCTCTGTGGCAGTGGAATGCAAGCCTGGAATTTGTGTTCACATCCCTGGAGCTGGTCTTGAGCCCACAACTTTCTGACTCAGAGGTGAAAATCGCTACCACCTACACCAACATTACAAAGATATCAAATGTTGCACAAAAACATATGACCTACTTTCTAATTGGCGACTCGCAGCAAAATGAGAGTTGACTGTCTTGTCACAAAAGCAATAGTTTCATCGCATCATGTGTTTTCTTTGCAACACAGTACTAAAGATTTATAATAAAAATTCAGTTGCAGATAATTTAGATCTATGTAAGAATACTATAATCTGGCATCCCCAAAAAGAAATGAAGTAAATATTTTTTCTGAGAAAGCACTGAGCTCTTAGTGACTCCCAGTATTAGAAACTTGCAAACATGAAATAGGGTTAGTTTACACAACCCCTCGCTCTGTAGACTATGAATTGCTCACTTGTAATGTATTAGTTTTCCGCTGTCTGGCTAGGACGCAACAAATGCTTTTCACTGTACCTCGGTTCAAGTGACTATAAACTGAACTGAACTGTTATCCCACAAGGTGAGAACATGGCTGACAACTGCAGACCAAACACAGCTAAAACTTGGGCCAACCGCCAACTTCATTCCATTGCAGCATGTAATGTTGGTAAAAATAACCCTGCCTAGAGAATTGCTCATTCTCCTCCACATTCCCTGCCCCGCCTCCAAGATGCACACCACAAAAATAATGAGGTTTTTAATACCATCATTAGGTTATTGTTGTCTAAATGATGCAGTCACTTCTAAGACCCTATATGATGCATCTGTCTGTCTGTTCACCCACCTGTTATTCTAGGATGTTCCAAACACCCGAATGTTTCTTCTGCATTGTAGTCAAACTGATTATGTCATGTACAGTATCATGTTCCACTTCCCCGCATTGTTTCAGAGGAACGACATCAAAACGGCTGTTGGATTTCTCTATAAAGTAACTTCTGCACAACCTATGACTGAAGTGAGTGAGAAATGAGTAAAAGGACCACCCCCCCCCCCCCCCCCTAACCCCCCAAAAGAAGGATAATCACAAACGCATTAGGTAACTTACTATGAATAAAGGAGACAAACGTCAGTACAGTGTATATGAATCCCCTCCTCCACCATAGATGAGGCTCACACCAGGGTCTCTTCCATACCCCGCAACACTGCTCTCTCTCCCCATCCCCCCCCCACTCGCAACAAGGGCAGAGTCCCCCTAGTCCTCACCTTTCACCCCACCAGCCGTCACATACAAAAAGTAATCCTCCGTCAGTTTCGCCACCTCCAACGTGACCCCACCACTCGCCACATCTTCCCCTCTCCCCCATATCTGCCTTCCGCAAAGACCGCTCCCTCCATAACTCCCTTGTCAATTCTTCCCTTCCCTCTCGTACCACCCCCTTCCCGGTCACTTTCCCTTGCAACCGCAAGAGATGCAACACTTGTCCCTTTACCTCCCCCCTCGACTCCGTTCAAGGACCCAAGCAGTCGTTCCAGGTGCGACAGAGGTTTACCTGCATCTCCTCCAACCTCATCTATTGCATCCGCTACTCTAGATGTCAGCAGATCTATATCGATGAGACCAAGCGGAGGTTGGGCGATCGTTTCGTTGAACACCTCCGCTCGGTCCGCAATAACCAAGCTGACCTCCCGGTGGCTCAGCACTTCAACTCCCCCTCCCACTCTGTCTCTCTGTCCTGGGTCCTCCATGGCCACAGCGAGCAGCACCGGAAATTGGAGGAACAGCACCTCATATTCCGCTTGGGGAGTTTGCATCCTGGGGGCATGAACATCGAATTCTCCCAATTCTCCTCCCCTTCCTCAGTCCCCCTGCTGTCTCCTCCCATCCCCCAGTCTTCGGGCTCCTCCTCCTTTTCCCTTTCTTGTCCCCGCCCCCCCCCCACCCCCGATCAGTCTGAAGAAGGGTTTCGGCCCGAAACATTGCCTGTTTCCTTCGCTCCATAGATGCTGCTGCACCCGCTGAGTTTCTCCAGCTTTTTTGTGTACCAGTGTTGGGGAGAGGAGTTGGATAAAGAGCCTTATGAAGAAGACGTGAAAACTAGAGTGAATTCAAAAATCAAAGCAATTCAGTACCTTTATTATAGCACCTGTCCCTCAAATTATCCTGGTAAGTTTAGTTAATCATGGGCAAAAGATAATTGAAAATGGTTAAATAGCAACTGATGCGTGCTCAAACTGTTGCAATGAAGTAAAGCATCAACTGAGTATAACTGGGTGGAACATGCTGACTTCTCTGACAAACTTGTGGCAACCCCCCAACGTAAGTCCCGGCTTCCTGTGTGAACATAGAAGTCTTAAAACAATGGGTTGGTCTTTGCTGGGGTTTTGTTGACTTGCCCGTGTTGGATTCCACATCAAATGTAGCAGAGAAGCACAAACTCATTACGGTTTCTCAATACTGGAAAATCTAAACACTCAGCCCACACCATGTTAAAAGCTAGCGTACGAACAGCAAATCTATTCATTTTAGCGGAAAGGAACAGCTGTGAAAAACCAGACTAATTATGAGGTGATGTATATATTAATTAAATAATTTAATTTATTGAACCGATTAGTTTAAAAGTGTCATAATCCTTAAAAAAGACAGCCTTTAAAACTTATGTTTAAGAAGGAACTGCAGATGCTGGAAAATCGAAGGTACACAAAAATGCTGGAGAAACTCAGCGGGTGCAGCAGGATCTATGAAGCGAAGGAAATAGGAAAAGTTTCAGGCCGAAACCTAGGCTTTTAAAACTTGCCGCTCTTTTCAAGAGAGCTTTGTATGTAATATATTTTCTATTGCATTCAAGTCCTTTATAGATTTTACAGTGAACTGATCCTGGGAGTGTGGCCTACCTGGTGCTTAAAGTAGATTTCAGCTACATTGCGGGCAAGCTTTTTCTGACCCGCCCTTCCACCCCTTCACGTCATTGAGTGACTCCACTGAGTCTTGCCATTTGAGGATCATTGTCATTGGTGGCTCCATGAATAACAAGTTCATTCTAACTATGTAGAGTGACCAAGCCTAAATCACCATATATAGTTGTACAAAAACATTAACATGTCTTTCCCTCTTTCTGCTATAAAGCATTGCAAATGCTGCAAATGCTGTTTTATTGGTGTATAATGCATGTGCATATTCATTTTTAGTATTTACTCAAGTCATTACCATATCAAATCAGTTTAAATCATGCTACAATCTACAGGATCTACCAATAAACAAAGTATTGACCTGAGCAGCACTTTGGGTCATGTAATAGTCATTGTTGCATGTATCACCAGTGTTAGCCACTGTGTCGGTGTGGACTCGGTGGGCCAAAGGGCCATGTTACCACGCTGTATCTCTAAAATTTAAACATCAACTCGTAGGATGCACCACAAAGGCAAATAACTTTTTTTAAGGTTTCCAGCATTTATGAATATATTTCAGAATGCTTCAGAAATATAGCATTATGTTTTTATATAATAATGATATAGATGCCAAGTGGACAACAAGATGGACGGGAGAAAAAGTGCAGTCAAAGTAGAGTTCCTGAAGAGGATTTTAATGTGGAAATGGGAATGTTTGGTTGAATAATATCTAAAGATATGGCATTAGCTGTATGTCAGGGTGTTGACTGACGGTGGAGAATAGGGAATGGGGATAAAGAATTAGAATAAAGTTGGAGGACTGGACAGTGCATTCAGGGACATAGAGTTAAAGCAGGCATGATGTTGGGAGATACTAGGGCAAGGCCAAAAAAGATATTCAAGATGAGACAAGATGAGAATTTTGAGTCCTGGCATGCTATGCAGGTCTGCAGGAGCAGTGGACTTGAGTGTGGATAGGGAAGGTAAGAATGTGGATTAGGGCTTTGTTGTCAGAATGAAGAATAAGCGGAGGCAAGTGATTGTGGTGAAAGATAGAAGCCTTCGTGACAGATTGTAGG
This sequence comes from Leucoraja erinaceus, assembly GCF_028641065.1. Classification (NCBI taxonomy): domain Eukaryota; kingdom Metazoa; phylum Chordata; class Chondrichthyes; order Rajiformes; family Rajidae; genus Leucoraja; species Leucoraja erinaceus. Next base: position 18,022,152 of record NC_073386.1, read on the forward strand.
TGGAAAAGAAAGCTGAGCTCAGCGTAGATCAACATGCCAAATTTCCATAATCTGTAGGTGTAGGTAAGTCTGAGGTGGCAGTTAGGAAGATGATAATGTTGACTTTGAAGATGTATAAGTGTTTGCAGAAGTTGAGGAGGATGGTTTCAGTTTGCTGACTAAAAGGGAGGAAGGTTTGACTCGTTCCGTTCTTAATGATAGAAGGATTGTGGAGATGATTGCAGTGAGGCAGCAAGTCCAACTCATTAGGAAACATAAGTGATCTATAATACAAACAAAGTGAAGGGGGCAAAGAGTTACCCCATTCTGAAACATCGGGAGAAACAATTTAGGATTGTATAACATCTGAGATCCATAAGGAACAAGGAAAAAGCTATACCAAAAGGATTGATAGGGCAGCGAAGATATTTAAAGATTGCTCTGTAAAAATGGGCAAACTATGAGGGCTGATTCCATGACTAAGAAGCTGCTAAGTAACAATGCTACTGATTTTTGGAAAGAAGTGCGAGGTCTTAACAGTTGCTAATCATCTCTACCATGAACTGTTGATGGAATCTCCAGAACAGCTAATATCGTGGAGTTATGGCGACAACATTATAGTACTTTATTCAACTGTGTCCAAGGTGATTTGTATAGGGTGGACAATATTGAGACTAATGACTCAATGATGATTATGTCACATGAGGTATATTATGCCATGAACAAGCTGTCAAGCAATAAAGCAAGTGGCTTGGATCATATTTCTGCTGAACATCTTAAGTATGGGAGTATGAGGATAGCTCCTCTCCTTGCTATTTGTTTTACTGGCTTTAAGATTAATGGCTTGTTACCAGACTCAATGTTGTCTGTTCTGTTAGTGCCGGTCATTAAGGACAAAGTTGGTAAAGTAGGCAGCCTAAATAATTACAGGCTCGTAGCTTTAGCCAGCATATTGTCAAAAGTCTTAGAAAGAGTTCTGCTGGAGAGAGTAAATTAGTTTCTTAACTCCACAGAAAACCAGTTTGGTTTTAAAGCTTAACATGGCACTGACTTATGCATATATGCCCTAAAGGAGATTATAAACAAATATAGAGGCAAAAACTCTTCAATCCTTATGTGCTTTATTGATGCTTCCAAAGCCTTTGATCATGTTAATCACATAAAGCTGAGTCAAAGAGGAGTGCCTAAATACATTGTGAAAATTCTGGCCTACTGGTATGCCAGAATATGCAAATAAAATGGGGCAACAGGGTCTCAGCCCCATTTGGGGTTAGCAATGGTGTTAGACAAGGGGGGATTTTGTCCCCAGTCCTTTTTAATCTTTATATTGATGCTCTGTCCAAACAATTGAAAGCCTGTAATACTGGGTGCATGATTGGAAATATTTTAGTGAACATATTATGTACGCAGTTGATCTTGTGGTCTTTAGTCCATCTAGCGATGATCTCCAGCAGCTCCTTACTATGTATGTTCTGTGTATGGTGTGTGATATTAAATATAATGCTTGTAAGAGTGCTGTTATGATCTGTAGAACCAAAAAGGATAAATGTTTTAAATTTCCTGATTTTAAATTGTCTGCCAATAATCTTACTGTCTGTAATAAGGTAAAATATCTTGGGCATTTTATTACAGAACAAATGACAGATGATTCGGATATTCATAGGCAACGACGCATGCTGTATTTACAGGCGAATATTCTCTTGCGTAAGTTTGGTGCGTGTACAGATGTGGTGAAGATGTCGCTGTTTAGAGCATATTGCACACCACTCTATACTGCGCACCTGTGGTCTAACTATGGAAAGACAAGTTTGCAGAGACTAAAGGTGGCCTATAATGATGCAATGAGAACACTGGTAAGGAAACCTAGATGGTGTAGTGCTAGTAACACGTTTGTGGCTGCAGGAGTCAATACTTTAGAAGCTGTCCTAAGAAATCATATGTATAAACTCATTTGCAGGATAAATGACTCTAAAAATGTAATTATTGTGGCCTTGTCAAAAATAAGGTTTAGCACTACACGTTACGAATCCCAATTGTGGAGGCACTGGTATCGCTGTCTCGTTGTAGGACATTGATCATTGTTTTTTTATTCTGGATTTTAATTCAAGTATTATGTTTTTTTAATATATAATTTATGATGCTTTTATGTGATATACTAAGATTTTATATGTATTTTATGATATTTTTAATACACAATGTATTTTTACGTAATGTTCCTTGTGTGGACCTTGAGTACGAAATAAAGTTTATTATTATAAGTTTATTTGTGAAGAGCATACAGAAGCTATAAAAGGATAATACTCACATGGCACTATTATTAATTGACCTCTCCTTCGGTTGCTCTCTGTGGGGAGTATGCATGTTCCCTGCGTGACCGTCGTTTTTCACTACTTTCCTCCAGATGTTTGTTCCCAGACAGTATCGCACAAGAAAATAGGAACAGGAGTAGGCCACAACTTATTATAGTCATGGATTGATTTTCGCCAAGCCTCATCTCCTCTTCTGTACCAGCTCCCCAGGGCCTTCTAATCCCTAATCTTTTCGTAAATGTATCTATTGTAGTTTTAAATACTGGCCTTCTAATCCCTAATCTTTCGTAAATGTATCTAGTTTAGTTTTAAATACTGCAAATCAAGTATTTAACTTGATTTTAAGTCAAGTATCGACTTGAGATAGTATCGACAACCTCTGGGGTAGAGAATTCTAGATATTGACCATTCCCTGCATAAAGAAATTTCAGTGTACCTCATTATTAAATGACCAGTCCTTTACACGATTTTCTGGTTGTCTGGTTAAACAGCAAACTTTAGACAAATTGTTTAAACTATAGATATAAATTGACTGACAACTCTTGCTGCAGTTTTCTTAGTTCATATTGCCTCATGAAGTGAATTTGTTGGACTTATATTAGCCATTTGATGACAAAATATTCTTTGAATTATTTTGATCTATATGAATATGACATCCTAATTCTGAATTGATGAAAAATAGCCTTTTAAAATTTAGTTTCACTTGCAAGGGGAATAATCATTTTGAAAATCTCTGGATCGTTATCAGTAATACACTGTCTTGTAGAATTTTGGAATAGAAATACATTTGAGTAATGTAAGTATTGAGAAAGATTTCAGGCCCTGTTTTTACTGTGGAACGTAGGTGTTGGTGCTATTTATCGTTGTAATCACGGGAATTCCAGTCCGTATAAGTGGCGTCAGGTATTCCAAAACTGGTTGCACTGGCAAACTAAAAATAACTTGGTGGAATAAGTGAGTAAGTCCAATGTTGGGTTGACCAAAAAATAAATGTTTCCGCAATAATTGCAAAAAATATAGTTTCGCTTAGATTGGTCTGTTATATTTTTGTGCCTTATAGATTCAAACAATGTAAAATATCATGGATTTTCAACGATACCGATATATTTTATGAAAGTTATATTTGAACATTGATATGCTTTTGTTTTTATGATCGTGAATTTGTCATTAGCAGGCGGTACTTGCCAGCTTTTTACTTGTTGAAAAAAAGAGTCTGAACAACAATGATGTCCATTTTATTTGAAATGCCATCCTGTGTCAAAATATTTTTTTATTACATAGTAAATGTATTGCTTTCACTGTATTATTGTGCATCACTCCTCAGGAAGTGACATTTCCAGGGATCTGTTTATGTTCCTAGCTGGCCCATATTAATCACATGAATATGGCTACTGATATATATTTTTTGCCATAAATGATCTATAATTAGCTTTAACAAATTTAATGTGCCTTCCTCAATGTGTAAAGCCCAGTTTACCTTTTTCTTTTGCCTTCCATCGCTAAGGATAGTACAAATGTTGGATGAAAGCCTAAACCTGGTTTCCTTATTTGTATTTACTTAACTTTTGCTGTGGTTTATCATCTCTGACGATCCTTCCTTCAGTTGGAAATGCTTTCCAACACCTAACAAGTAGAGGATATTCATCCTGTTTTTTTTTTACCTTGAAGAGGTAATGGTCAAATCTTCATGATATAAAAATATGATTAAAAAAAATATATGATTTAAAAAAAAATTGAATAATTATTTCCTTCTCTGTCAATACAAGTGTGCATAGTATGAAAACAAACTGTTCAGAGAAAATGGAGATCATTTTGTCAATGAACTTACTTAATTTACCCTTAACTAAAAGTTTAAAAATATAAGATTAAAGAATTGGAATAAATTCAACCTCAGTTACCTCTTAAGCGTCAATTGTAAATGGCATAACAGAGATACTGTATAAACCTTCCTGTAAATTGTTTAACTGCATACCTTAGCATTTACATGTTAAGAACACTTTGTTCAGCACTAGTGAGATTTTACAAATTTCCTCATTTACCAACCTCGTAACCTGTATATATTTACCTAGTAAGTGATAATAAGCATGGAATTGATCAAAGAATGCTTGGCCAAGGCTGGAAACTGGACAAATATCACATTCACTGAATTAGATTGCATCCATTAGATGTCATCTTAATTTGTGCATTCATCCCTTGGAACAAGGGTACAATTCACCAGAGACAAATATGAGGCGTGGAGTGGCTGCATCGTTTTCTAACAGAAGAGGGTATAAAATAGAAAAGTAGAGAGGATGTAAAACCAATGTCACTATCTTATTGAATGGTGGAGCCAATTTGAAGAGCGATCATGACTTCCTGACACTTATATTCAATATCCAGATCAATGAAGGCAACCATAGCATATGCCTTATTTACTATATCTAATTGTGTTGGCACTTTCAGGGAGTTATGGACATGGACCCCAAGATCCCTCTGCACATCAATACGATTAAGAGTCTTGCCGTTAACCATATACTTTCCCAGTGGGATCCAGATTCCTGTAGCTGGCGTCTAAGCTTATTAAAAGAGATTAAAAGTAACATTAGCAAATTTACAGATGACACAAAGCTGGGTGGCAGTGTGAACTATGAGGTGGATGCTATGAGGATGCAGGGTGACTTGGACAGGTTGGGTGAGTGGGCAGATGCATGGAAGATGCAGTTTAAGGTGGATAAATGCGAGGTGATCCACTTTGGTGGCAAAAACAGGAAGGCAGATTATTATCTGAATGGTGTCAAATTGGGAAAAGGGGAAGTACAACTAGATCTGGGGGTCCTTGTTCATCAGTCACTGAAAGTAAGCAGGAAGTCAAAAGTGCTGGAGAAAATCAAAAGTGCTGGAGAAAATCAGCAGGTGCAGCAGCATCTATGGAGCGAAGGAAATAGGCAACGTTTCGGGCCGAAACCCTTCTTCAGACTGATGTAGGGTGAGGGTGCAGGTACAGCAGGCAGTGAATAAAGCTAATGGCATGTTTGCCTTTATAACAAGAGGAGTTGAGTACAGGAGCAAAGAGGTCCTTTTGCAGTTGTACAGGGCCCTAGTGAGACCACACCTGGAGTATTGTGTGCAGTTTTGGTCTCCAAATTTGAGGAAGGACATTTTTGCTATTGAGGGAAGTGCAGCGTAGGTTCACAAGGTTAATTACCGGAATGGCGGGACTGTCATATGTTGATATAATGGAGCGACTGGGCTTGTATACATTGGAATTTAGAAGGATGAGAGGGGATCTTATTGAAACATATTGGATTGCTAAGAGATTGGACACGCTAGATTCAGGAAACATGTTCCCAATGTTGGGGGAGTCCAGAACCAAGGACCACAGTTTAAGAATAAGGGGTAGGCCATTTAGAACAGAGATGAGGAAACACTTTTTCACACAGAGAGTTGTGAATCTGTGGAATTCGCTGCCTCAGAAGGCAGTGGCCAATTCTCAGGATGCTTTCAAGAGAGAGTTAGATAGAGCTCTTAAAGATAGCGTAGTGTAGGGATATGGGGAGAAGGCAGGAACGGGGTACTGATTGTGGATGATCAGCCATGGTCACAGTGAATGGCGGTGCTGGCTCGAAGGGTCGAATGGCCTACTCCTGCACCTATTGTCTATTGTCTATTGTCTCTATCACCACAAGGGGTTACCAAGTTGGCAGAAGAAATGATTCAAGAATTTTTCTAAAGCTTCCATTATAAGTGTGTAATATACCTTCTGACGTGGAGGTCCCAGCCTATCACAGTTAATAATGGAGACAAACTCAGGACTGAATTGAGAATCTTGTGTCAAAATCAGATGTTGAGAGCATACAGATGTTGTAAATGATGAAAGGAGCACACCACCTCCCAAACTACCCACCTCCTTGTATTGGCAAACACCTTCTACCTCACCTGGGACAAAGTTTGTGAGTCCCACCTGGGCTGCTCTAGAACTCACGGAACTGGAGTGGAAACAAGTCATAAAGAATGGTGATCATCATAATGAGAGGGCTATTGAAAGTGGAGGGAAAAATTACAACCATATTTATAATTGTCAGGTGAATTAAGATATGCACAGTATAAAGGTTCTGTTTTTACAAAGCTATAATAAAATGGCAAAAAATCATTATTGAATATAGACACAAAATGCTGGAGTAACTCACCGGGACAGGCAGCCTCTCTGAAGAGAAGGAATGGGTGACGTTTCGGATCGAGACCGTTCTTTAGACTAATAAATAATAATATAAATTCAGAATACTAAAAAAATATTATTAATGTACTCATTCAACTTCAAGCCTTTGCACATAATCATCACCGTTACAAAATGGAAACAAGATGAATGAGCAAATGCACTGCACTTCTGATTAAAATACATCCTGGAAAACAATGGGGTTTCTGCCTCTCCAGACCTGTAAACTGCAGCAAATCTGTTGAGCTGTCCCTTCAGCGATGCCAACTATAAACAAAATCTGATTTTTTTTTTTTTTTGTTTATGAACCTGCTGATAATTAAGGAAGGTCTGTGATTCTGAGAGCTTAAATAATACACAAGAAGATATTTGTATATTTATCAGTTTGTCCCATTTCCTTTTATTTTACATTGGTCCAAATATTGTGAATAGAATTATTTTGGGATATGAAGATATGGATTCTGTAGCAGTAATAACATGCAGAGCGATTGCACCCTACACTTTCCTATTTATATGTTGCAATGAATCATGTAATGTAATCTCAATTATATGCCAGTTTTAGTCATCTCTCACTCTTTAACCATCAACATTCTCTCCATGGCTTCTGAGTCATGGAGAGGTACAGCATGGAAACAAGCATTTCAACCCACCAATTCTGTGCAGGTGATCAATTTGACTAATCTTACATGCATCCCACTTTTTATTCTCTCTGCAGTCTCATAAACGTCCCCTTAATCAATCGCTCAACTTCACACTAGAGGAAATTTATAATGACCATTGATTTGTGCCCACTGTGAACCAAAACATTTACGGTACAGTTGTGAAATTTGGGTGAGGGAAAAGGAAAGGTTTTCACAACCTTCTTCACTCTCCACAACTTCTCCCATGTATGTTTTGCCTGCAAAGTTATTAACCAATCCATCTATATTTTCATCCATGTCATTTACTTGCATCATAAATTATAGATGACCTAGCTCTCAGCACTACAGAACACCACAAGTCACAGGCCTCCAGCCAGTATGATGCCCTGCCACCACTACCCTCTGTCTTCTTTGTGTAAGCCAGTTCTGAATCCAAACTACCAAGTCCTCTGGATTCTGTGCATTTTAATCTTCCGGATAAACCTACCATGAAGAACCTTGTCAAATGTTTTACAAAAGTCAATTTATTCAGCATCCACTGCCCTATTCTCATCAATCTCCTATGTCACCTCCTCCATGAGGTTAGTAAGACATGACCCGTCTGTACAAAAATGCCCGAGCATATTATCATGTGCCACACTTATCTCAAGATCCATCATGCCTGTCACCTTGGTGAGCACTGATGCAAAGCATTCATTTAGTACCTCATCTGCATCCTTTGACTCCAAGCATAATTTCCCTCCTTAACCTTGCATGGTCCTACCCTCTCCCTAATTAACCTCTTGAGTTTAATGTATGTCAAAAATGTTTTAGGATTTTCTTTAATCTGACTTGCCTCTTCTGACCTTTGTAATTCCCCGCTTTCCCACTTCCTTTATATTCTTCAAAAGTCCTGTCCTGTCTGATTTCATTTTCCTAAATCTCATTAATGCTTCCTTTTCCCTTTTGACCAAATTTACAACCTCTCTCATCCTCCAAGGTTCCCTTACCTTGCCATCTTTATCATTCCTCCTCACTGAAACATGCCAGTCCTGAACTCTGATCAGCTGTTTTTTAAATAACTCATGCCTATCAGATGTGGGCTGACTCAATAACAGTCGCTCCCAATTTACTTTCCTTAGCTCCCGCCTAATGATGTTGTAAATTGACCTCCCATAGTTTAGTACTTTCTGCCAAGGTCCAGATCTCCCCTTATTCATAACAATCTTTATAATTAAGGAGGTGTGATTACTGCTGGCAAAATGCTCCCCCACTGAAACATCGGTCACCTGGTCAGGCTCAAATCCTAATATAAGGATCAGCATGGTCTCTCCCCTTGCTGGATTATCCACATATGGTTTCAAAAAACCCTTTTGGTTACACCGAACAAAACCTCCTGAACTAACGAAGTCCCAATCACCCACGACACCAATCCTGTTGTTTTTACATCTTTCTATAATCTTGTTATACATCTGTCCCTCTATCTCCTGCTGGCTATTATACTATTTAGTAAACTCTTTGCTTTATTTATTCTTGAGCACTAGCCATATTGCCTCAGAGGATGATTCCTCCAGTATGTCCTCTCTGAGTGCAGCTCTGATAGTCCCCCTGATTAGCATTGCAACCCCTCCACCTCATGTACCTCTCTCTGTATCATGTCTGTAGCATTGAAAACCTGGAACGTTGAGCTGCCAGCCCTATCCGTCTCACAACCAGTTCTCTGTAATGGTCACAGCATCATTGCTCTACGTTCACCTGCTTTACCCACAATACTCCTTCAGCTGAAATGCATTTATTGCAATGCGTCAGTCTCACAATGTTTATTAAACTGTCTGTGCCTGTCCTTCCTTTCAAACTTACCAGTTATAACCACTACCTTCTCATAGAGGTCCCTCTACTTGCTGATTCCCACACCCCTTGACCTCTCTAGTTTAAACCACCCCCAATGGCACTAATGAACGATATGGCGAGGATATTGGTTCATGTCCAGCCTAAATGCAGCCTGTCCCAGTTGTATAGGTCCCATCCTCCCAGGAAGAGAGCCCAATGATCCATACATCAGAATCCCTCCCTCCTGCGTCAGCTCCTTAGCTACATATTGAACGGCACAGCCTTTCTACTTTTTGCCTTAATAGCTTGTGGCATGGGTAACAATCCTGAGGTCAAACCCCGGACATCCTTTTTTTCTAACCTACTGCCTAAGTCCGTAGACTATCTTTGCAAGAACACATCTCCTTTTCAACCTATGCCTTTGGTACTAATATTCCACCACAGTCACCATCTGGGACACATAACAATAAACACTCTTGACCTCTGGCTGCTCACCCCTCTGAGAATGTTCTCTGTACGATCAGAGACCTGCTTGACTTTGGCACCAGGGAGGTCACACACCATCCTGGAGTCTTACGGCCTCTGTATCCCCGACTATAGTCCCCAGTCAGTATTGCTCGCCTAGACTTAGCCCTACACGGATGTTCAACAGAGCCAGACATGGTGGTGCTGCTCTGGCTGTGACTTCTTTTTGGCCCCAAATTATGCTCCACAGGAAAAAAGCACTGAGCTACCAGTTGAAAGAAGAATAATGACAGTAGGTTTTACTGAACTGTTATGTGAGGAACATATTATTTGTCTGTCCTTCCCAACAGTGCATGGCATAAGTAATGAGAAGGTAAAGGGGAGGCCGCATATCCATAGCACAGGTACAGTGCACAGTAAAATAATGCCCCTGTCCCACTTAGGAAGCCTGAACGGAAACCTCTGGAGACTTTGCGCCCCACCCAAGGTTTCCGTGCGGTTCCTGGAGGTTGCAGGTGGTTGCTGGAGGTTGCAGGTAGTGGAAGCAGGTAGGGAGACTGACAAAAACCTCCGGGAACCGCACGGAAACCTTGGGTGGGATGCAAAGTCTCCAGAGGTTTCCGTTCAGGTTTCCTAAGTAGGACAGGGGCATAACAACAAGTCTTGAGTATATTTTGTCTTTTTAGTAATGCACGTGAAAGACAGCTCGGAAAATGTTTTAGTCATTCCACTGCAAATCCTTCAATAGGTTCTTGCTTTGCTGTGATTTATTCACAGAGAAAAATACATTTTCTAATTATATTTTCTACAGTTTTGTTATTGAACACCTGCCACAACTTGTATCTTCAGACAGTTGCTCCCTATTAGTCACAATATTTCTCAGACAGTCTCGTCCCTTTAACAAATTAAAATGAACACCAAGTAAACAAATACCTGTGGGTTGAAACGCACCTTTTGCCTGTAATTCCTTATCGAACCACCACTGACGTCCTATTTGCAGGTCAGCAGGTTCCCGACCTCTCTGCGTATGTAAATCAGGGTGCAGCAATTCTGCAGAAAGGAATGGAGTCAATATTTAAGATGAATAAAAGCTAATTAAACTTTGGCCCATCTCTATTCACAAATGCTATCCGACTTGCTGCGTATTTCAAGCATTTTCAAATTTCCACTCGTAGTTTAGTCTTCTCCTCAGCATCTACCCTGTCAAGCCATAGAGTCATACAGCATAGGAACAGGCCCTTTGACCTAACTTGCCCATGCTGACCAAGATGCCCCTACACTAGTCCCACCTGCCCAAGTTTGGCCCATGTCCCTCTAAACGTCTAAGCCTCCTCAGAATCATATACGATTAAATAAAATCACCTTTCATTATTCTGTACTCGTTAATTTAATTAATGTAATTAATTTAGGCCTAATCTGCCCACGCTTTCCCCATAAGACAACTCTCATAAATCAATACACATGAACCTCCTCTGAACTGCCTCCAATATCTTCTCCCTAAATTGTAGGGACTAAACTGCATGGTCCTCTGGATTTAGTCTCATCAATGCCTCCTAGGCTGTAGTCAGACATGCCTATTTTAATGTGCAGGAAGGACTTGATCGAAGACAGACACAAACAGGCACAAAAGACAGACACAAGACAGACACAAAATGTTGGAGTAACTCAGCGGGACAGGCAGCATCTCTGGATGATGTTTCATGTTGAGATGTTTCAGAGTCTGAAGAAGGGCCTCGACCCGAAACATCACCTATTGCTTCTCTCTGGGGACGCTGTCCGTTCTGCTGAGTTACTCCATCATTTTATACCTACTTTAATAGTCTATTCCATTTGCCTTTCTGGTTGCTTGCAGTATCTACACACCAATCTTCTCTGTTTCAGTTACAAATAGGGCGTAAAAACATTTGCTGCTCAATTCAATTTTTAACATGTCTCTTGCATGGAAAATAATTTGACTGGACTAGTTCTGACCTTAAGGACAGGATGTGCGTGGTTGCACGTGCAGGACATTTTAGCTGGCTACGAAAAGATGATGACTTGAGCCATAGTGGATGACCTTACAAGTAGGCCACCCACGGTTGCAGTATATTTCAGTGACCTTTGAGCTGCTTCAGAGTTAAATATGGATTATACACTCACTGTTATTGTTAAGACCTTTGAGGGTGAGAAAGCAAGACAGACATTGATGCAGAGGAAGAATTATCAAAAATGATAAATGACTGAGGCTTTTCTTCCCTTGGCTCCATTTAGTTGAATTTTCTGAAATTAAATAAAGGCTATTTCCAGGTTGTTTTGTTCAAAATGATAATTTGATGAGCATGCCCCAGTGTGAATTACACTTATGCAGGTGACATACAGCTTTGAAAGGGGGACTGGAGGAGGAAAACGATGTACCCCAAGAATCTACAGGGATCAATGCACCTCTCTTGGCCTCTTCCAGCAGCAGAGCAACCACAGCCTAAGGTGTATCAATCACTTGTAATGCTTACCTGCAACTTCCTGTGGCATCCATCACAGGCCTGTACCCATGCCTGGATCTTCTGTCAGTCGAGGGTCAATCATCTTCAATTTCCTGGCCTCAGGATCATCCTGGGGAAGTGCAGCTGACCCCTGCCCTATCTCCCAGTGTGCTACTCCCCACAGTGTTATTGAAGTCACTAACGCTGTACGGTTTGCTCCTCCTTCAGCAAGAAAACAAGACAGACAAGTGAATGAAATTGCCAAACTTGCCAACTTCCCCCAAGTTCAGGACAGTACAGAATGAACACAGTTTGTTCTTTGGGGTTTTCTTTAGAATGAATTATGAGGGGGTTGTGCTAATCCGCTGTTCAGACCCTGATGGACCATCTGAATAACTTTATTCATGGTTTTCTGGGTGCCTGTACTACTTACATCCAGCAGCCTGCCATATTCCAAGGACTACACTAACTTATATACCTACACTAACTACATTAACTTGACATCTTAGTTTAGTTTAGAGATACAGCGTGGAAGCGGGCCCTTCTTCCCACCGAGACCGTGCCGACCATTGATCCCCATACACTAATCCTATTCTGCAGGCTAAGGATAATTTACAATGAATGAAGCTAAATTAACCCACCTTGTTCCTGTGCGTTTCCCGTCACTGCCATATTGAAATCTGAGGCAACCCACATGACGTAGCAGAGACCACTATTGGCCTCCTCAATGAGATTTGGTTGGCTGCATCACCATGGAGCAATCTATAGGCCACACGAGATACTTTGTTGCCTGCTACATACTGCACCATCTGGCAAACAAGTGAACAGAAGTCTTGCATGTGGGCTTTCAGCAAGAGAAGGAACATCAGGAAACACAGAAGAAGTGGGAGAAAACAATAATGGGGGAAGTGGGTCACCATAAAAAAATGTGGCAATGTGCCAGTGAAGCAGGTAATGCTGAAATAAGCAGAGATTTGGCTACATTGTCAAAGCCTGTTTTAAAGCCCACAGATATCATGACATAGACAACACCATGGTGTCTAATTCTTCTTCCTAAGCCCTTTGCTCCTCGAGGAAGCACAGGCCATTGACAAATGTCCTCCACCTCACTCGGTTGTTGGCAGTTCTTTTGAGACCTCCCCAGTTGAGCCCACTCGCAGACATTTCTGTCTGGACACTTCTTCTCCAGCTGTTCCTGGGGGGACCTCTTTTCCTTTTTCCTTGGGGGTTCCATTTCAGGGCTTGCCGGGTGATGATGGTGGCAGGTTTCCTGAGGCTATGTCCAACCCAACTCCATCTTCTCCTTCGAATTCGTAAGCCAATGGGCTCCTGGCTTGTTCTTTTCCACAGGTCCACATTGCTTACTTTGTCTCTCCACCAGATGTTAAGTATTCTCCTAAGGCAGGTGTTAATGAATGTTTGCAGCCTGTTTGTAGTGTGTTTTGTTTTCGAAGTCTCTGATCCATACAGCATCACCTGTTTCACATTTGAGTTAAAGATGCGTATTTTGGTGTTGATTGAGATGTGTTTTGAGCTCCAGATCTTCCTGAGCATGTTAAACACCACCTAAACCTTATTGGTTCTACTTTTTATGTCTGCCTCTGCCCCTCCGGTGATGTCCACAACACTGCCCAAGTATGTGAATGTTTCTCCCTCCTCTAGAGCAGTGCTGCGCATAAGGATAGGGTTGCTGGTTTTAGAGTGGATCTTCATCACCTGTAGTGGGTGTAAGACCAAGTTTTGTTGCAGTTTGTGAGATTAATAATCTACGAACCCTACAATGGCCTTTTGTTGCTATCTGCTGAGAAGCCTCAATGACATTTAAAAGATTCAGTTGAATCCTTCCATTCTCCTCTGTTGGGCCATACAAGCAAAAACTTTTAAAAGACAATTTCAATAATAACATTTCTTGTTACTTGAAAAGGTTATTTTGTCTAATGTTTAGCCTGTCATCAGTGGCAAAATCATTGTGTGAGGCATCCAACGATAGACCCAAAATTAAAAAGAATGTCTTGAGAAGTTTATTTGCTCAATATTTTGCAATCCCCTGTGACTTCCTCTGTTACAGATGCTTAGAATAACGGCACAATTTACATCAGCCTGGGCACTTTGCAATTATTGCTTTTGATGTCGTTACCCTTAGGGCCAATACGATCATGACCAACATGTCCTTTGATTAAGCAACCTTGCAGATTTGAATCATTTGTGATACTTGAGGAGGCAGGAGGTCATTTAACTTTATAAATGTGTGTTTGGGATCACTTTCACAAGTGACAGCTAATAAGATGTGTTATAAGATAATTGCCTAATATATTAAAAGGTATGCTATAGAATAATGGGCAAATGGCGATTCTTTCATTTCAAGACAAATTGCTTTCAAAATCCACTTGATCAATTAATTTTAGAGAATATGTCAGTGCAGTTTTTGCTTTTTCAGCATTGTAATTTGGATGCTTGCATTTTGAGAGGCAGCCCTAGTAGTGTTAGAAACATTTAAAATCTATGAGAAGAAGGAAGCCATTCAGTCCATCCTGATCATCCTATCTTACATCGCCTTTAGTACTTACAGTTTGTTGCTCGTAACATCCAAGTTGTGCCTAAATTTGATGGAATTGCTGTCTCTGCCATTCCTTCTGGCAGTGAGTTTTAATCTTCTACCATATTCTACCAAAAAAAAATTTAAAAAAATTGTTCGGCACGGACTTGTAGGGCCGAGATGGCCTGTTTCCGTGCTGTAATTGTTATATGGTTATATGGTTATATGTTGGGGTGGAAGATTGCAACCTTCACGTGGTCCGCCCTGTTTCAACAAATGCAATCAACCTGGCGTGCACAATCAAATAAGATCAAATAGAACAAGTTGTCCTCCAACTTTAGGCCGTGCACGCCATACGCAAGAAGAAGACCATATGTTGGGTGAAAAACAATTTCAGAATTTCCCCTCTAATTCTTCCACCGATCATTTTACATCCATACCAGCTGCGTTTTGACTGCTGAGGGAATTAAGTCAATCCTAGGTTACTTTGTCTAGACCCCTCATAATTTCATACATCATTTTATTGAAATAAGCCTCCTCTAAGACTCTGCTGTTTCGAAGCCAACACCTTCAATCAGGATGAGGCCACACACAAACTGAAGGAATAGCACCTTATATTTCACCTGGGCAATTTACAACCCAATGGTGTGAATATTAATTTCTCTAATTTCAGGTAACTCTTGCATTCCCTCCCCTCTCTCTCTCTCCTCTTCCACTCTAGTCGTCCTACCAGTTCCACTATGTTGCACCCTTGTATACCTCTTGTTATCACACCTTCCCCAGCCAGCAATAGGCACTATGGGCTCCACACTTCCAGAGGTCATCTGTTGCTGGCCCTGATTTGTTCTGACTTTTTTTCGCATCCAGTTTATTCCCCCCACCTCTACTTTCAGTCTGAAGAAGGGTTTCGACTTGAAACAACACCTATTCTTTTTCTCCAGACATGCTGCTTGACCCGCTGAGTTATTCCAGCATTTTGTGTCTATGCTCAATCTAAGGTCATGGCTAAAATGTTCCAGCCCTAAAATATACTTGTAAACCCCCTCTGTGTCCACTCCAATGCAATCACATCCTTCCAGTAATGTATCTTCAACGGTAAGCAGAACTCAAGTATTACGCTCTGTCAAGCAAATTTATTTGAGAGCTGTATCAATATCGTTCTATTTGAAGGTTATTTCTGTGTAAAACTGCTGGTATGGATGCATAGCCATCACTGACATCTGGAGAATCCCTCTCTTCTCTAAAGAGAAGCTGATGATGAAACTGCATTGGGAGTAAAGTCTATTTTGAACTTTTGATCTTTTTAAATATATATTACTCTTAACAGTAAGGAGTTCCGCAAATAGAATGTGAAATGTCAATGACGGATTCCCTCTCTATGAATAGAACAGCAATATCAGGCTTCAGTTACCTCTTGGTAATGAGGTCCCCGGTTACTGGAAGGGTCTGCACTGAGCTATTAATATGCCAGCTATGCATGACCATTCCCGATGGAAGCTTCACTCTTCATTGGATATGGAGGTGAAGGGTCAGGGTCAGTATATAAAAGCTCAAATATCCTGTGAGTGTAGTTTACCGGTGCAGAAGGTTGAAAATTATGCCTCCCCCTATCTGTGGCCATTCTGAAAGATTGGCCACAAAGTTACCTTCACAGCGGGATATCTCCTTATGTTAAGATGAAAACAAATGCTTCAATACCCATGCTTCAATGATTTGTGATCTCCTGCTCTGTATTACTAATAACCCGCATTACAATGTATTAGTAAGTCTTTGCCTCCTCATTGTTCTGCAGTTTCTTCTTTGTACAAATGTAAAATCAAATGTACAAGGGTCTCGACATAAAACCTTTTGAACATAAAAAAAAAAGATCAATGAAATACTGTGTGTCACACAAATGATAAATTGTTTTAAATATACGTGCCGACTTTCAGTGTTTCTCTTGCTGGTCAAGCGTTGTCTTGGTTTTAAATTTATTGTCTTTGTTTTATAATCCCTCCATGGCCTCACCCCAGTTCTCTGCTGGTCCAATTCTGGGCTCTTGTGCATTCACAGTATTGGGTATATGCTGTGTCACTTTCTACCTGGAAACAGTGGTCAATAGATGCAGGCTATACCAGTTTACATTTATAGCTCTGATGGATAACATGACTGTATGCTCCTCCTTTTCCATCCTGAATATGCTGCTGTCTCTTCCTGGAAATAATATTCCTGTTCTTCACTCGTGTGATCTTTTGATGAATCTTGACATGTGATTTAATTACACAACGGTGGAAGAGAGAAAATTGACAGTGAGTCTTAAACTCTGCTCAATTTTCTATTCCGTCGATTTACAGAAGAAAATTGTTTATTTGGGTCAATTTGATTTTACAGACGTGTACTATTATTTCAACCTCTTAAATATGCATTATCTTTATAGTTAACGTACTGTAATTGCAGTATGTACTATCTACAATATGCACTGCAATAATTTGGCAAAGACTATTTCACTGCACCTCCTCCAACTCCATTCCTCCAAAACCTTGATGGGCAAAAGAGCAGCAGAATGTCACACAATTGTATCAGGCCAAATAACCTTAATCATCAAGTTGGTGCTTGGTAAATGTACCAGCAAATGAGCCACCTGACATAATCCCGATACTCTCAACTAGAATTTTTCAACCCATCATTCAATATTCTTTCAAAAAAGCAATTCACCTTCTAGCCACATTAGTCCAAACAGTTTTTATTCTTCCTCTTACTACAAGATCTGTGTTGTTTAGACTGGCGATCCAGTGACAAATAAGTCAAGATATAACCTGAAAGCTATTGCAAGTGCAAAGAAACTATTCCAGACTAAGCTGTAGTCATAGGTAGATGCTCGACCACTTTGACAGGGTTTTAACACTATAACCTTCTACAAAGCAAAACTGGGTGGTTTAAGTAGCAACGATACATAATTTCTGGATGAACTCAATGCCTGTTATGCATGCTTTGAAAGGAGAAGCAATGACACCTACACGAGCCCCAAAGCTCCAAGAGGCCCTGTGATAGTCTCTGAGGCTGATGTTAGACAATCCTTCAAGAGGGTGAACCAACTCAAAGCATCCGACCCATACAGCTTGCCTGGCCTATTACTGAAGACCTGTGTGGATTAACTGGACAGAGTATGCAGGCATATCTGCAACCTACTTCAAAAGGGCATCTATTGTACTGATGCCCAAGAAGAGCATGGTGACGACCTGCCTCACTTACACCCACCAACATGCAGTGCTTCAAGAGGCTAGTTATGGCACAAATCAATTCCTGCCTCAGAATTGACTTGAATCCACTTCAGTTTGACATTTGCCATAACATATCAACAGTTGATGCCATCTCAATGATTCTCTATTTTGCCTTGGACCATCTGGATGACAAGAATTCCTATGTCAGACTGCTGTTTATTGACCATAGCTTGGTGTCAGGACAATCGACCCCCTCCAAACTCAATCTCCAAGGCCAGGGCTTCTGTGCCTCCCATTGCAACTGGATCCTTGACTCTCTCATTGACAGACCTCAGTCAGTGCAAATTGGTAACAACATCTCCTCCTCAATGACACAAGTGCCCCTCCAACATAGGTTTACTTCAAGACAGTGTACCTAACACCCTGGTCTACTCAGCGGGCCAGGCAGCATCTCTGGAGAAAAAGGATGGGTTATGTTTCGGGTCGGGTCCCTTCTTCATAGTTTACCTGACCAGCTGAATTACTCCAGCATTTTATATCTATCCTAGGTACATACCAACATCTGCTGTTCTTTCGTACACGCCCTGCTCTACTCTCTATATACCCACGACTATGTGGCTAAGCACAGCTCCAATGCCATCTATAAATTCAACAACGACACCAATGTTGACTGAATTACGGGCTCTGATGAGCCAGTGTAGAGGAGAGATAGAACACCTGGAGTCTCCATAAAAATAAGGGATTAATCGTAAATGTTGGAAAAGAGAAGTCGAGAGATCATGTGTCAGTTTTCATTGGTGAGTTAGCATGGAGAGAGTCACTAGCTTCAGAATTCCTGGGTGTTATCATCTCAGTTGATCTGTCCTGGGCCCAAATATAGATGTAATCATGAAGAAGGCCTACTTTCTTACAAGGTTAGAGTTATGACAAGCCACCAGATACCTTCTCAAACTTCTACAGATGCACTGTAGAAAGTATACAACTAATTATATTATGGGCTGGTATAACAATTCAAATGCACAGGAACGTAAAAGGCAGCAGAGAGTGGTGGAATCAGCCTAGTCCATCACAGCTACAGAGTTCATCACCATCAAATACACCTACGTACGTGAGGTCCTGCCTCAAGAATACAGCATTTATCATCAAGGATCCCCAAAATATGCGCCATGCCCTATTTTTGCTGCTACCATCGGAGAGAAGCCTCGCGCCCCACACCAGATTCAACAACAACTCCTTTCCGACAAGCATCATTCTTGAACTGACCCTAATCTTATCTCTGCAGCGGATCATTATGGACCTCTTGCACTATCATGGACTTGTCTTCTAATTGTGAATGAACTGCAAATACTGGTTTATCAGGGAAAGACACAACAATGCTGCAGTTAGAAACATAGAAACATAGAAAATAGGTGCAGGAGTAGGCCATTCGGCCCTTCGAGCCTGCACCGCCATTCAATATGATCATGGCTGATCATCCAACTCAGTATCCTGTACCTGCCCTCTCTCCATACCCCCTGATCCCTTTAGCCACAAGGGCCACATCTAACTCCCTCTTAGATATAGCCAATGAACTGGCCTCAACTACCTTCTGTGGCAGGGAGTTCCAGAGATTCACCACTCAAGAGTCAAGAGTCAAGAGTCAATTTAATTGTCATTTGGACCCCTGGAGGTCCAAACGAAATGCCGTTTCTGCAGCCATACATTACACACAAATAGACCCTAGACACAACATAATTACATTTAACATAAACATCCATCACATAACTGTGATGGAGGCCAAATAAACATATCTCTCCACTGCACTCTCCCCCCCCCCGATGTCAGAGTCAAAGTCATAGCCCCCGGCTGGCGATGGCGATTGTCCCGCGGCCATTGAAGCCACGCCGGGTGGTGCGAGGTCGCACACCGGGTCTTGGTGTTGGAACCCCCGGTGTGCGCTCGCAGAGTCCGCGGCCATTCCAGCCGCGCGGGGCAGTGATGTAGGCCCCGCTCCAGGAGCTCTTCGACCCCGCAACTCGGGCGGGAGAAGTCGCCGTTGCAGAAGCCCCGAAAAGCGGTCCCCCTCCAGGGAGCCGTGGGCTCCCCAGCGCCGTCGTCCACAGACCTGTCGTTGGAGCCTCCGCATCAGCAGCAGCAGCAGCAGCAGCAGCAGCAGCAGCAGCAGCAGCAGCAGCAGCAGCAGCAACAGCATCAGCAGCAGCAGCGCTCCTCCACCGCTCCACCCGCTCCGGACTCGGCCAGCTCCGCGACGGCGACGGTGAGTAGCACCAGAGTCCCCGGTCTCTTCCTGTTGGAGGCCGCTCCTCGTTGCGGCCTCAACGACGACTGAGACCCGACGAGAAAAGGTCGGGTCTCCAGTGCAGGGAGAGATTTCAAAAAGTTTCCCCCCCCCTCCCACCCCACCCCCACCCCCCCCACACACACACACCCCAACATAAAATAACAAAAACTACATAAAAACACAGACAAAAAATAATAAAAACGCAGACAGGCTGCAGAGGCCGCTGCTGGCCAGAGCCGCGCCGCCTACCGTCTATCGATTTTTCTCTGTGTGAAAAATGTTTTCCTCATCTCGGTCCTAAAGGATTTCCCCTTTATCCTTAAACTGTGACCCCTTGTCCTGGACCCCTTGTTCAGGCACCATCCCTGGAGAACATGGATAGGTGACATTTTGGATCGTGACCCTTCTTCAGACCAAAGGGCCCTGGCCGAAACATCATCTGTCCATGTTCTCCAGGGATGCTGCCTCATCCGCTGAGTTACTCCAGCATTTTGTAACTTTCCTCTCAAATTGTGTTTTTCATTTTCACTGTCATATATAACATGTATAATTTCTGTATCATTTATATTTTTGTATGATCTTTGAATCTACATGCCTGTGATGTTGCTGCGTGTAAGATCTTCAATGTAGCTGAACCTCAATGTACTTGCGCACATGACAATAAATCTGACGTCTCGTTATCCAGTCTTGTGGCCAGATTTCTTAAAGTATGTTATCATCATATTTCTCGGTAATCCACTGACGATAGTACACACAGCCTGAGGAGACGGATTTGAAATATTGACAGCAGATTCATTGTTCCTGCGCTAAACCACACATGCCTGGCAATTCCAAACTTGTAGTCTGTTTCTCTGTAATTAATGTAAAAAAATCCAGGCTGCCAGTACTTTTTTACAGAAGTATGCAAGTGGAGTTCAGGATGTGACTGTGTGCAGTTGGGAATGATTCCTTTGTCACCTGTACCACGTATGGGGGCGGAACGGTGGCGCAGCGGTAGAATTTCTGCCTTACAGCGTTTGCAGCGCCGGAGACCCGGGTTCGATCCCGACTACGGGTGCTGTCTATACGGAGTTTGTACGTTCTCCCCATGATCGCGTGGGTTTTCTCCGAGATCTTCGGTTTCCTCCCACACTCCAAAGACGTACAGGTTTGTAGGTTAATTGGGTTGGCATTTAAGTGTAAATTGTTCCTGGTGTGTGTGTAGGATAGTGTTAATGTGCGGGGATTGCTGGTCACTGCGGATTCAGTGGGCCAAAGGGCCTGTTTCCACACTGTATCTCTAAACTAAGACTAAACTAAATTAAATGTACCATGTATTTCAACAGCAAAAATCCTGCAAGATATTCATAATTTATGTTGTTGTATTTCCACAGGCAGCAGTGACATACAGACAGACCGACATGAAAGACAAATGTTTGGCTTTCATCCAGAGCCACACTAAAGTAGGTATTGAATAAGGTCAACTTATACACCAGGTGGTGGGCCTCTCTTTTAGATTAATTGGTTTATTTACTCGTCTGACAAAAGGAATCCATTGAAAGCAAACAGACCACAGGCTTGCACCGCCAATTGTTTCCATTTACGCAGATTGAAAAGATCAGTGTTTCGTCACGTTTGTGGTCCACCAAACTTACAAAATAGAAGTATCAGTTTGAAATAAAGTGCTGTTAATTGCTGCATATTGCCACAGAAAAACGCTCAATTATCAACAAGTATTTTTGAATTTATCTTTTAATGGGTTATTTATGACTGACATTTATCGAGTTTGTGCTCTGCTTTCCCAGGAAGACTGCAGAGTATAATTTGATTTTTTATCATGGATTGATTGATTGAAAGCATTGATACAGGCCCTGCGGCCCATCTAGTCCAACCCAACCATTGATTACCCATTTGCACTAGTTCTATGTAGGAAGGAACTACAGATACCGTTAAACCGAAGATAGACACAAAAAGCTGGAGTAACTCAGCGGGACAGGCAACATCTCTGGAGAGAAGGAATGGGTGATGTTTCGGGTCGAAGAAGGGTCTCGACCCAAAACATCGCCCATTCTTTCTCTCCAGAGATGCTGCCTGTCCCGCTGAGTTACTCCAGCTTTTTGTGTCGACACGTTCTATGTTATCCCACTTTCGCATCCACTCCCTACGCACTAGGGGCAATTTATGGTGGCCAATTAATCTACAAACCTGCAGTTCTTTGGGTAATGGGAGGAATCAAGAGCACCTGCAGGAGACCCACGTGGTCACAGAAAGGTTGTGCAAACTTCACACAGGCAGCACCCGAGCTCTGTATGTGGGACCCAGGTCTCTGGCGCTGTGAGGCAGCAGCTCCACCAATTGTCCCACTCTGCCAAATGTTGACATACGAAAGATAAACCTCATCCTGCTCCATTCTTTAAGTTATTGTTTTGAAAGGTGGAAGTTTCATGAGAATTGGAAATGTATTTCCATCTGTTCATTTGGCATAATTATGTCTGGAATAAGTAGCCACTGCATCCTGGGGAATGTTGATCTGAACCCCTCTCACCTATAGGCACCATAGTCCATTTGTACTTTGTATTTAGACAATAGACAATAGGTGCAGAAGTAGGCCATTTGGCCCTTCGAGCCAGCACCGCCATTCAATGTGATCATGGCTGATCATCCCCAATCAGTGCCCCGTTCTTGCCTTCTCCCTGTACCCCTGACTCCGTTATCTTTAAGAGCCCTATCTAGCTCAATCAAATTTATTCACTTGTACTTTGTATTAATGTACTTGAACATATATACTCAACTTGGCTTGTACATGCTGGTCCTCACTGCAATTATTGATCATCTTTGTTATCTTCTTGGCTTGCTGCCACCAACATCTGCAGCTATCTTATCATATGCAACTGAGCAATTTCCCCACCTTTCGTCCACCTACCATTGGAATTTCCAAAATTTCCATCAGGGTCCCAGAATTTGGAATTCTGTTATTTAATATTTCTTTGGATCTCCCAATGTTTTAAAGCCCCACTTCTGGAAATCCTCTACCAGGTTCCGCAATTAGTATTTCATGGAGTGCACTCTGCCTAATGATCTGCCCAAGGCATTGTTTAACATGAAAGATGCTGTAAAGTATGTTTAGACAACATCTGTTCATGGTTATTACTCAACAACATATTTGGATGAATATCCCTTTCTTCAGCTTTCTTCTCCTGACTTTTCAGTCTTGACTGGAATTTACTTTCATGCCGACCTTTACCCTCTTGGTCATTTTTCTTCAAATCTTTAAACTCGTAATTTTAACGAGTTTTTTTCCCCCAATGAAATCAGACAGCCCAGGCATTATAATGGGTGCATAACGTATCTGCACTGCCTTATCGCTTTTTTTTAGTTTCAACCAGCTCTTTCAAAGGACACTCTCCATAAGACAGTAGGATCTTTCATACATGAGTTTGGGATACAATGATCTCGCAATGGGCTGATAGTTATTTTATTCAAAGACCTGGCTGGGACATCATTGTATCTTGTCTGCAGAGACTGTCAGGTGCCAAGAAGAACTGGGGACAAAAACAGTTCAGATAGATGAGTTAATTTTAATGTTTTATTTTCCTTGGGGACTAGGAGATCAGAGGAAATGGAATTTGCCATCTTTGCCGGTCCCGACAACGACTTCCAGTCCACTCGCTCCCCACTCCCGCCATACTACGCCCTTTATCCTGGCACCAGTGATTATTTATTTTGTTACTCAGGTAGCAGTATTCTCCTGCGAGATTCAATCAGGACACTGAAGACGATAAGGTCAGGAACCAAAATATCCTAGGCCCTGAGTTGCTAAGAGCCAAATTTCACTCCTACGATTTATACAAGCGATTAAAATTGGTTTTAATATGTTAGCAGACTGCTTAACAGTGCATCACAATCACACTCTGTGTTGCTATCACCTAGTTTACCCTCATGCACACTCCAGCAACATCCATTGGATGAGATTTTGCTTGATTTTCTGCTATGAGACCAAAATAAGCTTAACTGAAGTGCTGCCTTTTGCTGATTCATTCCTGGTCTCAATATACCACGGTCTATATGAATAAACGATCTCTAAGCTTTTGTTTTAAAACTCTTATTGGTCTGTAAAAATTCTAAATGATTTTTGCTGTTTGCTCCCTGTGTTGATCTTCTTATTTCAGATAATCCAAATTACATTTAATTTCTCCGATTTAATTTCTGTGCTTTTCATTACACACACACACACACACACACACACACACACACACACACACACACACACACACACACACACACACACACACACACACACACACACACACACACACACACACACACACACACACACACACACACACACATATATATAACTTCTTGGAATTGACGGCAGCAGAAAAAAGCTGATCCTTCAAAGTCCGTACCACATCATCGATCGTGATTGGACATTCAGAGTCTCCTCACATCTCCCACCCCACATAAATAGCAACAAATTATATGAGCATGAAGCACTGTAGGTATTTTTACACCAACACTTGCTTGAGCTAAGTTACTAGGCAGTTGCCATTGACACAGTATCGTAAACACAAGTCCACCATTCTGCTGCCAAGAAGAGGCATATGGTTCTCCCAAAAGAAACAACATGAAGCAAATAGAGGTGTAAATTTCACAAGTTATAGGAGTAGAATTAGGCAATTTGGCCCATCAAGTCTACTCCGCCATTCAATCATAGTTGATCTCTGTCACCTAATTCCATTTTCCTGCCCTCTCCCCAGAACCCATGACACCGGTTCTAATCAAGAATTTGTCTATCTCTGCCTTAAAAATATCCACTGACTTGTCCTCCACAGCTCTCTGTGGCAATGAGTTCCACAGATTAACTACCCTCTGACTAAGTTCTTCCTCACCTCCTTTCTAAAAGAGTATCCTTTAATTCTGCAGCTATGACCTCTGGTCCTAGTCTCTCCCATCAGTGAAAACATTCTTTCCACATCCACTCTATTTATGCTTTTCATTATTCTGTAAGTTTCAATGAGGTCCGCCCTTACCTTCTAAGCTCCAGCGAGTGGATGCCCAGTGCTCTCAAATGCTCGTCATATGCTAACCTACTCATTCCTGGAATCATTCTTGTAAACCTCCTCTGGACCCTCTCCAGAGCCAGCACATCCTTCGTCAGATATGGGGCCTAAATTTGCTCACAGTAATCCAAATGTGGCCTGACCAGCACCTTATCGAGCCTCAGCTTAAAGGCTGAAAAAGGTTTACTGGAAGCTAAAAAGGTTGCTGGCGATGGTGGGAAGGTGAGAGATCTTCCAGTGTAAAACTAGTTCTCACCTAGGAAATGCAAAGAATGTACCAGCAAGTCATCCCGTTAAGCTTTAGTTATTTCACTCTGTACATTTGAACTGGTGGATGTGAGTAATTGCCAGCGTACTGCACTAACAATACACGCTGAGACCGAAGATAGACACAAAAAGCTGGAGTACCTCAGCGGGACAGGCAGCATCTCTGGAGAGAAGGAATTGGTGACATTTCGGGTCGAGATTGAGACCTGTGTCCCATATTAGCATGAAGCGAAACGTGTTTAAGAGAGGGAGAGATTGTCAAATGAAGAGGATGATTTTGCATTTGCTGGTTAATATTATTACCACTGGTAATGATTTCAGTGTATAACGGAGTGTTTTTTAGAAATAGTAGAACATGTTTGCGCAGCATTCTGTTCATGTGCTAGCAGTCATTTCCTATAATAAAGATGACCAGCAAGATTTTGCCATTAGCAAGACTTTAAAAATGTGATTGCATTGCACATGTTTTGGAAGGGATGCTGCCCAATTTATGATGCACATGCATGCAGCCTTTAGGCCTCAACACTGCATAAGGTACCCTTTAAGCATCCAACCTACATATGGGAAATACAAAGGAACTTCATTGTACCATATAGATTCAATGCTAATTTTAGGAACCCTTTGTAAAATTCTTATTTTCTACATAATGACACAGAGAGAGGCCAATTGGCTCTTGGCTCCATGCTAGCTTCCATGGGAACAATGCCAATATTCACATTACCCCTCTTTATTTCTCTTCACCGGACTACCTCTACTGTCTCATTCAATACAGCATGTGACAAATATCCCCAGTAAATGTAATGCTGACAGGAAGGAAGGATAGGCATAAGTGCTGATTAAAGCAACCATCAGTTTTATGTTTACTAGTTGGAAACTCATCAACTTTTCAGCCAATCCTTAAATTTATTTTTTCTGTTGAAGTGTTGTGCCACTGAACTGTTAGTTTTAGGTCAACACTTTCAGGCACTTTGCCTCTTGCAAAGACGCTATTCCCTATTATCAAAGTCTCCGTCTCCGCTGCATCTGCTCCGAAGAAAAGGCTTTCCATACTAGGACATAAGTTCATAAGTCAGGAGCAGAATTATGCCATTCGTCCCATCGAGTCTACTCTGCTAATCAATCATGGCTGCTCTAACTTTCTCTCTCAACCCCATTCTCCTGCCTTCTCCCCTTAACCTTTGACCCCCATTATTAATCAAGAACCTGTCAAACTTTCCTTTATAGATACCCAAAGATTTGTTCTCCACAAACATCTGTTTGTAAACATGGTTTCCTCCCTTCTGTCATCGATGGATCCCTCATCCGTGTCTCCTCTGTGTCCTTCTCTTTGGTGAAAACAGATCCAAAGTATTTGGTTTGTACTTTACCCACATGCCCAGACTTCAAGCGCAAATTCACACCTTTATCCTTAAGTGGCCCTACCTTCTCCCTGATTACACTCTTGTTTTTAATATAGGTGTAAAAGTCTTTGGAATTTTCTTTAATCTGACACGTCAAAGCCGTCTTGTGGCCCTGTTTCACCCTTCTATTTGCCCGCTTGAGTTCTTTCCTCCTCTCTTTATAATCATCAAAGGCCTTGTTTGATTCGATCCTCTTAAACCTTCCATGTACTCCCTTTTCTTTTCGACCAAATTTACAACTTCTTTCGTTATTCAAGGTTCCTTTAAGGGCCTGTCCCACTTACGCAACTTTTCAGCAAACTGTCTGCGACCTTAAGCTCGGGGGCGCTCGCCTGAAAAACCGCGAGCTGGATCGACCGTCAGTGCTGAACACACACACATACACACAAGCACAACGCAAAGGCGGGGGCTAGGGAAAGCGGGGAAGCGCTGTCTGAAATTCACACGGTGCAAAGCCACGATGAACAGGAAGGTTAAAGACGGCCAGCACCGTGTATGGTAAATCCTTTAAAAGAGCGGGGGGGGATGGGAGAAGGGGGGAGAAAGGGAGACAAGGGGGGAAGAAGGAGTGGTGACACTTTTAAGAAGCCAGACAGCTTTTAATAAGTCAGAGATACACAGCTGAGAAGTTTAGCAGGCATAAAACATTACCGGTCAGTTTTCCTTGGATCTGAAAACTCATGCTTACGTTTTTTCCCCCAATGAGCCAAGTAAAATGCCCGGTCAGCAAAGGAGATTACGCACGACTACGTCGATTACCTACAACAACATGGCGACCCCACGTCCACTGCACTACGAGTTCAAGAGTATTGATTTTCTCCATGCCGGCCAATTTTTACTGGCAGAAAATGTTTCAGCTTGTTGAAAAATCTTCCTCGAACAAACTGAGGCCGCGTGGAGTAACCACTATGCGAGAACTCCCCTCAACCATGAAGGAGACTTACCACCTACGACCATGTGACGACCATGCTGCGAGATCGTGGCGCAGATCATACCAATTTTCTCCTGGTTATAGTCTAATTAGCCATCAACATAATTTCCTGTGGCTCTATCCTAACCTATGAGTGAAATAAATTCCACCGGGGCGCCGCATGATTGGCAGCCCCGCCAACAGTCTGTTTGCTTTTATGTCCTTTTTTAAATTTTTAGTGTACGTTAAAAGTTTGTGTAAATGTTCTCTGGTTTGTTTTATGTGGGGGATGGGTTTGAGGGAAACTTTTTTTTCAAAAGCCAGAGATGCGATTAATTCTCGGATCGCATTCTCCGGTCGCTCTGCGGCCTACCATCGTTGGAGCTGGAGGCTTCCCCTCGGACTGACCTTGGGCCCTACTGTGGGGCTTGGACTTACATTGGAGTTGATCCCTTGCCTGGGATCACTCCAACCGTGGCCTGCGGACTTTACATCGGGAGCTCACAGCCTCGGGAGAGGCCGTGGATGTCGGGAGCTCCAACGTCGACCAGCCCCGACGCGGTGTTTGATCGTCCGGCGCGGGGGAGCTGACATCCCCTTGATGCAGGAGCTGATCGCCTCGACGTGGAGAGCCCACCGCCGGCTACAGGAGTCAAGATCATACCGTCAACAAAGGGCTCGAGGCCCCCGACCGCGGGAGAGCAAAGGGAAGATATTTCACTTTTTTTCGCCTTCCATCACATTGAGAAATGTGGAGGGATCACTGTGATGGATGTTTATGTTAAAATGTGTTTTGTGTGTTCCCTTGCTTTTTATTTGTATGACTGACATGGCAAATTAAATTCCTCGTACTTGCAAAACATACTTGGCTAATACAGTTTAACATCGCGGAGGCCTGGGATCTTTTGCTGAGGTCGTCAGTGTGAATCTCCGCCCAGCTCGGCCTGTGGACTTTGGGTCTCCGGTAGGAAGCGGCCGTTTCAGGAACTCCAAGCCGCTGAGAGTGTTCTTTCCGAAGCCGGAGCTCCATTATCCAGCTAGAGGGCCTGAAACATTGGGCCTCCGCTGCGGCGACTGCGAAGGCCTCAAATAGGCCCCGACCACGACTGAACACAGAGGAAGAGGACTGATTTTTTTATTGCCTTCCCTCACAGTAGAAAATGTTGATTCCGCTGCGGGGGGACGTTCAAGTTAAATTCTATAGTGTGTTGTATTTTTCTTTTTATTTGTATGGATGTATGGAAACCCAAATTCTTCTATGTGTAGTACTTTGGTTCAATGTGAGTTGATTTTAAATGTGCTATATAAATAATTATATAAATAATTATATATAAAGTATTATTGTGATTGTGATAATTTACATGTAGATTCTTAAATTTTGCACAAATTTCGCCACATTTCATATGCAGGGTTTTTTAAAAAATCTCTGTGAATTCAACTTGAATACAAACTGTGCTCAAGTTGAGGTTGTCAAACCTTATTGGCTCTGCAGTCTTTGGGAAGAGTGAAGCACGCTCCTCAAGTTACAGATGTGCCCAGGCAGCCCTAGGATGATGTAGTGAGGCAAAACAAAAATCTGTCACGCAATCACGAAACACTTGGCATCTGCAGCAACATCATTGAATATGATTTGGACTGCATCCCAGTCAAATAACCATCAATGTTTCCTGTTATTGGCGTCATATTTTGACCCACCTTCCTTTTCTGTCGTCTCTTGGGTATTTTCAATTTGTAATTTTGAAAGGGGGTTGATATGGTTCGGCAAAGGAGGTTTATTAGGTAATTAATCAGTACAGAAGTATAACCTTGCTGCATTGGTTAGAAGGCAGGAAGCATGCATTAGGGGAACGTCTGCAGAGCGTTCTGTAACTGGGGACTTGGATGACTTGAATGTAGAAATAAAGATTTATTCGTCCAGGTATGTAATGGAACCCAGAATACATTTTAGAGTTTGGGGATAGGTGCAGGTAGTTAAAAAAAACGAGTGAATGGGCAAAAATATGAGAAATGGAGTGAATACGAAAAATTGTGAGAATGTCAATTCTGAAATAGCAATCATTTATGAGGGTAGAATAAAACCAATGTTAAAATATCCTCTTCATAGTCTCTTTGTTGACAAGAACTCGTCTTACAAAGAAGCATAGAAACATAGAAAATAGGTGCAGGAGTAGGCCATTCGGCCCTACGAGCCTGCACCGCCATTCAATATGATCATGGCTGATCATCCAACTCAGTATCCTGTACCTGCCTTCTCTCCATACCACCTGATCCCTTTAGCCCCAAGGGCCACATCTAACTCCCTCTTAAATATAGCCAATGAACTGGCCCCAACTACCTTCTGTGGCAGAGAAATAGAGCAAACCCTGAAAAGTTAACAAATGGCCTCTGTATTGCTTTTTAGAGCAAACTTGAATCCAAGTTCATGCTGAGTTTGTTGATTTCAGCACATGGTTTGTAGTTTCTTAGAAAAATTATAGAAAAATCAATTAGGGCTGTTACTGGAAATCGTTGATTGGTGAGTCCTGCAGAAAAATGCATGTGTTAGTAATGGACGAAAAACAAATTTGGGTTTGCAACTTGACGACTGATGTTAAATTGAACTGTGTTGAGTTGAATTGTGCAGACTGAAAGAAAGAGACAGAGGCCAAAGAGGAAAATAAGACTTGCATTAAATGGTATCTTGCATCATCTCAAGATCCTTTAAAACACTTTACAGTCAATGTAATAAATTCTAAATAGTAACATTGTGAAACATGACCTGACTTTCTGCACAATGAATTCAATCTTGATTTTTTTATTGTGTGATTCCAGAACCGAAAGAAAGCTTTCACCCATTCTCATAGCTAGAATATGATATCCAGAACCAGGGGTCAGCTTAAGAGTAAGGGGTAGGCCATTTAGGACTCAGATGAGGAAAAACGTTTTCAGTCAGAGAGTTGTGAATCTGTGGAATTCTCTGCAACAGAAGACCAATTCACTGGATGTTTTCAAGAGAGAGTTAGATATAGCGTTCAGGGCTAACGGAATCAAGGGATATGGGGAGAAAACAGGAACAGGATACGGATTCTGGGTGATCAGCCATGATCATATTGAATAGCAATGCTGGTTCGAAGGACCTAACGGCCTACTCCTGCACTTATTTTCTATGTTTCTGTTTTTCCATATGTGAATTACATTTGATTTAACTGCAGAGACTGCATTATCTACAGGCAGATGAAATTGATTGCAAACAGATTGGCGGCATGGTGGCGCAGCAGTAGAGTTGCTGCCTTACAGCGCTAGAGACCCAGGTTCGATCTTGACTACGGTTGCTGCCTGTACAGAATTTGTATGTTCTCCTCATGACCATGTGGGTTTCCCCCGGGTGCTCCGGTTTCCCCCTCACACTCCAAATTGAAAATATTGTAAATTATATTTCTGTCATTTCTACTATTTTTTCTAAAACTGCAAATAATAATTATCGCTGTAATATGCACTCTTGCAGAACGAGGCTTACCATTCCGAGGAGACAATGAACAATTTGGATCTCCAAATAACGGCAATTATCTTGGTCTTTAGAGCTAGTTGCAAAATTTGATCCATTTTTACTGGCTCATATGAATCAGTATGGAAACTCCAGATCAGGAAATCCCTCTTATTTGTCAAAAACTATATGTGAGGAAATAATTCAACTCATGGCAAAAAAGGTTAAGGATGCAATTCTGGCTGACTTGAAAAAAGCTGGATATTTCAGCTTGTCAGTAGATTCCACCACTGACATTTCACATACTGATCAGTAGACTTTAATTATCAGATATGTATCACCTGAAGATGGTTTACCAAATGAGAGATTTTTTAACTTTCCTTGAGCTAAAAGACCACTCAGGAGAAAGCATAGCTGACTTAGTGTTTAAATATCTCACTATTCAGCTTGAAATTGACTTTAGAAAATGCCGAGAGCAGTCTTATGATAATGCTGCCAACATGGCTGGCAGGTACAAGGGTATGCAGCAAAAAATCATCAAAAAAAAACAAATTTGCAAGATTTATTCAATGCATTGGTCACTCACTCATTAAATTTGGTGGGCCAGTGAACCGTTTTGGAATTATCAATGAAATTTATACCTTCTTTTCATCCTCCACAAAGGGATGGGCAGTTCTAAAATCATTTTTGCAACCTCTGTCAAAAGTGCCTAAATATTTGTCAGACTACTAGGTGGGAGGCACATGCAAAAGCCACATAAGCTGTTTTGGAAAGTTGCAGCGTTATCACTGATGCTCTTAGTCATTTGTACTCAGATGTTAATGTGAAGGGTGATACCAGGCTTCAAGCTGACAATCTTTTGCAGAAAATGGCAGAACTGGAATTTGTGTTTATGCTGCATTTTTGGACCCGTGTGTTAGGTCATTTTCACAAGGTCAACAAAGCCATTCAGAAATCAAAACTGTTATTGCGTACCTGTGCAAGTTTGTACAGTTCACTTCAGGACTTTTAAAGCAAAATTAGAGAAGATTTTGATGAGCTTGAGCAACAAGCAAAGGCCACCTTGCCAAATGTTAACTGCAGAGCTGTCACAAGGAGACAAAGAGTAAGGAAACGGCATGGATATAATGGAAGTGCACCTGGTCCTGATGCTTTAGATAAATTCTCTTCAAGAGATAAGTTTAGGATAAAATCCTTTCTTCCTATACTAGAAGCACTTTAAACCAATTTAAGAAGAGCTACTGTGTACAGTGATGTTGCACAAATGTTTTTTTCTTTCGTGCTAATCTGACCGCATCTAAGCATGAAATTCAGCAAGGTGTTGAACTGTTGATGGAAGCATACCCAGAAGATACCCTGAAAGTTACTGATGAACTTTTGCACTTTCACTTGTACGTGAGACAAAGCCGTGGCCCTACAGAAGAGCACTCTCTGTCTCATAGAGACCTTTATCAAGTTATATACAGGGAAAACATTCAGATGGCCTTCCCTAATGTGGAAGCAATCTTGCGGCTGTTTCTTAGCTTAATGGTCACGAACTGCTCGGGAGAGAGGTCCTTTTCAAGACTCAAAAGAATTAAAAATGAATTAAGGGTCACAATGTCTCAAGAGAGGTTGTCTGCACTGATCGTTCTGTGCATTGAGAGTGACAAACTTAGACAAACAAATTTTGATGGACCTGGATGATTTTGCTATGAGGAAGGCTAGACAAAAACTTTTTTAGTCTTAGTGTATTTGGTGATTGGAGTTTCTTTATTTCTTAATATGTATTTTAAAACCAACTATTTAATGACAACATACAGTAGGATCTAAAAGTGTCACACTGTCACTGTCAGGTAGTCATGGCCCTTATTAACATTTCCCCGGCAATAAAATGTTAAAGCTCACATTGTTTATTTTTTAATATAACAGTAAACTTACAATTTAATTTTCCTAAAAATTCCTGCTTATTCCACAAAATGTTTACAAAGTTCGGTTATAGCAAAAGTTTTTCACAGTGTTCATTTTAACATTTATGCTTTTTTTTCAATCACTACAGTATTTAACAATAACATTTTATGTCCTTTGGAGAAGGAATTGCGAATTGCGGAAATTTAAACACCCGTTGTCTCAAATTATTTAAAACACTCTTTCATCTTCCTCTAGTCGTGGGGGTGGGGGATTGGGAGGGGCCTCACAAGTGGAATAGCTGAGGGCCTCTCTTCATCCAAATCCGCCTCTGAAGGTGATCACTGGTTGGCGCGGACTTGGTGGGCAGAAGGGCCTGTTTCCGCGCTGTATCTCTAAACTAAACTAACCACTGAAAGAAAGGCACTGACAAAAAATGGAAATAGAAATCTTCACATTCTAGGAAAAGCACAGAGCCAACATCTCCAGAGAGAAGAAAAATAACCAAGAGAAAAAAAAAGTACTCTATGAATCAGCATGTATTTACAATTTAAAATGTGAATGATTCTATGTGTTGAAGATCTTTTTACTTATTCAGTCCTGAATATTCATAGAGAATTAATGAACAGATGGTGTACTCAAATGTGTCATTTTCTTTGTACTTACACAGCGAGTTCTAATGAATGGAATCATTTGATCTGTCTGCAGAGTATTGTGAAGACCCAAGGCTTTCATGAACTTTCTGACCCTGCCTTGCTTGTTATTCTGCAAAGTGACTTGCTCACCATCGATGAGCCCGATTTAATTAACTTTGTCAGAGAATGGGCGCACGTTAACTCAGTAAGTATATTAACGTAAACCTTGACTTAGATCCTCTGATGCACTCTCACAATTGTCTATCATTTCTAGGCACTGCTCACGTAGAATGATATTGAAGTACAAATCATCAGATAGTTTATGTGTATTTCTTTCCATATTTCCTTTCTGCCCATTTAATCTGTGCTGGCTCATAATCTCAATCGGCACTATTTCTTTCTACAGTAGCCTATTCCGCCTACATTTCAACAACTCCCATGCCCATCCCCAATCCCTCAACATAGAACGGTACAGCACAAGAATGGACCCTTGGACCCATATCTTTACCAAGCACGATGCCAAATTAAGGACCTTGTCAAATGCCTAACTAAAGTCTAAGCTTCCTCTCGTATTTCTTCAGTGGCTGATAGCATTCCCTTCAATAACCAGTTCTTGGACATATAAGATATGTTACATATAAGATTGTTAAGGGTTTGGACACGCCAGAGGCAGGAAACATGTTCTCGATGTTGGGGGAGTCCAGAACCAGGGGCCACAGTTTAAGAATAAGGAGAAGGGTAAGCCATTTAGAACGGAGACGATTTGGCAGATGAAACACTTTTTCTCACAGACAGTTCAGTGGTGATAGCCTGTGGAATTCTCTGCCTCAGAGGGCGGACACGCCAGAGGCAGGTTCTCTGGATGCTTTCAAGAGAGAGAGTAAGATTGGGCCCTCACAGACAAAGTCTGTGGAATTCTCTGCCTCAGAGGGCGGTGGAGGAGTGGATGCTTTTCAGGAGATATAGGGCCCTTAAAAATAGGGTCAGGGGAAGGGGGAGAAGGCAGGAACTGGGTACTGATTGGGGATGATCAGACATGATCACATTGAATGGCGGTGCTGGCACGAAGGGCCGAATGGCCTACTCCTGCACCTATAGTTTATTGGACAGCTGTCGGTCTGGATAAAACTATCTCTTTTGTGGTGCACACCACACTTAGTTTTATTTATGCATCTTGAAGCAGGCTCTACTTTGCAATTTCAATTTGACTTAATTTCTGGACCCTTGCAGGTCAACCTAAAAGCAAAAACGAGCAAAATTATCACTGCAAAAGTGTGTGGGATCAGGCATTTTCACAGACCCTGTATTCCTTGGAAACAAGCAATCTCCTTGCTATCCACTGCCACATTTTGCTGATTGTTACCAATGCCATGTGCTCAAATGTTAACTCGGGCCCACTATACCGGCTGACATCTGACTGTTTGTTCTAAATCTAGTAATGAACATGAATTATGCACTAAAACGCTAATTGATGATGCAAAATATAAAGACAAGACCAACCCACCACTCCACACATCAACTGCAAAAGATTCTGTTTTGAGGTGAGACTAAAACTAAAATGCGCTTCTGTCATTTTTAACCTCCAACACAGGTAGTTCTTGACAAATCAATACCAGAAATAGCAAAGGAAGTTGTTCGTGAATTACGCCTTTTTCTCTTGACCCCTGATGAACTGACAACCCTGGAAGCTGAAAACAAGAAAGATAACTTGATTCCCGTAAGTTTTAACCTGCATGCATTTTGAAGGGACCGCAACCTCATGAAACAAAAGCAATCAAACTTTATTTGTTTATCAGCACTGATAAATGCTATGAATCATTTTAATTAATTACTGTGTTCTTGGCAGACCAGAGCAGACCATGACACACATTCTTCTCAAACAATATAATTTTAGAACTAAAAAAACATTGAAGTTATTTATAGATATGTGAAATAGCTCATTGAATATATACATGAAGACAGTGGCAGTTTATGGACGTTTTGATTGTAGATTAATCCCTAAGTACAAGTTATTTTAGCGGTAAATTTTCTTTAATATTACCATTTATAGAATTGTTCCATGGAGTGTGCGTAGGTTCTATTTTAAAGTATGGATGAACTGTTTATATAGCAAATACTTGGCAGAGACGGAAACCAGAAGCATGCTTGATCAGATTGACTCCATTGTAAAGAACAGTCAGACCTCAGGAGACATCTCACAGTCTACATCAGCTCTCAGTATACTTTCCAGTGGTTTATATCTCAGAGTATAGGGCCTTTGTGGATCTTGTAAGATAAATTATTTTTTTAATGTCTAAAAATTGTTTTGCCAAATAATCAAAAATCTTCTGTGCCCCTCATATCACTAATAAATTCCAAGTGAAGAGTCTTGGCAAGGTGTTTAACAGCAGCCTGATCGATACAGCATCAGTCCAGGCAACCTGTCAGGAGCTGGAGAGCTCGGTGAGAGCAGTGGATCGGTCGGGTCTTCCCGGCAAGTTGAAGGCGTAGATTTACCAGCATGGTATCCTGCCAAAGATACTCTGGCCACTGCTTGTCTACAAAGTCCCAATCTCTATTGTAGAGAGATTGGAGAGGAAAGTCAGCAGCTTCCTCAGGAGGTGGCTGGGACTGCCCAGGAGCCTTAGCAACATCGCCATTTACGGAAATAACATCAAGGTCCAGCTGCCCCAGAAGTCCCTGGAAGAGGAGTTTAAGGTGACTCGGGCCAGAGAGGTGATGCTGTACAGGGTCTCCAGCGACCTCAAGGTGGCTCAGGCAGGGGTGGAGGTGAAAACTGGGAGGAAGTTGGTGTACATATAGTGGCTGGTGTACATATGGTGTACATATAGCTGCTAAATTTGTATAAGATAATTACAAGCAGTTGAATAAGGGGTGGGAATTAATAAGCTTTGGCTTCTTCCTGCTCCTTTTCGGACACATATGATTTCATTTATTTATAGATATTGTTTATGACACTTTATAAATATTCTTGTTTTGTTTTTTGTATGCTGTTTCACATTTGCTTTTTATTCTTTTATTCTGTTCGAAATAAATAATAAAATTAAAAAAAGAAAAAATAAATAAGTGGAGAGCCGGTGAAGCCGTGCTGCAAGCGGAGTCTCGGATACGCCACAGAGTCCTGGTGGGAACAGTGACTCGGGGAAGAGCTGGCCTGGGAACCTTCCCAACTCCACAGTTTGACAAGGCCAAGGGGAAGGAGAGGTGCAGGCTGGTCCAGGAGGAAGTGAGGCCAGCGGTGGAGGAGGAGGAGAGGTGTACCAGAGCGGTTGGCTTGAGGCAGCAGGGAGCCTGGACAAGGTGGGAGCAGGCCATGGACCAAAAAGTCACATGGACTGAGCTCTGGCAGGCTGAACCACAGCGCCTCAAGTTCCTGGTCCAGGCAGTGTATGATGTCCTGCCCAGCGGATTGAGCCTCTTCATCTGGGGCAAAGCAGAATCTCCAGATTGCCCGCAATACTCCGGCAAGGGGACATTGGAACACATCCTGAGCTGCTGCCCAAAGGCTCTTGGGCAGTGCCGGTACATCTGGCGTCACCACCAGGTTCATAAACCCATTGCAGAAGACATCAGCATGGGAATCAGCAGCTGCAGACGAGCACGCCCCACCACCCAGATGATCACCTTCGTGAAGGTCAGAGTGCAGCTGCCAAGAACCACAGCAGCCAGGAATCCGTCAGGAATCCTGGCGACTGCGCAGGACTGGCAGCTTTCCGTAGACCTGGTGAAACAGCTGAAGTTCCCACAGCAAATTGCCACGACCACCCTGAGGCCAGACATCCTCCTGGTCTCAGAGGTGACCAAAGGAATCATCTTGTTGGAACTGACAGTGCCGTGGGAGGACTGTCTGGAGGAGGCCCACGAGAGGAGGATGACCAAGTATGAAGAGCTGGTCATAGACTGCCGTAAGCAGGGCTGGAAGGCAAGGTGTATGCCCATCGAGGTTGGCTGCAGAGGTTTTGCAGGGCAATCACTCTACAAAGCCTTGAGTGGAATGGAGAGGAGAAGAGCCATCACACCATCAAGAACACTACAGGCAGCGGAGAAAGCCTCGAGATGGCTCTGGATCAGGAGAGGTCTATGGGGAGGAGCGAATGCCACCTGAACACAAGTTGTGGTCTGATCAACCACGGCTGGGTCGCCTGGGCGAGGGTGTCTGATGTTGAAAGACCCGAAACACCCAATGACCCCAGGTTACATCACTGATGATGTGTTCAGGAGCATCAATAGATGCATTTGATCAAAAAAAAACACACAAACTGAAGGGAGAGCTGCCTTTGTTTTTCAGATTGTGCAGAACTCCAGGAACTGAGAATTGTAAAACAGAGCAGGAAATATCTTTCCTCATGTCACCTGGAACCAGATACTGCAGAGAGATGACTCACTCACAATGCATTTTTTTGTAGCCTCTAGGATTAAGCCAAAGAATTTTGCACCTATCAGTTTATTTCACTTTACAGTTGCTTTCTAAATCGACCAAATAAAACAACCTTTTTTAACTGAGGAACTTTTGAAATGGCACTATTTCCTGCTGTTGGAATTTGCAGGGCTGCCAACATTGGGTGAGAGTTGAGAGTAAGGAATTGCGAGAGAGCTTAGCGACCGAGGGGGTGAGGGTGTGGGAGGGATGGTGTCCCCCTCCCACAGTAGGGAGCTTTCAGCTTGAAATTGTGCAATCTGGTGCATACTGTAGCGAGTCTTTTAATTTACACTTCAATGCAACATTTATGCTTTAAATTGGATTAGGTATGAATAAGGTTAGGCTAAATTACATTCCTAATTACATTCCACAGTAGAGCCAGGCTCTGATCAACAGATGCTGCACACGAATGACTCTATTCTTGTATGGAAATCAGATTATAATTCATGCTGTTATGCATATATATATATAGAGCAAAAAACAGCGAAACAAGGCAAGTCGGACTTCCATCATTGTTCTGCACAAGTAAATCAATCAACCTTGCCCTTTGACTATAGAAACAAGACAAAAATAATTCCAGATTATTTCAATCATATATGGTTCAATGAAATTAAGATATATATGTAAAACATATATATGGAAACAGGCCCTTCAGCCTATCAAGTCCTCACCGACCAGCAATCTATCATACACCAGTTCCATCCTACACGCCAGGGACAATTTACACAAGTCAATTAACCTACAAACCTGCACTTTTTTCGGGTGTGGGAGAAACCGGATTATCCAGAGAAAACCCATGTGGTAGTAAGGCAGCAACTCTACCGCTGCGCCACCCCATTAAATTATTTTTTCTGCAATATATTTATTATGATGTCACGTCAATAAAGATGAACACATGATTCTGATTTCTGCCCTTAGTTGGATAACACACATCTCCAGTCATTGTGTTTTATGGCTGGTTTTCAACCTCTTCAGTCTGAAGGTCTCGACCCAAAACATCACCCATTCTTTCTCTCCAGAGATGCTGCCTGTCCTGCTGAGTTTTTCTAGTTTTTAGAGTTTATCTTCAGTTTAAACCAGCATCTGCAGTTCCTTCCTACACTCTTTGTTAAGCGAAACAGGTCCTATTCTCATAATATTATTCACCTCAACTAAGTTTTTTCTTCACCCCCGTTGCTGCAGAGAATACAATCCCAGTTATCAAATCTTTCCTCAAAGTGAAAAAAAAATTCCAGCCCTGCCAACATCTTCATAAATCGCCCCAGGATCCTCTCCAGAGCAATTGCACCCTTTCTACAATGTGTCATAGTCTTACAGCATGGAAACGGGCCCTTCATCCCAACTTGTCCATGCAGATCAAGATGCCCCATCTAAACTAGTCCCATTTATCTGCGTTTGGCC
This sequence comes from Leucoraja erinaceus, assembly GCF_028641065.1. Taxonomy (NCBI): domain Eukaryota; kingdom Metazoa; phylum Chordata; class Chondrichthyes; order Rajiformes; family Rajidae; genus Leucoraja; species Leucoraja erinaceus. Next base: position 18,061,448 of record NC_073386.1, read on the forward strand.
CATATCCCTTTAAACCTTGTGTGTGCCAGTGTGTGTGGGAGAGTGTGTGTCAGTGAAGCGGCCACACCATCCGGAGTCAGCGGAGACTTGGGAATGGCCGGGTAGCGTTCCCCTCTGTTTCAAGAGAGAGATTTAGCTCTTAGGGCTAAAGGAATCAGGGGATATGGAGAAAAAGCAGGAACGGGGTACTGATTTTAGATGATCAGCCATGATCATATTGCCGAATGGCCTACTCCTACCCCTATTTTTCTATGTTTCTATTTCTCTTTGATGGATTTCCTGATGCTCCGGTCCATCTCTTTTTGACTTTTTTTGTTTAACAGAGGTAGAATGATTTGTTTATCAGAGGTAGAATTGTTTACCAGGTAGAATGTAAGGAACTCCTCTTTCCCCTGCTGATCTTTAGTCTGCAGCTAATGTTTCCCAAGCTTCAAGCCTGCATTTTCAGGAGACGTTTGATGCTATTTAAAAATGGTCATTATTATTTTCCACTCTGGAAAAATTAAGTTTCAATGCATAATACTGAGGAAATATAAAATGTGCTATCTGGCAACATTTCAAGGCAAAGGATATTTATTCCTTATTATTCTGCCAAATTAGCATGAACTGAATCCGATCATTGTGCACTTTCACATAAACATCTCCAGAAATATATAAATACATAATTAGGACCATGTCAAAATTGAATAGGAAAGTTATAGAGGAACTTGTTCATGTCTTAGAAATCAGCAACACAATTTTTCCAATGTCTGTAAAGATAATGGACATATTTAAAGGCAGCGAATGTCCCCCACATGCATACGCACAAGAACATGCGCACGTACACATACCCGTACAATGAGTGTAATTATTCTGTTGTTGGCAACCTCTAATTTTGCAGACCTTAATTGCCATCAAAATGATATCACGCTAATTATAGATTCTACATCAGAACTATGTTTAAAGTGACTTACTTGATGATCGCGGTGTCTTGATAAAATGTTTCAGCTGTGTTTGGGTACTTGTATACCCACACAAGTGGACGTTTTATGCTGAGCCTACATCCATAAAATTGTACTGGCACAGAGAGAGTGATCTTTCAGAGCCAAGGTTGTCCAATAGCTAGTCATGCTATATTAAGGCCCATAGTTGGAGTGGTGAAACCCATATTGTGGCTAGGATATTGTCGTCATATAACATTGTATCTCTTCTCTTCTAGAATGCAATGAAATTAATTGTAAACCTTTAGTGCAATGAAGCTAATTGTAAGCCAATATGCTGATTTGTTTTGCATATGATATACAATTAGAAAGATGACCATTAATTGTGAATCTTATTTAGTCATAATGTAACCATGACTGCACCAGCCACATTAACAGACACATGGCTTAAAACCTCTGACCAATTAAATTAAATTCAATTCAGTTTTATTTGTCATATGTAGGTTAACACAGAGTCAATGAAATGTGTTTGACACGACAACGGGTCACCTCAGCAATAATATAATAAGGATAAAATAAGATAAAAATGACATTGGTAAGGTAAAAAGACAATAATAAGATAATCAACATTTATGATGTGAAATGTGTTTATGAGTTCAGAAGCCTGATGGCCTGATGGTAAAAACTGTTCTCAAGTCTGGTGGTACGTGCAGCCATGCTCCTGTATCGTCTGCCTGACGGTAACAAGGAGAACAGTCTGCATACTGGGTGATTGTGGTCCTTGATGATGCTGTGTGCCTTCCGCAGGCACCACCGGTGGAAAATGTCCTGAATGGCCGGGAGACAGTTGCCAGTGATGTGCTGTGCCGCCTTCGCCGCTCTCTGTAGTGATTTGCGGCTGTGGGCAGAACAGTTCCCGTACCAGACATTGATGCAGCCCGTCAGCAGACTCTCGATGGTGCATCTGTAGAAGTTTGTGAGGATGCTGGCGTTCATGCCAAACTTCCTCAGTCTTCTCAGGAAAAAGAGCCGCTGGCGGGCTTTCTTTATTATTGTGTCCGTGTGCAGTGTCCAGGAGAGGTCCTTAGTGATGTGCACACTGAGGAACTTGAAACTGCTGACCCTTTCAACCTCAGCATCACTGATGTGGATGGGGAGGTGTCCACTCCCCTGCTGTCTCTTGTAGTCCACGATCATCTCTTTAGTTTTGCTAACATTGAGAGAGAGGTTATTTTCCTGGCACCAGCTGTTTAGTTCCTTTACCTCCTCTCTATAGGCTGTCTCATTGTTGTATGTGATGAGGCCCAGGATGGTCAGCAAACTTAGGATGATGTTTGAGTTGTGCTTGGCAGTACAGTCGAGCGTGAACCAGGAGTACAGCGAGGACTGAGCACACAGCCCTGTGGTGCACCTGTGTTGACGATCAGTGAGGAAGAGGTGTGGCTGCCAATTTTCACCACCTGGGGCCTGCCCATCAGGAAGTCGAATATCCAGCCGCAGATGGAGCTCCAGTCCAAGATCAAGGAGCTCGGGGACGAGTTTTGAGGGAATGATAGTGTTGAATGCCGAGCTGTATTCAATGAAGAGCATTCTCACTTATGTATTCCTTTTGTCCAGGTGGGTGAGCGCAGTGCGTGTTGCCATGACGATGGCATCGTCCGTGGCCCTGTTTGGTCTATACGCAATCTGAAGAGGGTCCACGTTGTCAGGGAGAGAGGAGCAGATGTGAATTTTGACTACTCGCTCGAAGCACTTCATGATGACTGATGTCAGTGCGACAGGACGGTAGTCATTTAAACAAGAGGTTACTGGTTTCTTTGGAACAGGAACGATGGCGGATGCTTTGAAGGGGGTGGGAACTGACTCAGGGAGAGGTTGAAGATGGTTGATGAACACCTCTGCCAGTTGATCAGCGCACGCCCAGAGAGCCCGCCCTAGAATACCATCCGGTCCTGGAGCTTTGCGGGTGTTGACTTTTTTGAAGGACCACCTCACGTCTGCCGTTTGTAGGGTCAGTGTGGTAGTCCCCCTGCACATCTGTGGGCTCAAGGTGGGCGCTGTGTTGTCTGCATCGAACCGGTCGTAAAAGGTGTTAAGTTCGTCCGGGAGCGAAGCGGTAGGCTGAACAGTGCTCCTGTTTTTCCCTTGGTAGTCTGTGATGCAGCGTAATCCACTCCTCATGCGCCTGGGGTCAGAGCTGTAGTAGTTAGATTCCACTTTGTTTCTGTGGTCTCTCTTGGCTTTCCTGATGGACTTCCGGAGGTCATATCTGGCTGCTTTGTAGGCGTCGGGGTCCTCTGAGTTGAAGGCAGTGGTCCGTGCTTTGAGTTTAGCGCGCATTTCCTGTCCGACCCAGGGTTTTCTGATTTGGGTAAATGCAGATGTGGCTTTTGGAGCAACATCAGCGATACACTTACTTATGTAGCCTAAGATACGGTGAAAAACTTTTTGTTGCGTACTATCCGATCAGCAAAAAGAATGTGCATGATTACAATCAAGCGACCCTCAGAGTACAGATACAGGAAAAAGACTTTAACGTTTAGTGCAAAATTTGCATTTCATCCCTTTAGTAATAGTCTGCTCTGTCTGTATATTGCTCTTCAATGTAAATTGTTTATCTCCATGTTCACAATCTCCCATGAAATATTTGCTATCCATTTATTCATTCGTTAAAGTACTTTGATGAAGGAAATTAAAATTTTAAGAACGAACTGCAGATGCTGGAAAATCGAAGCTACTCAAAAATGCTAGAGAAAACGCAACGGGTGAGGCAGCATCTATGGAGCGAAGGAAATAGGCAACGTTTCGGGTCGAGACCCTTCTTCAGACCTGATGTAAGGGTGGGGGGGGGGGGGGGGGGGCAGGAAGAAGAAAGGAAGAGGTGGAGACAGTGTGCTAAGGGAGAGCTAAGAAGGGGAGGAGAAAGCAGGGACTACCTGAAATTAGAGAAGTCAATGTTCAAATTAAATAGGTAGGGCAAGGATGCAAGCCAGGTTCTGAATGACTGATGAGCAATTTTTTGGTATATGTTTGGAATTCTTCATGTGTCAACTAGTGTTTCTCATGTTTGGACGAAAGAAGGTCCAAATAAGTACTGCAAATATCCTCAGGGTAACAGATTACCTGTATCCAAGGCTTGTAAAGGAAGTGGTTGCAGAGATAGAAGACTCGTTGGTTGTAGTTTTTCAAAATACACTCAGTTTCCCAAGATTACCAACCGTTTAGGAAATTGTAAATGTGGCAGCTTTGATCAAGAAAGAAGGATGCCATATAGCAGGAAACTATAGACCACTTGGCTAAATATATGTTGTTAGAGGGCCTTTGGGAGTTGCAGCACAGAAGCAGGCTTTTCTGCCCTCAGAGTCCATGTCTTCCACCAACTAGTGCAGAAAGGAACTGCAGATGCTGGTTTACATCAAAGATAGATAAACAAAATGCTGGAGTAACTCAGGAGAGCATCTCTGGAGAGAAGGAATGGGTGACGTTTCGGGTCGAGACCCTTCTTCAGACTGATACTGCTATCAACAACTACTCATTTGCGCTAATTGTACAATTTATTTTCAGAAAGAAGTGATTTGAATGCATCCTGTATTCCTTTTGATCTTGTAGGTGGACAAGATTGCCGAAGTGTGGAAATTTCATGCATTGAAAAAGCCAAGTGGAATCGCGGTTCATCTGCTTCGGAGACGGAAGGGAAGTCGACCCCGAGACCATCACAAGTACTTCAACCTTTGCCACAAATAAACGTAAAAACCACAAATACTTGGAATATGTACTTTTGACTGCGTGAAGGTGATTCATCGGCAAGTGTCAATATCATATTGAACCAAACCGAAGCAGCATATAGTTATTACACAAGGTTATATGAACCACACCACTCTTTTTGGACCATTTTGTTATTTTTGTGTTTTACATGAAGCAAGGTTTATACGCTGCAATCAAAGGAAAGCTGGACGTATATAATATCACAGAGAGTGTACATGAACATTGGGATATTATTGATTCATCTCAAGTGCCATTCAATTGTTTTAGGATTCTAAATAAGATTTTGTCATGGCCATTTGAACTGGTACACTGAAGCCATGCTCTCGAAATTGCAGACAGTGGTTTAGTCATGGTGTAACGTGGTAATGACTATCATTGTTTTTTGTTTTTAATATTTTTGTGTGCTTCCTGTTGATATGACGCTAATCCTTTTACTGGAAGGAATACTGGTATTGAGGATTTAAGGAAAATGTAAATATGTATTTTTATATCACTAATTAAGTCTTTTGACAAAGTCCCTCATGGTGGCTGATCCAGAAGATTAAGATGCATGAGATCCACGGTGACTTGGTAGTTTTGATTTTGAACTGGCTTACACACGCACCTTGTACAAGAATGTTGGTAGGTTGGTTACTAAGTTTGTAGATGAGACAAAATTTGGTGCAGATGCAGATATGAAGAAATGATGTAGCAGTATAGCAGGATATAGATCAGTTACAGATATAGGTGAAATGGCAGATGCAGTTTAATCTGGGCAAGTGTGAAGTAGTGCACTTTTGGAGGTCAAATGTAAGGGAAAAGTATACTGTTGATGGCAGGACCCTTAGCAACATTGATGTAAGATCAAGAGATCCTAGTGTCTAGGCCCATAACTCCCTGAAAGGAGCAACACAAGTTGTCAGAGTGGTAATGAAAGTGTGTGGAATGCTTGATCGGGGCATTGAGTATAAGAGTCAGGAAGTCATGTTGCAATTTTATAAAACATTGGTGAGACCATGTTTGGAGTATTGTGTGCAGTTCTGACAGAAGAAAGGTCTTGACCTGACACATCACCCATTCCTTCTATCCAGAGATGCTGCCTGTCCCACAGAGTTACTCCAGCATTTTGTGTCTAAAACAAGACTGTGGTGGCTGTGGAGAGGGTGCCGAAGAGGTTTACCAGGATACTGTCTGGATCAGAGTTATTAGCTGCTTGGAGAGGTTATACAACTTGCATTGTTTTTGCTGGAGTGTCTTAAGACTGAGGGAGACCTGATAGATGTTTATAAAATCATGAGAGGCATTCTCAGAGCAGAAATGTCAAGGAGAAATAGTTTTAAGTTGATATGGGCAGGGCAACCTTTTTGTACAGACATTTGTGGGGTATCTTGAACCTGTTGCCAGATGTGGTGATGGAAGCAGATATAATAAAGGCATTCAATAGATCTTTAGACAAGCACATGGATATACAGGGAATGGAGGGATATGGATCTCAAGCAGGCAGAAGGGATGAGTTTATTTTGTCATCATGTTTGGCACGGGCATCGACCAAAGGTCTGTTCCTGTGTTCTACGTTGTTTAAAAGTCTGATGACATTCCAAGACATTTCTTAGCCAATTAATTCGATTTTTAATGGAAGTGTTCTCACTGCATTGGCAAAGCTGATGAAAATGAAGGTAGGAGCCAATAGTAAAGTATTGTAATTCCAGTTTCTCGAGAAGTATAATTTTCAGGCCAGAAGCAGCAGAATAAGAAAAATGATGCATTCAGGTATGTGGAAATTTATAGCCAAGTCCTTGTCATGGTATTTTACATAATAATTATTTGTCTTGTTCTGGCTTTACCTGAACTGGTAATTGTATTCAACCTCACAGTGATGTAAACAGTCAGGTTCTCAAGTTGGGTCACATATTCAGTATTATTATAGCTTAAAAATAATCCAGCAAGAGTCACACCATTCAAGAGATTTAAATGTGGCACAAATCTACTGAGCAGGTAGCAGCTTGCACGGAGGAAGCAGCACCAGGCATGGCCAGTTTTAATGACCAGACCTAGGCTATGTGTTCCTGCCCGCTGTCTGTTCAGCTCACTGGGTGGAAAGTAACCAGGTTCCCAGCTGAAGATTAACATTAATGTACTTTGTATTGGACAAAAGAGGGCAAAGGGCTGATAACAGTCTCTGGCTTGACTCAAACAATATTGCTACATTTTCATACCCTCAGTTCAGTTCAGTTTAGTTTATTGTAACATGTGCCGAGGTACGGTGAAAAGCTTTGGTTGCGTGCAACCAGTCAGCAAAAAGACAATACATTATTACAATCGATCCGTTTACAGGGTATAGTAACCTCTCTCACTCTTCAGCTCAGTTCAGCTCATGGTCGTTTGATAATTAACTTGGGACATATTCCTATAGATCACAATTTACATAGATTATGGAACCAGAATATTCAACCTTCTGCACATCTCTGTTTTCAGAAAGAATATCTTTCAACTTTTATTTGCAGGTTTTCTGTTCTCAGTTCTTTTCCATCTGTTTACTTTGTTTCTGAAGGTTTCAGAAACACTTTGGCACTGTTTATACTGTATGGGAGACTTGAACTCTTATAAGTCTTGGATGGAGTGGATGTGGAGAGGATGTTTCCACTATTGGGAGAGTCTAGGACTAGAAGTCATAGCCTCAGAATTTAAGGACAATTTTTTAGGAAGGAGATGAGGAGGAATTTCTTTAGTCAGAGTGTGAGAATCTCGATTTTTTTTTGCCACAGAAGGCTGTGGAGGCAGTCAGTGCATATATTTAAGGCAGAGATGGATAGATTCTTGATTAGTACTAGTGTCACAGATTATGGGGAGAAGGCATGAGAATGGGGTTAGGAGGGAGAGATAGATCAGCCATGATTGAATGGCGGAGTAGACTTGATCGGCAGAATGGCTTAATTCTGCTCCTATCCCTTATGATCTTATGAAAATAGTTTGTTATTTATAAAAAATGTAAAGGCAGATATTTCACTGTGTATTATATTTTGTAGTGTGCACTATATATTTTTGTGAATATTGTACTCGGGTTACAAAGTAAATTATACTTTTACCTCTGCCCGGCTTGTTTTGATTGCTGTTGAGAGATGAAGCTTTTATTTTTATGTTTATACTTCCAGCCTTGTTGCACAAGCAAAATGAATTCACCATTAGCTATCCCAGAATAGCATTTCTAGATATATGCAAAGTAAATTTCACTGGGCCACAGGACTGTGTGGAGAAAAAAAATGTTGTATTTACATATTCCATTCTATTTCATAATTTCAGCACATCAAAGTGCTTTACAGCCAAGGAATTACTTTTGAATTTATGTTACTGTTGTAATGGCAAAATCTACCGACCAAGTTCCAAAGCAGGAATGTGATGATTACCAGATATTCCATTTTCTTTCTGATGTCGATGAGGGATAAATAATTGGGAGAATTTATTTGAACCATGGCATGCAAATTTTATACACCTTCCTCAGTACTGCACTTGATTGGCAGTCGAGATTTTTGCTAAATACTCTGCAGGACGATGCATGAAGAAAATGGTGTAAGAATAGAATTACATTAGTAAAGTAAAAATTCAAATGTTTGGTATTAACGCAGGTTCTTTTGATGTGTCGGCTGTTTTATGTTCATGTTATAGTCCATGGTACAGAAATCATTTGAATTACCGAGTATGAATTATTGGGGTGCACAGTGGCTCAGCTGGGAGAGCTGTTGCCTCACAGTGCCCGAGACCCAGGTTCGATCCTGAGCTGCTGTCTGTGTGGAGTTTGCACATCCTCCCTGTGACCGCATGGGTCCCCTCCAGGTGCTCCGGTTTCCTTTCACATCCCAAAAACCTACGGGTTTATAGGTTAATTGGCCTCTGTAAAATTGCCCCCAATGTGTTGGGAGTGGGTAAGGATGTGGGATAACGTAGAACTCATGTGAACGTGTGGTCAATAGTCATCATGGACGATGCAATATCTCTAAACTAAACAAATTAGTCATAGAACAATCACCTCCAGCAGACATATTTTAATGGGTTACACTTTAATGATGGCGTTAATGATACCAATCATTGTGCAACGCTCTTCCTGTATCAGAAATATACAGACAGATTGGAAGACCTTTCTCCCACCACATGTGTAGGAAAGAACTGGATGAATTGGAGATGAAGAAGGGTCCCGACCCGAAACATCACCCATTCCTACTCTCCAGGGCTGCCTGTCCCGCAGAATTACTCCAGCATTTTGTGTTTACCATTCTCCCACCATAGATGGTCCCTTGAATTATAAACAAGCAAAGCTATGATGGGTGTTGCTTCCTTCCAAAAGTAAAATGTAGGGACGATAGAAATGTAAAAATATGGGCTCTGATGACAGGTTATTGATCTAAGGTATTAACTGCATTTTTCTCTCCAGAGAGGCTGCCTGTAGCATAGAGTATTTCTAATATTTTCCGTTTCAATTTAGAAATGAGTTTCTGCTTTTGACTATGGAAGAACGAAAGTACAGTTAACAATAGATCACATGAGTAGATCAGAACCTTAAACTAGGAAGAAGGGTCTCGACCCGAAACATCACCCATTCGTTCTCTCCAGAGATGCTGCCTGTCCCGCTGAATTACCCCAGCATTTTGTGTCTACCGATTTAAACCAGCATCTGCAGTTTCCCCACACAGAACCTTAAACTATATGCTTACAGATCCTTTTTTAATCACATGATGGGAAGCAAAATTTGCCAAGGAAGCACTGGAGAAGGATGATAATCTTAGATCAAAGAATATGATTTTGATACGAATGAGACCCTGATGGTTGTGTACGAATGCTTAAGTTATTAAAATTAAACAAAGCGCGTTTTTATAAATCTAGTTTTAATTAAATATTTGGATAGATTGAATTGCCTCTCTTGCTCTTGCAATCAAAGCTAAAAGTATATGGACTATTCAAACTTTAAAGGTCAACCCAAAAATATCCTATAAATCAGCATTCTATCCAACAGAGCAGATGCAAAGAACAAGTGACAATGTTTCCAATTTAATTGCAGTACTTTTTGTTAATTGGCGAATAATAGCGGGCTTCAGCACTCTGCTGTGTTCCTTACTTTGTCATTTGGTTTCTTTCCCTCCCTGTTAGCGGAAAAGATATGCAATACTTAGAATTGGAAAGTCGCTTACTGAACCTCTAAAGAAGTCCATGTTGCACAATTCCCTAATTCTGGTCATCTGGGCGTCACGATGGTGCAGTGGTAGAGTTGCTGCCTAACAGCACCAGAGACCCTGCTTCGATCCTGACTACGGCACTGTCTGTGCGGAATCTGTACATTCTCCCCGAGGTGGCGTGAGTTTTCCCCGGGGGCTCCGGCTTCCTCCCACACTCCAAAAACGTACAGGTTTTTAGGTTAAAACTGGCTTCACTTTTTCTCACAGAGAGTGGTGAGTCTGTGAAATTCTCTGCCTCAGAGGGTGGTGGAGGCATGTTCTCTGGATGCTTTCAAGAGAGAACTAGATAGGGCTCTTAAAAATAGCGGAGTCAGGGGATATGGGAAGAAGGCAGGCTCAGGGATGATCAGCCATGATCACATTAAATGGCGGTGCTGGCTCGAAGGGCCGAATGGCCTACTGCACCTATTGTCTATTCAGTAAAAATTGTAAATTGTCCCGAGTGTGTAGGATAGCGCTAGTGTGCGGGATCACTGGTCGGCGCGGATTCGGTAGGCTAAAGGGACTGTTTCCGCATTGTTTCTCTAAACTAAACTAAAAGACCCTGCTGCATCCACAATGACAGTTACTACATGTGGGTTCAGAGGTCATGCTGCTACCAATGCCCCTATAGAATGACTTTAGTTTCAAACTAAAGTTGTACATTTCAACTTTTTTCTTTATCTAACTGTGGCTGGAAATCCCTTGTACCGTGGGGCCACCCTTTAATTCAGACATCTAGTAGTGAAAGCAGGCAGAACCTTGGCCCTGCACCTCCTCTGTTAAGATAAGTGATATAATGCAGGGCTGACTCAAGACACATTTTATGAGTTTAATCTGCTTTGATTCTCATCTGGTTCCACTATTTATACTCCAGCAGTATGGTTGTCAGCAGAAACATCTGTGGACTGCCAATTGCATTCTATTTACGAAGGAGTCGTTGTATTTTATGCGTCTGCCCCGTTTGATAGCCTCTCTGAATTTACTATTTCTTTATCCAATGTATGTATTACCAGCCAGAATACAAAACTTCAAATGTGCAAACTTGAGAGTTTGTCTAGTCATGGAGTCAGACAGCACGGAAACAGGTCCCTCGGCCCAACTCACCCATGCCGACCAGGATGCCCAATCTCAGCTAGTCACATTTGCCCACAGATAGCCCGTACCAAGCAAGCCTTTCCTATCCACGCACCTGTCCAGGTGTCTTTTAAATGTTGTAATGGTAACTTCCTCAATAACCTCCTCTGGCAGCTCATTCCATATTCCCTCCACCTCTGAGTGAATAAGTTACCCCTCGGGTTTGTGTTAAATCTTGACCCTCTCATTTTAAACATGTTTTTGATTCCTGAACTCTGTGTAAAATACTTTTCACCCTATCCATTCCCCTTACGATTTTACAGACCTCTATAAGATCACCCCTCGGCCTCCTGTGTTCCAAGAAATAACGTTATTTATTTTGTTATCTTTAAAAAAGATTTCTAGGTCACTGTTAAAGCTTCTCGGCATTTAAGTGTATAACAGTTTAAATGTTTTTCTATCCCTGAGGCGCCTGTTCTACATAGAATAATATATTGACTATTGGGCAGCAGAGATCAGGAGCTCCATGGAGCGGAGAATCAATCCTGCATCCCTCCACTTTCATGCGTCACTTGCTGTATCGCGTGTGTTCATTTCAATGGATGCTGTTTTCTTTGCAACGTGCAACAGAACCAGTTTTCCATTGAATCGTAAGACTCTTTCCTGTGAACAATTCAGTGGGTGTACAGAAATTTCCATTGCATTTTAATGATTTGTTTACTTCTAAAACAAACCCAGCGCCCTACAACAGGTAAATTGTAAGCATGCCGTTGTCAGCTGGGCTCAGAGAATCACTTTGGTTACTTTTTCTCTCTCGGGTTTAAAAATATTCCCAAATGACGTTTCCACAGGGAATTTAAACAACCGGCAAGCCTCTCAGCTGGGAAAACATTTAACCTCTGACCTTCCACAGCTGTCAGACATTTGCACCATTACCAGTACTCTTACTAGTGCACAGAAGATCATGATATGTTTAAGAAGGAACTGCAGATGCTGGAAAATCGAAGGTAGACAAAAATGCTGGAGAAACTCAACGGATGAGGCTGCATCTATGGAGCGAAGGAAATAGGCAACATTTCAGGTGAAGAAGGGTCAAGAGTCAAGTCAAGAGAGTTTATTGTCATGCGTCCCAGATAGGACAATGAAATTCTTGCTTGCTGCAGCACAACAGAATATTGTAAGCAAAAATACAGAACAGTTCTGCTGCAGATGTTGAAGGTGCAGATCCTTCTCAAAAACCTCTTGTTATCTGGATGAATACCCAGCTGAGAGTGCCTATTGATGCCACGAGCCATTTGGATCAATGCTCCATTGATGTCATGAGCCATTTGGATAGCTAGTATGTTTTCCTTGCATCTTAATAGATCAAATTAGTGGGGATAAAATACCTTTGTGAACCAGCATCCGAGAATTAAAATGTTATTACTCGGGCCCACTATCTTTTTGTTAATATTCTCCATTATTGGAAGTCAGTCTCATGCACTCATTGCCAAAGACTACTTTGACCTCAATGAAAAATAAGGTTGACCTATTTTGATTTCTATTTTCAAACATGTCATATGCATGAACATGTCAAGATTAAATCGAGGAAAGCTTCAAATGTTTCAAGTGCAGTTTAAACTTTCCAATGATTTATTTGCTTGTCAAGCAACATGTAAAAAAAAGTCTTTGTCCCTTCTCTGTATTGAACCAACATTTGTTTACACCAGAAAATTAAACAAAAGTGTAATCTTTGAGGGAATGCAGCCAGTGAATAAACTTGTACAGACCATGTTTCACCATTTTCCCACACAGTTCTGAACATAAAGCAGTTAGAAATAGTTAGTTAATTCATTTAGGTTATTGACACGTGTATCAAGGTACAGTGAAAAGCTTTTGTGCTATTCAGTCAGCAGAAAGACAATACATCATTACAATCGAGACATTTACTGTCTAGATACATAAGGGAATAACGTATAGTGCAAGGTAAAGACAGCAAACTCCGATACCAAGGGTCACCAAAGAGGTAGATGCTATTTCAGCACTGCTCTCTGGTTGTGGTAGGATGAATCAATTGCCTGATAACAGCTGGTAAGAAACAGTTCCTGCACGTGGAGGTGTGTGTTTTAAAACTTTTGTACATTTTGCCTGATGGGAGAGGGGAGAAGAGGGAATGGCTAGGGTACCACCCGTCCTTGATTATGCTGCTGGTCGTGTCGAGGCAGCGTGAGGTATAAATTGAGTCAATAGAAGGGAGGTTGGTTTGTGTGATAGTGTGGGCTGAGTCCACAATTCGCTACAATTGCTTGCGGTCTTGGAAGAAGCTGTTCCCAAACCAAGCTGTGATGCAACCTGATAAAAATGCTTTCCATGGTGCATCTGTAAAAGTTGGTGAGGGCTGTATAGCATTCACCACTTGTTTTCATACATGTCAGAAAAGCTGGTCAGGTCTGGGGAAATGTGCTCAAGGGTTGGGGAGCAGGAACAGGGAGAGGTGGTCAGACTGTCCAAGGTGGGGGAGGGGGAGGGCTTTGTAGGCTTCAGTGATATTAGTGTAAACTAAGTCCAGAACATTGTTTCCTCTGGTTGGGCAGAAAACATGCTGATGGAACCTGGGGAGTACAGTTTTAAGGTCGGAGTGGTTGAAATCACCCGCAACAATAAATGCCCCCTCTGGGTGGGCAGATAGATGTTTGCTGATAGCAGCTTGCAGCTCTTCCATTGCTAGCCTGGCATTAACGTCCGGGGGAACATAGACTGCAGTGATAACAGTTGATGTGAATTCCCTGGTCACCCAAGATGGCGTCGCGTGCACAACGCGAGGCTCTGCGTCTCCGTAGTTTTCGTAAGTTAGTTTTTCTACTGTTAATAATTACCTTAGTTTTCGCCCGGAGCACTGGAGCGAAGACTGTGTACGGCCGTCAGGAGCTACTTGAGCTCGGCCGTCTCTGCATAACGCGCACCAGAAGCGACTTTCAACTGCCGCCGGAGATCACCAGGACACCGTGGTCTAGCGGGTCCGCGCCCCCGACAGGAAGTGTCCGGAGGCGGCGCAGGGACCGCAAACAAAGGCGTGGGAAGCGGGGAGGCCATCGAGCTAGGCTGCAATCAAATCCTCACCAGCCAGCTCTGCCCAGCATTTTCCTCGCGAATGTCCGGTCCTTGGTGAGTAAAATAGACGAACTAAGGCTGCGGATCACCACACACAGAAGGATCGCCGACTGCAACGCCATGGTCTTCACTGAGACATGGCTAAAGGACAACATCCCAGACAACGCCATTGAGCTGGAGGGACGCACTGTCTTCAGGGCCGACAGATCAGTGGAGGACTCCGGTAAGACCAAGGGCGGCGGACTATGCATTTATGTCAATAACACATGGTGCACGGACGTTGTTAAGATTGGTAGTCACTGCTCTGCTGACCTGGAATACCTGATGTTAAAGTGCAGGCCCTTCTATTTGCCCAGGGAATTCACATCAACTGTTATCACTGCAGTCTATGTTCCCCCGGACGCTAATGCCAGGCTAGCAATGGAAGAGCTGCAAGCTGCTATCAGCAAACATCTCTCTGCCCACCCAGAGGGGGCATTTATTGTTGCGGGTGATTTCAACCACTCTGACCTTAAAACTGTACTCCCCAGGTTCCATCAGCATGTTTTCTGCCCAACCAGAGGAAACAATGTTCTGGACTTAGTTTACACTAATATCACTGAAGCCTACAAAGCCCTCCCCCTCCCCCACCTTGGACAGTCTGACCACCTCTCCCTGTTCCTGCTCCCCAAATACACACCTCTGATCAGACGTGTGAAACCTACCATGAGGACAGTGAAGGTCTGGCCTGAGGGGGCTGTCTCTGACTTACAGGAGCAGTTTCAGCAGACAGACTGGAGTCTCTTTGCTACTCAGTCCACCTCCAATTCACAAGTGGACATCAACTCGTACACCTCAACAGTTCTGGACTATATAAAATTCTGTACCGATAATGTCACTACCCACAAGGAGATAAAGACTTTCCCTAACCAGAAGCCGTGGATGAGCAGGGAGGTCAGACTCCTACTGAAGGCTCGCGATGCCGCTTTCAGATCTGGCGACGCTGAGGGATACAGCTCATCCAGGGCCAATCTGAAAATGGGAATTAGGACTGCTAAACTAAATCATAAACGGCGGATTGAGGAGCATTTCCACAACAACTCTGACCCCAGGCGCATGTGGCAAGGAATCAAATCCCTTGCCGATTATCAGAAAGTTAACACCCCTCCCCCAGACAACGCCACCCTGCCTGATGAGCTAAACCATTTCTATGCTCGCTTTGACCGGGACAACAAAACCTCAGCCATTAAAGTTGCTCCACCCCCGAATGAACAACCTCTCAGCCTCTCCACCTCTGCTGTACAAGATGCACTGAGCAAGGTGAATGAGCGCAAAGCTGCCGGCCCCGATGGCATCCCTGGCCGGGTGCTTAGGGCATGTGCTGGACAACTATCCCCAGTCCTCGCCGACGTTTTCAATCTCTCACTGGCCCAGGGTGTTGTCCCCACTTGCCTCAAGACATCAACCATCGTGCCAGTGCCCAAACAGTCAGCTACAGGGAGTCTCAACGATTTCCGCCCAGTGGCACTCACCCCTGTCATTGCAAAGTGCTTTGAGCGGCTGATCCTGGCTCACCTCAAAGCCTGCCTCCCCCCCCCACACTGGACCCCCATCAGTTTGCCTACCGGACCAACAGGTCTACAGAGGACGCCATATCGGCGGCCCTACACTCTGCCCTGACCCACCTGGACTACAACAACTCCTACATCAGGCTGCTGTTCATTGATTTCAGCTCTGCCTTTAACACCGTCATCCCAGCCAGCTTGATCACCAAACTCAGTGGACTTGGCATCTCCACCTCCCTCTGCAACTGGACATTGGACTTCCTCACTAACAGACCACAGTCTGTTAGGGTCAATAACCTCACCTCCTCCACTATAACACTGAACACCGGAGTGCCACAGGGCTGTGTGCTCAGCCCTCTCCTCTACTCCCTCTTCACCCACGACTGCATCCCAAAGTACGGATCCAACGCCATTATTAAGTTTGCTGACGATACCACGGTGGTAGGACTGATCAGCGACAACGATGAGTCAGCCTACAGGGATGAGATCCAGCACCTGACCACCTGGTGTGCCGACAATAACCTCATCCTCAACTCCAAAAAGACGAAGGAGATTATTGTCGACTTCAGGCAGACCAGAGGAGGCAGTCATACCCCCATCCACATCAACGGGACTGAGGTGGAGCGCGTCTCCAGCTATAAATTCCTCGGAGTGCATATCTCGGAGGACTTGTCCTGGTCCCTCAACACCTCCAAGCTGATCAAAAAGGCACAGCAGCGCCTTTACTTCCTTAGGAGGCTCAAGAAAGCCCACCTGTCCCCCCAGATCCTGACCAACTTTTACCGCTGTACCATAGAGAGTATCCTGACCACCTGCTTCACGGTATGGTACAGCAGCTGCACTGCTGCGGACAGGAAAGCACTACAACGGGTGGTGAAAACCGCGCAGCACATCATCGGTGCCCCGCTCCCTGCCATGGATGCCCTCCACCGAAAACGGTGTCTGAGACGGGCTGGGAAGATCATCAAAGACCCCTCACACCCCAACCATGGACTGTTTGCCCTCCTCCCATCAGGGAGGCGGTACAGGAGCCTCAGGTCACGTACCAGCAGGATGAGGAAAAGCTTCTATAACAACACAATCACACTGCTGAACTCGGAGTCCCGACGATAGATTTCTCTGGTCAATCCGTCCCCCTTTGTTTAATCATTCTGTATTTCCTGATTATTCTGTATCTTCTCTCTTTCTATTTTTTTCAACTTGTTTTTTTTTCTCTTTATGTACAACTACTACGGACTGACGCAAAACTGCATTTCGTTGTACTGATACTTGTATTTGTGCGATGACATTAAAGTTGAATTGAATTGAATTGGTTGTGTATGGAATTGGCCCATACTTGTAGGACTGGTGCAGAGTGCACACCGAGCCTGTGATCAAACTTCATTATAATTATTTCAGCATTTGGCAGCGATTTGCTATTTTGTTGTCTGAGTGCATATCCACGAGTGTCAAAATAACAATGAATAAAACCGTACATATGCCCTTTGCCCGCAGCTGGTGACGTACATTATTACACAGAAGAGCCCAGGCCAGAGTAGCCACCCTAATTGTCAGAGTGGAAGGCATCCTCGATATTTCCAGTCTTCCTGATGCAAACGTGGACTGGATTGAAGGAAGTACCAAACCTGTGATAGATTAGGCTGTGTTAACCACTTTCTGCAGGTTCAGGTGATCAAGAGCAGAACATTTACTATATCAACTGAGATGCATCCTGTAAGAATACAGCACATCCCTAGAAGTATGTCCTTGTGGACATGCCAAATCTTCTCAGATACCAAAGAAAGCAAATACGTTGATGTTCTTTCTTGATAACCACATCAGTGTGAAGGTTAGGTTGCTGTTGATATGAATGCCTAGGAACTTGAAGCTGAAGACCATCTGTTCTAAGATAATTTTGCACGCCAAGTCTGTGGCGCTGTGTGTATTGCTTTACGCGCCAGTCTGCGGCTGATAGCACTTTGTTCCCAAGGGGGGGCTCGCTCGGATGCAGTCCCCTGACATTAGTTATAGATTGAATTTGGAAGCAGCGCTATCGGCCAGGACTTACCGGCGTTATTTCAACAGCTGATTTCTTACCTGTATAAAGGCAGGCACCAGGAAGCCATGTTAGTTTTATGTATGAGAGGGGCTCACCGACAGGCTTAGTCGCGATCAGCGCCATGGATGGAGGTAGAGAGAGAGAGAGAGAGAGAGATAGAGAGAGAGAGAGAGAGAGGTGTGCTGCTGTAAACCGGATCCCGTGCATACCAAGACAAGTATTGTTTTTGTTCTCTCTTGCCAATAAAACTGATTTGTAACTAAACAGACAAGTGAGCCTTTTTCTGTTCTACTAGTCAGATCCATGAACTTGTTCCCTTGTAACACCAACTCTACAAGAGCTCTGTTGATGGGTCAGGATCGTGGGCATCCCCTACTTCCGTAAGTCAAAAATCAAGTCTTGTCTTGCTGACTTTACGGGCTCGGTTGTTGATCTGACGCCTTGACACAAAGTTTCTGATCTCTTTTGCTGTACTCTGTCCTTTCATTGTGGTTGATCTGGCTGATGACAGTGGCATCATTGGTGAACTTAATGGCTGAGTTTGTGCTCCAGTTTGCCACACAGTCATGGGTGTACAGAGCGAGAGGCATGGTTATATCGAGGCCTGGTACGGCAATGCACTGAAACACAAGAGGCTGCAGAGAGTGGTGGACTCAGCCTAGTTTATCATGAGCCCATCCTTCCATCGAAAACACTTACATGAGACGCTGCCTCAAGATGACAGCATTGATCATCAAGGATCCCCACCATCTGGGCATTGCCCTCCTATGACTACCATCATTGGGCAGGCAGTAAAAAAGCCTGAAGTCTCACAACACCAGGCTCAGGAACAGATAATTTCTACATCTATCAGGTTCTTGAACCAACCTGCACAGCCCTAGTCAATAATGGATCACTCAACAAGGGGCAAATCTCTTGCTCTGCCCTGGATTAGTTTCTTTATTCTACTTATGCTATTGCATTATTAACTTATTTGTTGCAATGCTCTTTTTAATAGAACTTTGATGTGTAATTTATATATAATTTATACAACACCAAAATAATTCTATTATGCGCATGGATTATCAATGAGCTAAGTATATAGGGAACAGTGTCATCTATAGACAGTCACCCTTATGTTGTTGTTGCTGAAGCCCAGTGAGAAGAATGAACAATATTGTATTGTGTGAGCTCCATCAACATTATCTACCCAGTTTGCCCCAACCCCCACCCACAGTGCACAACTGTCTTTCCACTTCACCAGCCCCCATCACCAAGTTACTTTCCCCTCCTCCACCTCCTTCAGCTGCTCATCACCCAACTCTCCCTACTCTGGGTCACCCCCGTTTTCTCCCTCCCCCACCCTATTTCCATCTACCCTCCCTCTGGTTCTGCATTTCACTCTTCATCTACCTTATCACATTAACCGTTTGCACCCCTTTGTCTTCTCTACATCACCTCCAGCCTCAGTTAATATCTTCATCCTTCTCTACTCAACATGTCTAAATGCCATTCAACCCTCCCTTCCCTGGCTCCACCTATCACCTAAGATAGACACAAAAAGCTGGAGTAACTCAGCGGGACAGGTAGCGTCTCTGGAGAGAAGGAACAGGTGACGTTTCGGATCGAGACCCTTCTTCCGACTGACCGTACCTTCTCTCCAGAGATGCTGCCTGCCCCGCTGAGTTACTACAACTTTTTGTGTCTATCATCAGTTCAAACCAGCATCTGCAGTGCCTTCCTCTACCTCTTCCTCACTTCTTTCTAGCAGCTATCTCCCTTCTACTCCATCAGTCTGAAGAAGAGTCCCAAGCCAAAATGTCATTTGTCTACTTCCTCCCACAGCTGCCTGGCCCACCGAGCATTTTACTTTTTGTTCAAGATTCCAGCATGTGCAGTCTGTTGTGTCTTTATGCTTATACTATACAGTTCCACATTGTGCTTTAGTGCCCTCAGCCCATTACGCTATAGGAAACTGGGCATGTTTGTGAACTCCAGTGCACACTCAGAGAAGCAGCTGAGTGGGGCCCTGGGCAGTGTGTTGTAAAGCAGAGACACATAAGGATGCAAGTACATATTTCGCTGCGTGCTGAGTGCTGGAAATGTAGCTCAGTGCTAAATAAAATGAGCAAACATCTAACCTTCTACTCTTTCCCTTCCAGAATAGGCTACGCTAAATACCTCAATAGGGAAATTCCAATTCTGGAAGACAATCAAAACTCATACTAATAAAAGGCATTTTGACTATCTATTTGGTTGTAAAGCCAAGGACTCGAATGTGAAACATAGACAGATACATCATTTTCCAATTGTATTATCATTGTGCATGAGTGAAATATATTCACCAATACCATACTACCCTCCAGGCAATTGGAACATTATTGTTTCATATTATAAATCCACTTGTACTAACCACGAGATAAAGCAACAGCCACCTCAATACCAAACCAAAACTGAATCTTCCCTGCTTCTTATATTCTTCTTCTTCCAGAAGTGGCGTCTGAATTAAAATGTAATCTATTCCCCTTTTCACATTGTATTTTTTCTAATCTACTGTTCCACCGTTTGTCATGATTGTGGCCAATCTGAGTTTGGACCTCGAATCTGACTTTTCCCTCCCCAGCCCCTTTTCTCTCATCCCATTGAGACATTTACTTGGTTACAAATATATTCAGTGCCTGATCCGGGAAAGACGAATTTCTCCCCACCTCCCATTTTCGGAGTGTCACTGCTGCAGAACCAGGTTATGTTCCTTATTGGAATGTTGCCCAAGTAATGACAGATGAAATTTAACTCGGGGGAAAAAGTGAGGTGTCCTGATTTGTAAGTTAAAGCAGGGTAGGACTTGTGCGTAAATGTGGGGCCCTAGGCAGTGTGTTGTAAAACAGAGACACCTAGGGATGCAAGTACATAGTTCTCTAAAAGTGCTGAGACACGTGCAGACAGGATGGCGAAGAAGGTGTGTAGCGTGCTTGCTTTCATTAGTCAGGGCATTGAATACAAGGGTTGGAATGTTGCAGCTGTATAAGACGTTGGTTGGACCACACTTGGAGTATTGTGCGCAGTTCACGTTGCCATGCTACAGGATGGATGTGATCAAACTAGAGAGGGTACAGAAAAGATTTGCAAGGCCTTTGCCTGGGCTGGAGGGATAGAGCTTTAATGAGAATCTGGACAGCCTTGTACTATTATCTCTGAAGCGTGGGAGGCTGAGCAATGATCTTATCTTCTTTAATCATGAGAGTCTTAGTTAAGGTGGATGGTCACAGTCTTTACCACTGTGCAGCTGACTAAAACAGGGAAACACTTTGAGGTGAGAGGGAAAATATTTACAGGGGACCTGAGGGCCAATTTATCACTCAGAGGGTGATGGGGATGTGGAACGAGCTTTCAGGGGTGGCTGTGGAGGTCATTCAATCACAATGTTTAAAAAAGCATTTGGATAGATAGATGGACAGGAAAAGTTTAAATGCACATATGCAAACTCAGAACAAATGTTGGGCTAAACACAGGCAATGAGCCTAGGTAGGCATCTTGGTCTGCATGTTCAAGTTGGGCTGCTGGGCCTGTTTTCATGCTGAATAATTCAATGATTCTATGACTAATTTAATCAGAGTTTCACGATGAAATATTCTCATGAACTTTGCAGAATTTACTGCCTATTTAAAGGAACAATGGCTGATTATTTATTGTTATAGTCTAGCTTTTCTCAGTTGAATTCTGTGCCCACTAAACACAGGAGTTGATCCGTTTCCAGATATCTGACAATTGTGGTGTATTAATAAGAGAAACACTGCGGTAAATCCTTTTGACTGCCCATAGAAACTTACCTCTGCCTTCTAGAACATGGAGCAGTATAGTACAGGAACAACCCCTTGCACCCACGACATCAGTACCAACGATAATGACAAATTAAACTAATCCCATCTATTTGTACACGGATCAGTATACCTCCATTCTCAGCATTTTTACTTGCCTGTCTATGTGCCACTGAAATAGTGTTATTGCATCTACTTCCACCAGCCACCTGCCAGTTCATTCCAGACACCCACCACACTCTGCGTAATAAAACTTGCCTCGCACATCTCCTTTAAACTTTTCCCCCTCTCATTTTAAAGCTGTGCCCTCTGGTATTTGACATTTCCACCCATATAACCATATAACAATTACAGCACGGAAACAGGCCATCTCGACCCTTCTAGTCCATGCCAAACATGTATTCTCCCCTAGTCCCATATACCTGCGCTCAGACCATAACCCTCCATTCCTTTCTCGTCCATATAACTATCCAATTTATTTTTAAATGATAAAAACGAACCTGCCTCCACCACCTTCACTGGAAGCTCATTCCACACAGCCACCACTCTCTGAGTAAAGAAGTTCCCCCTCATGTTACCCCTAAACTTCTGTCCCTTAATTCTCAAGTCATGTCCCCTTGTTTGCATCTTCCCTCCTCTCAGTGGGAAAAGCTTATCCACGTCAACTCTGTCCATCCCTCTCATCATTTTAAAAACCTCTATCAAGTCCCCCCTTAACCTTCTGCGCTCCAAAGAATAAAGCCCTAACTTGTTCAACCTTTCTCTGTAACTTAGTTGCTGAAACCCAGGCAACATTCTAGTAAATCTCCTCTGTACTCTCTCTATTCTGTTGACATCCTTCCTATAATTAGGCGACCAAAATTGTACACCATACTCCAGAATTGGCCTCACCAATGCCTTGTACAATTTTAACATTACGTGTTACTTGATGTTACTTATGCGTGTTACTTGATGGAATGCAAACCCTGATCATGATTAGTGGTTTCACAGCAGACCCAATCTCAGTACAGATTGGTGACAAACAGACCATGTCATTGTCCCAGAAATTTCCTCAACCTTTCGCACCACAATGTCGCAACTTGCCTCCAAAAAGCTTCCAGAATCTAACCTGCAGATTAAATGGGAAACAGTCCAAACTGCATCCCCAGCCCACCAGATCCAAGGTCACTGACTTCAGAACTTTCTGAAGTGTCAACTCATTCACTGAAGCTTACAATAGACTGGAAAGGTCTTGCATTCAACATCCCCAAATCATAGGTAATCTGCCAACCTCTCTCTGCACAATCCTGCCCAAGAACAGAGAATTAGTATGGACACATCGTTTGTAGGCTGGGAGAGCGCAACTAGTGGACTAACCTGAGGATCAATTCTTGATTCTCTATTATTTATGATTTAGATTAACGGCCTGACAGAGGGGGTGGATTGCAAGACATCAAAGTTGGCCAATGGCACAAAAATAGGTGGGAGAAATGTGGATATTAGGACTCATCGAATGAATATAAATAGATTGAGTGAGTGGGTGAAAACTTGGCAACTGGAGTTTAATGTGAGGGTATGCACTTTGGTTTTAGGAATCTAAAGATAGAATATTATCTACATGAACAGATTGTAGATGAGTGAAGAATAAAGTGATCTTGATTTTCGTGTGCACAAATCACATACAGTAAACGATAGCAGGCAGGTGCGGCAAGTGGTGAAGAAATGGCATATAAGCCTTTATTGCAAGAAGGTTGGAGTTTAGAAATAGGGAGTATTTCAAAGCTCAGAAGGGATACCACCAGTGATGTCTACAAAAGTGCACAGGCAGGAAAAGTGAGTCAATACAATCATTAGTTCTGTCCCAGGATAATAACCCCAATAGTAAGGAACTAGCTACACTCAGTTGGGTCAGGTGAGCAGGTCACAACTTTTGTATGCCTGGTACCAAGGGAGGGAATCCTTTCTGGACTCCATCGCGACATGATATTAACCCGCAGACGGAGGAAATGTTTCCAGAACATCCTCAAAGCCTCTTTGAGAAAGTGTTATACTCCCATTGTCTCCTGATTTGGAATGGCATTGAGAATCTTGAATCCATTCTACCAGAGTACGCAAAGCCAGTACACAAAGGGCAGATGGAGCACACAACCTCATAAACACCTCCCCTACTCAACACATCAACCTACACCTGCCCACATGTGGTAGAGTGTGTAGTTCTCTCATTGGACTCCGAGCCCACAGAAATTGAGTGAAAACAAGCTTTATTGACTCTGGTAAACTGCCAAAGAAGATTACCAATGTTTAGAATATTAAAAAAAATGAAATGATTCAATTTATTGTCATTGTCAGTGTACAGTACAGAGACAACGAAATGCATTTTTAGCATCTCCCTTGAAAGGGAGACACAGGGCGTCGCGGTGTGCCCGCGCCTGCCGCCGTAACATTCCATTACAGGTAAAGGTGGGTGAAGTGTCTTGCCCAAGGACACAACGACAGTATGCACTCCAAGCGGGATTTGAACCGGCTACCTTCCGGTCGCCAGCCAAACTCTTAGCCCATTGTGCTATCTGTCGTCTCTGTGGTTTTCTTTTCTTACTGTGAGGAAATGCCTGCATAAGCACGTTTAGTTTAGTTTAGTTTAGAGATACAGTGCGGAAACAGGCCCTTCGACCTACCGAGTCCGCACCGACCAGCGACCCCCGCATATTAACGCTATCCTACACACACTACGGACAATTTGCGCATACTAAGCCAATTTTCCTACATACCTGTACGTCTTTGGAGTGTGGGAGGAAACCGAAGACCTCGGTGAAACGCTACACTGTCACGGGGAGAACGTACAACCTCCGTACAGACAGCATCCGTAGTCGGGATCCAACCTGAGTCTCCGGCACTATAAGACAACAATTCTGACGGTCCATCACCATGCCGCCAAATAATGAACATTGTCTTCCATATAAACACCAGCAAAATATTGCCAGAGACTTAACAAGCTACATGTCTGACCACCTCAAGTCCCAGGCCTACCAATAGTGGAAAACCTTCTGAGACATACACTTTAGAAAGTTGCTACCGTTAATGCTGGTGTCAGAAGACGACAAGATTCAAAGCCAAAGCATTTCCTTTATTTTTTTTTGCCAATTAATTCTTTGTTTTGCAAATTGAGTGTTTCTACACATCAACATCCTGCATCTCCTAGCAGCGGTCTAAGCATTGTATTTTATTACTGAGTCCTCAGGTAGATCTTTATCTTATATTTACCCTCCAAGTGTACTCTGTTTGCTAATATAAACTAAATGAATCAAACCTGACTATTAAATCTTAACCTCACCCATACTTAACTGTCAGCTCGTATATAATTCACTTGAAGCCTTGGAATTACCATCAAGGTATATGTTAAGCAATGTTTCAGTGAGCGGAGACAACCTGGCTATTGAATTCCTCACAGGTGTTTTCCGGCTGCAATAAGAGTAAATTTCAGGAGTTGAATGTTTTATGATAATTGAATGAGAAATTAGCTAAACAATGATTTGTGGTTAGACCAGAGTACAGTGGGAAAATTTGTCTCATTGGAGTCTCTTTGCGAATGTGTACAATTGCCTGCAGACGGATATTGTATATGGGAATGCATTGTATATGGGAATTAATATGTGTTTGATCCCATTCCTCTACATAAAGAATTCAAGCAAATATGACTGGAAGCAAAGTGCAATATCTGACACAAAAGCCTACCAATTAATCTGCACTTTGCCCAAATTTGTGTCGACAGAATTGTGTGGACAATAATTGTGTGACTATGATCTAAACTAATTTTGCATTTTGGATGTTTGATGCAAAATGTTCTTGTGCACTAATGCTGTTTCCCTGATTTTCAGTTAGCCAAGCCAACCTCAATATTGTGCAACATCCAAAATTAATCTCTGAGGCTTTTGACCATTTTGGCCTAAATCATGTGTAGGAAAGAACTGCAGATGCTGGTTTAAATCGAAGATAGTCACAAAATGCTGGAGTAACTCAGCGGGACAGGCAGCATTCCTGGAGAGAAGGAATATGTGACGTTTCGGGTCGAGACACTTCTTCAGTTTGAAGAAGGGTCTCGACCCGAAATGTCACCTATTCCTTATCTCCAGTCTGTCTCGCTGAGTTACCCCAGCATTTTGTGTCTATCTTTGGCCTAAATCATGACTGGCGGTGTTCTCTCATCAACAAAAAGGGCTTTGAAAGTCACTAAAGATCCCAAATCAAAGAAGAAAAGGCTGCAGGTACTCAGCTGATCATGTGGAGAGAAATTGAAAGTTAATATTCGATGATAATGGTCTTTCTTAATAATTGGAAAAGTGAGAATATAACGAGGTTTTAAGTTTGGTGGGAGAAGGAATAGTGGAGAGAACGTACAGAATGTCTGTGATCGGGCGGAGACCTGAGGTTGACCAGGTATCTGAAATGCTGTTGATGCTGCCTCTGAGTGGTGAAAGCTTGTTAATCATAGCGGATCATTGTGGAGGTGTGCATATACAGGGTGATTAATGATGCTAGTGGAGAGAGGGAAAAAACAATGTTGGAACTGTGAGATGCAAACAGAGCAAACTGAAATATAAGAGGGCGCTGGAAAAATCCAAATATCACAGGAAATACACAGAAATAAGTAGCATCTGTGGAGAGAGTAAAAACGGAGTTAATGGTCCCGCTTCTTCTTGCGAATGAAACATAAACCAAAGGAATAGTTAGATCTCAAGCCGGGTGTTGAGCAGCCAAGTTGTTGTCTCTGCTTCAATGTCTGCCAGGCCCTGAGCACCATTTGGTGGGTGGTAGAGCGGGCACCCAGAGATGACATGGCTGGCTGGCTATTGTTCTGCTCCGCATTCACAGGCTGGGCTCTGGCCTCTCCACGTGCTGGCATTGAAACGCCCAATTCCAGTACGAATCTCTGTTGAGCTTCACCCATGCTCCTCTGGGGGGGTCAGACCCTGGACAGCTTTGTTCCAGCTCACTGACCAGACAGCAGAATCGGCCACTACCGCCATATATAGATGGGTTATCTGAAATTGTTCAATACAGAATTGGGTCCCAAGGATCACAGCATACATGGAAGGAAGATGAGATGCCTTCCTTGGGCGAAAGGCTTCATTGCAATAGTGTCAGACGCCAAAAGCTGTTGACAATCAGCTTATTGAATACAAAACAATTTCATCAGGTGCACTGCGATGGGCAATTGACTATAGGCATTTCTTTCTGAGGTTATCAAAAAATATGACCTCCTCACGCCATCACTCAAGAAGGGCCTTCATCTGAAGCAACTATATTTAATGACGGTGCATACTTTTAAGTATTCGTTACTAAGAACCACAGAGATTGGGGACTGCAAGCAATCTGTAATTGGTATGTGGTGATTATGGTTTGTGCGTGAGTTGTTGCCTCAGACATGGCAGAGTGGGAGTTTTGTAACCCAGTATTTTTCTGGGAGTGGTAGAGTTTGACAGCTGCTTCACAATGTGTGTTTTTTTAAATAAATATGGATGTTTATTTTTGGGCTCGTTTGTGAATTGAGATTATTTTAGATCTCGTTTTTTTGTTTCACTGTGGGCTTGACTAGTTTTAAAAATCTCACAGAACAATAGAAGCTTTGAGCAGAGCTGGCAGGATTTACCTGACTAAATACATTTATTCACCAGTAATTAAAGATGGTATCAGCACAAAATAATCTGTCCCGGTCAAAGCAACAAACAGTTCCTCATCTCTCCAGAACAGAACTATATCATGTGTGTAAGATAGTGCTAGTGTACGTGAATCGCTGGTCATTGCAGATTAGCAGGGCCAAAGGGCCTGTTTCCGCACTGTATCTCTAAATTAAACTAAACTAAACTAAACTCCTGGGTGATTTTATCAGTGGCAGCTGACATATTTCCAAAGAGAGAATTGAATAGCCAGGAAGAGAGAATATATGGTCCTAACATTGTGTTGCTGCCAATTATGTTTTTTTTTCCTGTTCAATGGTTCAAGACTCAATGGTTCCTTCACTGTCATGTGTAGCAGGTACAATGAAATACATTTCTTTGCATACAGCTCAGCAAGACTATCCATAAGCACAATCGCCCCCAGTCAGTAAAGAATGTACAGATCAGCCCACTGAATCCGTATGCAAGAGGCTCCATTTTGGCACCATTTACAGTCACAGCTAGAGCTGGCCAAAAAGACCAGCTACAGCCCTCGCCTACATTTTGGTCGTACCGTGAACCGTTATCCATTTCCACACCTGGCCCTCTTCAGCCCTTGTTCCCCAGGTGGGTGTTGGGGTGGGGGTGGGGTGCGACGCCTCCCGCAGCCGACCTGTTGATACATTGGCTAGTATGCGTTAACTCAGCACGGATCAATGTTTAAACCTGGGGGGTCCTAAGTTGAATGGATCGAATTTGCTGCATTTCCTGTTGCCAATCTGACTGTAGTTGTCCTTTAACACAGAGAACAAGTGTCTCAGCTGCATCAAGTGCTCTTTATCCAGCACACTGCGTGTGGGTTGAGAAGGTTAACTGTTCTCTACAGCCTATGCTGACACTGTTCTAAAGACTGAATTTGGAATTATTTGTAACACGACTGTGGAGACTGCCCTCTGCAATTAGAATGTAAATGACATGAAGAATTACCACAACATCACTTTTCTATTCCCAGACGCTCTCCTTGAAATGTGAAAAAGGACAGCAGAAGGTTATTGAGGTGCTGCATGTTGCATTCCTATCAGGATGGTTGATTAATGCTTGTTTTTCATGAGTTTTATCCTTTTCATTTTTGACTAATTTTCTTCCTCTGTTGGGTTGCTTCAACCCATGATGATCTGCGCTGTTCCCCAACTGAGCTCCTTCAAAATTGGATTGTGGAGGTGGTAGTGAGTGGGCCAAGCCTGATTTATAGTCTTGTATTCTTGTGTACAAATCAAGAGTGCCCTGTACAGACTTGTTCTTGGATTCCAACCCTGTCCCACCCCCCACCCCCCCCCCCCCCCCCCCTCCCCTCCACTTCACACACTTGACTGTGCCAACTCCTTGATTTGAGTAATCAGAATTATTCAGCCATGGCTTGTAATTAGATATTCAATATGTAGAGTAAAAAATCATTAATCGAAGTTATGAATGAAATGATTCATATGACAGTGTTATCATGAAAGCTAATATTTTGCAGAACAATAAATGGAGCGTGTAATGAGTGACTAATGGTACTTAAAGTCCCATCATATGCGGATTGCGTGCAGTTCCAGGTGCCTCTCTGCCATGAAGGATCTGGAGGCTTTAGAGAGATTTACCAGAATGCTGCCTGGTTCGGGTGCATTGTCTACAAGGAGAGGTTGTACAAACCTGGATTGTTTTCTCTGGAATGTCAAAGGTTGAGAGGAGAACTGATAGAGGCACATGAAATCATGAGAGGCATAGATAGGATGTGAACTTTTTTCCCAGTGTAGAAATGTCAAAGACCAGAGGGCCTAGCTTTAAGTTGAGATGGAGAATGTTTCAAGGAATTGTACAGGGCAGATATTTTTTACACAAGGGATGATGGGTGCCTCGACCATGCTGTCGGGGGCGGTGGTGAAGGCAATTACAATGCTGGGGGTTAAGATGGGCAGATGGATGCAGGTAATGGAGGGATATGGATCATGGATCAAACAGCCCTTCCAGGAGAGGTCAACGTCTACATGAGCCTCTTCTAACCTTGGTCTTTGGCCCTTGTGGCTAAGGGGTCAGTGGGTATGGAGAGAAGGCAGGTACGGGATACTGAGTTGGATGATCAGCCATGATCATATTGAATGGCGGTGCAGGTTCGAAGGGCCGAATGGCCTACTCCTGCACCTAATTTCTATGTTTCTATGTTTCTATGTGCGTGTAAATGAGATTAGTTTACCTTGGCATTATGTTCGGCACAAACATTGTGGGACAACAGAGGTGGCCGAGAACAATCAGGTCGGTGTGGAAATGTGAAGGGGAATTGAAGTGGCTAGCAACCAGGGACACCATCAGGGGTTATGGGGAGAAGGTAGGAGAATGGGGTTGAGAGGGAAAGATAAATCAGTCATGATTGAATGGCAGAGTAGACTTGATGAGGCCGAATGGCGTAATTCTGCTCCTATAACTTATGAATCGGGCGATCCAGTTAGTCCTGGCAGAGATGGTAAAAGTGGTCGCCTAGTCTACGTTTTGAATCACCGATGGCAAGGAGGCCGCATCATTGACAGCAATAGATGAGGTTAGAAGAGGCTCATGTAGACTTTGACCTCTCCTGGAAGGGCTGTTTGAGTCCTAGATGGAGGAGAGGGAGGGGTTGTGGGTACAGCTCCTCTCGTGGTTGCAGGGGAAAGTGCCTGAGGACGAACCAGGGAGTCACGAAGAGAGTGGTCTCTGCAGAAATATATTCATACAGTGTGGAAACAGGCCCTTCCACCTAACTTGGCCATTCCGGCCAACATGTCCCAACTACACTAGTCCCACCTGCCTGCGTTAGGTCCATATCCCTTCAAACCTATCCTACCCATGTACCTGTCTAACTGCTTCTTAAATGTTGGGATAGTCCCTGCCTCAACTACCTCCTCCGGCAACTTGTTCCATACACCCACCGCCCTTTGTGTGAACAAGCCCCCTTCACCTTAAACCTATGTCCTCTGGTCCTCAATTGGCCTACTCTGGGCAAGAGACTCTGATCAGAATGAGGTGGGGAGGAGAAGATGCGACTCCCGGCAGGGATGTGTTGAAGCTGGAGGAACTGTTGGAGAAAGCTGAAGAATGTGTTGCATGTGGAGGTTGGTGGGGTGAAAGGTCGGGGCCAGGGGTGGAGGTCGGTGGGGTGAAAGGTTGGGGCCAGGGGTGGAGGTCAGTGAGGTGAAAGGTCGGGGCCAGGCATGGAGGTTGGTGGGGTGAAAGGTCGGGGCCAGGGGTGGAGGTCGGTGGGATGAAAGGTCGGGGCCAGGGGTGGAGGTCGGTGGGATAAAATGTCAGTGCTAGGGGTGGAGGTCGGTGGAGTGAAAGGTCGAGGCCAGGGGACCTCTATCTCTGCTTTGTCTGGGGGCGAGAGCAGAACTGTAGAGAATAAAGGAGGCATGGGTGAGAGGTCCATCCACAACTGCCCATTGACTCCCTTTACACGTAACAGCCTCGAGAAAACCGCCACCATAATCAACCACAATTTACAGCCCGGTTATTCTCTCTTCTTCCCTCCTTCATCGGGTAGAATATATAAAAGCTTTAAAGCACATACCATCACATTCAAGAACAGCTTCACTCACTATTTTTATCAGACTATTGAGTGGACCTCACATAAGGTGAGGATGTATTCTCCATCTGCTGACCTACCGATTTGCAGTCCCATTACTTTCTTTTAATCTGCTCTTCCTCTTCTGCTAAAAGCTTGAAAGCACATACCACCAGAATCAAGAACAGCTGCTTTCCCTATTGTTATCAGACTATTGAATAGACTCACTTCACTTAAGATGTAACATATATTCAACGCTGTTCCCTTTCTCCTACAGGAATGGAATACTTTATTGTCACATGTGATTAGGCACAGTAATAGCCCTGTCCCACGGTACGAGTTCATTCCAAGAGTTCTTCCGAGTTTGCCCTGATTTAAACTTGGAGATTTACGGTAATGGCCACTCGTCGGTACACGGGGCTCTCGTGGACATTTTTCATCATGCTGAAAAATCTTCACGAGTCTTCCCGTGCTTACCTGCCGTTAGCGAGTCTTCCCGAATACCTGCCGTTAGCGCTAAGAGACGTCCCCGAGCTCCGACGTACCAGCTACGTTCATTCTCCGTGCTTACCACGAGTTTGATTTTTTTTAAACTTGGGAGAGCTCTTGGAATGAACTCGTACCGTGGGACAGGGCTTTGAGATTCTTTGCTGCATGCCCAATGTATACAAACAGAAGCAACCAACAGCACTGACAAAGTTACGAAGCACGCCAGCTCCTCCATTATGCTTTCCTAATGAAGTTGGTAACTCAATTTTTCCTCAATATTTTATACTACATCTACCTGCACACTCTTTTAATATATATCCAACTCATTTTGCTGACCTTCCATTCTATTAGTTACTTGCTTCCTTCTTTGTATCATCAGCAAATTTAGTTACAGTGAAGTCAGTGCCTTCACCTAAGTTATTAATATAGATTGCAAATAGATGTTGGCCCAACACTGAACAGGTTACATTTTGCCCGTCTGAATACAATCTATTTAATCCATCTTTTGGTTTTCTATTCGTTAGCTAGCTAATCCCCTCACCAACATCAACAACTCTGTTGCCATAAATGTTTTGCTTGTGCAATAACTATTTCTGTGGAACGTTATCAACTGTCTTCTGGAAATTCAAAGATTCCATCGCTTCTTGTATCGATTTTGTTCACAACATCATAGAACATAGAACAGTACAGCACAAGAAACTGACACTTTGACCTACAATGTCTGTATTGAACATAACGACAAGTTAAACTTAACTCTTCTATCGGCACGTGATCCATATCTCTCGATACGTGACCCTTATCCATGTATCTATTTAAAAACCTTTTAAATGCCACTATTGTATGTATGTGCCTCCAACACCACCCCTGATCAAGGCACTCACAACCCTTTTGTGTAAAAAAAACTGCCTCTTTAAACATCTCCTTTAAATTTCGCCCCACTCACCTTAAAAATAAGCCCTATAATCTTTGATATTTGCACGCAGGAAAAGAGTGTCGAACCTCTCATAATTTTATATCCGTCTATCAGGACCCCTCAGCCATCAGCACTCCAGAGAAAACAATCCTAGTTTTTACAAACTCTTCTTGCCCATTCTTTCCTTGTAGCAGGCCATCCTCAAATAATTACCCCAAACATAATTCCCCAATCATATAATCGTGTTGTCTTTTCAAGGAATTATTATTGTTTTATAAATGTGCTGCTACTACCTGCTTCTTAAAGGGTTTGAGCATTTTCCCAGTGACAAACAGAAGATTAAATGTCCAGTGGTTTGCTGCTTGCTGCCTCCTTTCTCTGACAAGGGCCTGCCCCACAGGCGACTCTTTAGGCGACTGCCAAGGAATAGTTTTAATGGCGACTCTTTAGGTGACAACCTACGACAGCACCTACGACAACACCCGCATCAACCTACGACATCCTACGACAGCAAAAATTGTCACCACTGTGGCCAAAAAACTTGTTGAAAATCTTGGTGCAGTCGCCTGTAGTCGCACAAGTGGGACAGGCTCTTGAAGAGCTGCATCACAGCAAGGAGCTTACACTTACAGTGCGGGGTTGTTTACTTCTCCTTTAGGAATTTAAACAGTGACTGCTGATATAATAATTTGTGACGTGACGGGATTATAGACTGAACCTGATGTGAGAGAAGTTTCTCACATCATGGCATGGTGGCGCAGTGGTAGAGGTTCTGACTTATAGCACCAGAGTCCCGAGTTCAATCCTACAGGTGATGTCTGTACAGAGTTTTACATTTTCCCCATGACCACGTGGGTTTTCCATGGGTGCTCCGGTTTCCTCCCACACTCAAAGACGTACAGGTTTATAGGCTAATTTGGCTTCAGTAAAAATTATAAATTGTCCCCAGTGTGTATAGGATAGTATTAGTGTGCGGGGATCGCTGGTCAGCGCAGGATTCGGTGGGCCGAAGGGCTAGTTTCCGTGCTGTATCTCTAACATAAAGCTAAACTAAACTATTAGAGATAGTCAAGAGTCAAGAGAGTTTATTGTCATGTGTCCCAGATAGGACAATGAAATCCTTGCTTGCTGCAGCACAACAGAGTATTGTAGGCATAAAATACAGATCAGATCAGTGTTATCCATAGACCATAGAATATATATAGACACACATAAATAAACAGATAGAGTGCAATAGGCTGTTATAGTTCAGAGTTTGTTTGAAGTTGTGTTTAATAGTCTGATGCCTGTGGGGAAGAAGCTGTTCCTGAACCTGGATGTTGCAGATTTCAGGCTCCTGTACCTTCTACCTGATGGCAGCGGAGAGATGAGTGTGTGGCCAGGATGGTGTGGGTCCTTGATGATACTGCCAGCCTTTTTGAGGCAGCGACTGCGACAGATCCCCTCGATGTAAGGGAAGTCAGAGCCGATGATGGACTGGGCAGTGTTTACAACTTTTTGCAGCCTTTTCTGCTCCTGGGCGCTCAGGTTGCCGAACCAAGCCACGATGCAACCGGTCAGCATGCTCTCTACTGTGCACCTGTAGAAGTTCGAGAGAGACCTCCTTGACATACCGACTCTCCTTAATCTTCTCAGGAAGTAGAAGTGCTGATGTGCTTTCTTTATGATTGCATCAATGTTCTGGGACCAGGAGAGATCCTCGGAAATATGCATGCCCAAAAATTTGAAGTTCTTGACATTTAGTCATTTAGCTTGCAGTTAATATTAATTCTATTCCTCTGCTTCACTGGTCCTCAACGTAATTGCTGAAGTGGGCCACACTTGTAGCTTTCAATGCTTTGTATGAGCTGCACCCAAACAATTGACTTCCAGATATCCAACTGAAATTGTTATTTTAATCTATTTTGTGATCGTAATGTTCTATAAATGAACGTTGGATAATGTTTCTCATTATACATTGTCAAACAGCTACCACAAATATTTTACATGAGAAAACTAAATAAAGGGTAGATCAACAAAATGCCACATTGACCCATGCATTGAAAGCCACTGTCATACACAGTATTGCCAGATGGATGCCTAATTTTGTACTCAGCAAGGCTTGTTTACTGAAATGGATGCAGAGGGACTGATTACCTAGCAGCACAGGGAGTGACAAAGATTTTGACCTGAAACGCTAACTCTGCTTCTCTTTTGACAGATGTTGCCTGACCTCCTGAATGCTTCCAATAATTCCTGTCTATATTTTCAGATTTCCAGCATCCATAGTTTATTTTATTTCCACAAGGAGCGCTGGTTCAGACACGATAGGCCCTGGCCATGGATGGGAAGCCAGGATCTAAATGCCCCAGATTTGCCAACAGTAGTGATTGTTGGAGCCAATCTTTGGCAGGAACCCAAGCCCAAGGAATGAACCCTATTAATTATAAAGTGAACTAGACCAAGCGCAGACCCGTTGGGTCTGTTCCCCCAACTTGCGGTTGTGGGGGGAGGAGGCGGCATGCAGCATCACACACTAACTACCTCCCCCTCCCGCACTCACACTAATGGAGGGGAGGAGGGGGGAGGAGAGAGAGAGAGAGAGAGGGGGGGAGCGAGGAGAGAGAGGGGGGGAGAGGAGGGAGAGAGGGGGGGGAGGAGAGAGGGGGGGAGAGGAGAGAGGGGGGGAGGGAGAGAGGGGGGGAGGGGGGGGAGAGAGGGGGGGAGGGGGAGAGAGGGGTGAGATAAGGGCGGGGGAGAGGTGAGAAGCAGGGAGGGGTGTGTGGAGTGGAGGGGGGTTAGGGGAGGGATGGTGGGGGAGGGGGGGGGGGGTGAGGGGGGGGGGGGGGGGGGGGGGGGGGGGGGGGGGGGGGGGAGGAGGAGGAGGAGGGGGGGGGGAGGAGGGGGGGATTGGAGGATTGGAGGGGGGGGTGGAGGAGGAGAGGGGTGGGTGGAGGAGAGGGGGGGGAGAGGAGAGGGGGGGGAGAGGAGAGGGAGGGGGGAGAGGGGGGGGGAGAGAGGAGGGGGGGGAGGGGGGAGAAGGGGAGAGAGGGCCTTTTTACTTCAACCCAAACCCAAACAACCATTTGCAGGCAGTGCTTTTTTACCTCTAACCATATTTTCCTTTTCAAACCAAATTAAGGGTACTCACAGTGCTGTAGACATTTGTCAGTGTCATTCAAAGCTCTGATTGAGGCACACCACATGTAGAGACTGATTGAGGCACACCACTTCCTGGTTTTATAGTCGCTCCCCCTCCCTCCAGCAGGGGCAGCAGAGAGAATGGGGAATGTTGTAAAAACATTAATATCTCTGTCAATTTTCATCGACGGGAAAAGTCCTCGGCACACATGGGGCGGAGGGGGGTTCTGAGCGAGGTGGCCAAAAATGACGGCCGTAGGTGGCGGCGTACTCTCGGAAACCGCAGCACAGAAAGCCAAAACCGGTCAAGAACAGAGTTTTAGTAATATAGATAGTAAATCTGTGATGTTACCCAATCAGAAAAGCACAATTTTAAATATTATGTTCAATTACTGTTATTTTTTCACTAGTGAATTTAAGTGATTTATTTTTTAACCACTATTCTGTCTCAGCTCAGGCCTGTTTCCACACTGTATTTCTAAACTAAATAGTAGTCAAACTATGTTCAGAGTTTGTGTACCTTTTCAACAATTGCTAAAAAATAAAATCTAAAAGATACACTCATATAGCAACATAGAAACATAGAAAATAGGTGCAGGAATAGGCCATTCGGCCCTTCGAGCCTGCACAGCCATTCAATATGATCATGGCTAATCGTCCAACTCAGTATCCTGTACCTACCTTCTCTCCATTCCCCCTGATCCCTTTAGCCACAAGGGCCACATCTAACTCCCAATCAAATGGCCTCAACTACCTTCTGTGGCAGAGAATTCCAGAGATTCACCACTCTCTGTGTGAAAAATGTTTTTCCCATCCCGGTCCTAAAAGATTTCCCCCTTATCCTTAAACTGTGACCCCTTGTTCTGTACTTCCCCAACATCAGGAACATATGAACTGAAATGTATTGAATATTGTTACTGCCAAGAAACCACTGTACCCTTGAAATCAAAACTATGTACATCTACATTTTGAGCACAAGTCAAGCATAAAAGCAGAATTACCCACATTAGATAACACTTGCGATAATTTTTTGGTGAAATTATGCTCTTGGGGAAAGTGACTGAGGCACTTACGTGAGCAATTCACCTTCGTACATCTAATAATTTCCCATCATTATTTGAGCATCCCATGATATCACAGGACGTGTTCTGTCTTTTCCGTCCATTGCTGGTATAAACTGGATATTTTGGGGTGCGTAGACTTGTTGTCAACAGCAAGGCTTGATACGTTAAAAAAAAACCTCAGGCAACATCTAGCACTGAGGAAGCAACTAAAGTTTCTGGACTATAATATCAATGTCATGTCCAGAGCACGTGTCAGTCTCCACATTCAATGGGTCTACATTAATCAGTATCAGAGTATCAACATCAGTTTCTTCCACTGATTGCAGACTTTGGGGCAGCACAGTGGTACATCAGTAGTGTTGCTGCCTTAAAGCACCAGAGACCCAGGTTCAATCCTCACTATGGGTGCTGTCTGTATGGAATTTGTACTTTCTCCCTGTGACTGCGTGGGTTTTCTCCGGGTGGTCCAGTTTCCTCCACACTCTAAAGACAGGTTTGTAGGTTAATTGGCTTCAGTCAAATTATAAGTTGCCCCTAATGTGCAAGATAGCGCTAGTGTATGGGGATCTCTGTTCGGCAAAGGGGCCCGTTTCCGTGCTGTATCTTCTTGGGTCTCAACCCAAAACGTCACCCATTCCTTCTATCCAGAGCTGCTGCCTGAATTACTCCAGTGTTTTGTGTCTATCTTCGGTAGAAATCTTTTAAATCTTTTCAAAACCAGCATCTGCAGTTCCTTCCTGCATAAAATATTCTAAACTAGTAGTGCAAACCAAATCCGTATTACCTGCTGCGATTACTGACCCTTTGATCAATCTGTGGCTCTAGGTATATTAGGGCTAAATTAAGACAGATCAGATTGGGGATTTGATTGAGCCCTCTCTGGCATTTTGCCTCAAATCCACAGCATCCTGTTCTACAGCTGTACAATGACTGCTTAGGGAGAGTTCTTTAAGTTCTGACTCACTTCCCACAAGAACAGCAATGACAGAGACTCCTGCAGCTCCTGATTAAAACTCACAAGTTCTGTGTTCACACATGATTTTATGGCGAAACATCGTAGCATTGCCTTTTTTTGTGCTTAATTTCAGTAAGGTCTTGTGGATGTGAATGGGTATTAGTGTTGTACACATTTAACACAACAATGGAAGGTAAAATCCAATTTCTAGGCACAACTTTCCTGTATAACATTGACTACTTAAGCACTGTTGTTCAAAAATGCATAGTTATGTTCTTCTGTGAGTATTGTACATTAAATGGGTGCCATCGTTATTATTTATTACAACTAAATTTTTATTTCATGTTCACAAGTGATAGGAGCAGAATTATGCCATTTGGCCCATCAAGTCGACAGCCATTCAATCAAGGCAGATCTATATCTTCCTCTTAACCCCATTCTCCTGCCTTCTCCCCATAACCCCTGATCGGAAAGGTCTATTACTAGGATAGGAAAGGTCTATTACAAATTATAATCATTTCTTTTTTTAAATTTTATCTTTGAGCTGCAAAAGCAGATGATTAAATCTTTTCTAAAACACACCTTGAAGAAAGCAATGAAAACTAAGAGTTAACTTGAGTGTCAATATATATCAGTGCCTAGCATTTTTGCCTCTAAAATCTATGGTTTATTTTCCATTCTAGAGACTTTGGCTTCCAAGATGAGAGAATGCTACACTCCTACTCGTACATAGTCACATAAACTGAGGCCAACTTGCTCCCTTAGTGTGTAGGAAGGAGCTGCAGATGCTGGTTTATACTGGAGATAGACATACAGTGCTGGAGTAACTCAGCAGGCCGGGCAGCATCTCTGGAGAAAAAGAATGGGAGACTCTTCTTCAGACCCCGCAAAGTGCTGGAGAAACTCAGCAGGCCAGGTAGCATCTGAAGAAGGGTTCCGATTTGAAATGTCACCCATTAATTTTCTGAAGCTTCTGCACTCAGTATGTGCTGCACTGTATGAGTACACTATCGTCATAGAGGCATTCAGCACGGAAACAGGTTCTTCAATCGAACTTGACCATACCTACTAAAATGCCGCATCTAAGCTGGTCTCATTTGCCTGCATTTGGCCCACTTCCCTCTGGGCCTTTCCAATCCATGTACCTGTCCATGTGTGTTTTTAAATTGTGTTATTGTACCTGCCTCAACTATCTTCTTTGGCAGCTCATTTCATACACCCACCACCCTGTGAAATTGCTGCTCGGGTTCCTATTAAATCTTTCCCATCTCACCTTAAGCCTATTTCTTCTGGTTCTTGAGTTCCCCTTCCCTGTGTAAAATACACTGTGCATTCACTCTACTTACCCATTTGCCTCCTGAGCTCCAAAGAATAAAGTCCTATCTTGTCCAACCTCTCCCAAAGGACAGGTCCTTGAGTCGTGGCAACATCCTCGTAAATCTTCTCTGTGCTCTTTCCAGCTTAATGACATTCTTTCTTGCTTAATGACATTGAGTGCTCGGCGCGGCACGGTGGAGCAGCGGTAGAGTTGCTGCCTTACAGTGCTCGCAGTGCCGGAGACCCGGGTTCGATCCTGACTACGGGTGCTGTCTGTACAGCGTTTGTACATTCTCCTGTGACCGCGTGGATTTTCTATGAGAACTTTGGTTTCCTCCAACACTCCAAAGGTGTACAGGTTTGTAGGTTAATTAGCTTGGGTTTGTTTCCTTGGTATAAGTATAAATTGTCCCTAGTGTGTGTAGGCGTGTGTTAATGTGTGGGGATCGATGGTCGGTGCGGACTCGGTGGGCCGAGGGGCCTGTTTCCACTGTTTCTAAACTAAACTAAACTCAAAAGTAAATCCATTCTGCTTCTAGTTGAGCAGAACATCCCTTAACAAAGTAAAAATCCAAGCCTTGAATGCTAAATGAAGGTTTCTTTTTGTCCATGGTTTCCTCATCATTTCTTAAGGGGTCTGACACCGGCCGGATGGTAGATTCACCAACCAGGTAGTTATTCTTCATGTGTTATCTTGAATGTTCTCAATTTGTGCTCCAGTGAAAAGACGTCATAACCAAGTCTGATCTAGTCTGGCCTGTTGTGCAACATTCGATGCTCTCCGACAAGTCTTTTGATTCATCAACCGTAAAGCAGATCGATGATTTAACTGGGAACCAAGCAACAGCTTAGGCAAAATATTTAAAAAATGTACCACAACACATTCTTTTCACCAACCATAGGGAAACATTTACGTAATACAATTCATCTCTATTTTTTCTCTCTCTTTATTCTCTCTCTGTTTTTATGCTGAATCATCCTTACCCCTGCACTGTGGATGCCTTGGTTGCAATCATGAATAGTTTTTTCTCTGACTTGATAGCACGCAACAAAAGAGCGTTTCACTGTCCCTTGGTACATGTGACAATAATGAATAAAACTAAAGCCCCTCTCACACACCAACTCTTACCACCATGTCACTACTGCAATCCCTTATACATCATCCCACTGCAACTCTCTCTGCCTTCCCACACCCTCTACCTCAGAAGTTTTGTGCTGAATTCCATTTTATTTATTTTCTTTTGGGATGCAGACATCACAGGCAAGAACAGCTTATAGTGCCTCTGTCTGGATATCCTGAGAAATGAGCTACACTCCTTGAACTCTCTACAGTAAAGGTCATTGCACCTTGGTACAAATGAGTGGCTTGCTAAACTCACTTTAAAGGAGAGTCACCTCATTGCCAGAGGTGTGGATTCATGTGTCAGCGTGCAGAATGCCAGAGATATATTAGCTTAGAGTCATAAAACTGTACAGCACAGGAACTGGTCCTTCCGCCCATGATGTCCGCGTTGGACATGGTTCCAAATTAAATTAATCACTTCTGTCTGCAAATTCCTGTCCCATTATTCCCAGAACATTCGTGCACCCATTTCCAAAACACCGCTAAAACACCGCTAATAAACCAATACTAATACTATCGCATCTGCTTGCACCGCCCCTCCCAACATTAATCAACCTCCAATATTCTGGTATCTCATCTGTGGTTCAAGGTGGTGCATGTGCTTCTGCCAGAACGCCTGCAGTTTCTTCCCTAGCATTCCACAGTGCCTTAGGATACATCTGGTTAGGCCCGAGGGATTTATCCCCACAAATGTGCTTTAAGGCCAGTGGTACTTCCTCTTTGTGAATGTTTTCCAAGATATCGATATCCATATCCTTTCTTTCCTTAGCTTCACGATTTTCTCCATAATAAATGCAGGTGAGAAATATTAATTTATGAGTTGGCCCAACACCGATGGCTCCATGTATAAATGACTAATGGAACCTATTCTCTCCCAGGTTAGCCTGTTGCTCGTAATATATTTGTTGAATCTCTTAGCAGCTGGGTGTGATTAAAAAAAACAAAACAAATTGTGGCAGAATCTCTTAGATTTATATATCTTTAAATTACTTGCCAAAGCTTCATCAAGTCATCTCTTTGCTCCCCTGATTTTCCTCTTGTGTCATTTGATCCCAGCTGCTTCCACTACAAGCACAGTGGCACAGATGGTAGAGTTGCTGCCTCACAGCACCAAGGGCCCAGGTTCAATCCTGACCTTGGGTGCTGTCCAGGTGGAGTTTGCACGTTCTCCCTGTGACTGCACTGGGATTCCTCTGGGTGCTCCAGTTTCCTCCCACAAAGATGTGTGGATTTGCAGGTTAATTGCCCACTATAAATTGCGCCTTGTGTGTAGGGAGTGGATAAGAAAATTAGATAACATAGAACTAGTGTGAACGGGAGTAATCGATGGTCAGTGTGGACACAGTGGGCCGAAAAGCCTGTTTCCATGCTGTATCTCTAAACTGAATCCGACATATGCCTCCTTTTTCCCGAGCAGGGTCTCAAAATTCTTCCACACCCAGATTTCTCTGATCCTGCCAGCTTTGCCCTTCACTCTCCCTATCTCACTTTTAGAGTCTCTCACTTACTCTATGTCCCTTCAACTGCTAACTGCCTCTCCCGATCACCAACCTGCCCAATGACTTCAACAGTAGCCTTTCCTAATTTAGGACTTTTAGTTTATGGATCATTAAAAAAAATAATAATATTACTCCTGGGCTTTGATCTAATATCTGTTTTTTTTGTACTTAATTTGATAACCTGTCCTAATTCCCAATAAATTATGTAAGCTCCCCGCAACAAGGCAAAACCTCTACCAAACTGTAAGTGCTATCTGGAGTGAAGAAAATAAATATCAATCCTTAATGGCTATCTATGGCTCCAGCATTTTGGCTGCCTAATCATTCACAGTCACAAAATCTTTTAAACCTGCTTTGTGCATACATTGAATTACGAAGCTACCAAACAAGAACACTTGGTTTTAAGCTGCAGAAACTGCATGGGGCTAAAGAAATACAATTTCCACGATAGATTATGACTTCCCACTGACCTTTGAACCAAAGCCTCTGGCAGATCCTCGTGTATCCCTCTATAAATAACAAAACGTTATCACGGTTAGATGATTGTATTGATCATTTGTTCAATAACATAACATTTTTCATAGCTCCTTGCCTTTCTCTCTAGACAAATTATTTTCTATATTAGATAACATAGAAACATAAAAATTAGGTGCAGGAGTAGGCCATTCGGCCCTTCGAGCCTGCACCGCCATTCAATATGATCATGGCTGATCATCCAACTCAGTATCCCGTACCTGCCTTCTCTCCATACCCTCTGATCCCCTTGGCCACAAGGGCCACATCTAACTCCCTCTTAAATATAGCCAATGAACTGGCCTCAACTACCCTCTGTGGCAGAGAGTTCCAGAGATTCACCACTCTCTGTGTGAAAAAAGTTCTCTCTCATCTCGGTTCTAAAGGATTTCCCCCTTATCCTTAAAGCTGTGACCCTTGTCCTGGACTTCCCCAACATCGGGAACAATCTTCCTGCATCTAGCCTGTCCAACCCCTTAAGAATTTTGTAAGTTTCTATAAGATCCCCTCTCAATCTCCTAAATTCTAGAGAGTATAAACCAAGTCTATCCAGTCTTTCTTCATAAGACAGTCCTGACATCCCAGGAATCAGTCTGGTGAACCTTCTCTGCACTCCCTCTATGGCAATAATGTCCTTCCTCAGATTTGGAGACCAAAACTGCACGCAATACTCCAGGTGTAGTCTCACCAAGACCCTGTACAACTGCAGTAGAA
Organism: Leucoraja erinaceus; assembly: GCF_028641065.1. NCBI lineage: Eukaryota > Metazoa > Chordata > Chondrichthyes > Rajiformes > Rajidae > Leucoraja > Leucoraja erinaceus. The sequence goes on from NC_073386.1 coordinate 18,103,776, forward strand.
CCTCCCTGCTCCTATACTCAAATCCTCTTTGCTATGAAAGCCAACATACCATTTGCTTTCTTTACTGCCTGCTGCACCTGCATGCCTACCTTCAATGACTGGTGTACCATGACACCCAGGTCTCGCTGTATCTCCCCCTTTCCCAATCGGCCACCATTTAGATAATAATCTGCTTTCCCGTTTTTGCCACCGAAATGAATAACCTCACATTTATCCACATAACTGGCCTCTAATACAAGTTGTCCAGTCTTGATGTGAGATAGAACTGCCTTTACATTGAACTAAGTACCCACATAGGCCAACGTGTGTCATCCCAGTGGCTGTAAGATTTTAGATAGCAATGTCCAGTGATGCCGCCAGGCTGACTCATCATCAACTATTTCATTCAGGTTTTCATGTTAGAGAATTTGACAGCTCACTATGGGCTAACTCACTCTTGGGATTACTGAATGACAGGTGCAGATATTGGTGTGATAAAAAAAATAAACCAAAAGTATGGCTTACTATTTAAAGTCTGACAACTAGCTAGAATGTTGTGACAGCAATCTACTGATCATTGCTTCTCCGGCGTATGGGAATATGCTATGGTACAACATGATAGACAGCCTTACTGGTGAACTCCTGGAACTACAACCTAACTGCTCATTCTTTACACACGAGCCTCGACAATGGACCAATAGTGGTCAACTTCAATTATGAAGTCTAATAATAATTCACTGAGGGTGAGATGGAAGCTACTAATAGTTTAACAGGGGCCAGGTATTTAATCTTATATTTTCCTTTGCTTTATCTGCAAACTTGTCTCTGACAAATGTTCAATAGTGCTTTATTTGTCACATTGGGAACTGCACGGTGAAATTCGTTTTGCGTATATTACACACGTGGGCGCTGCCATTTTTGGTGCCATTATTCAAAGTCCAAAGTCCAGTCGACCCGCGCGAGCAGTGTACTGGAGCAGTTCCCGGGAACCAATGTCCCTCTCCTCTCCTTGCCCGGCCATCTCTGTGTTCCAGAAGGATGCCTTCTGCAGCCGACCTTGAAGGTTTTCTTCTTGTCGAGTCCACACACAAGTTTAGAAGTTGCTCAGCCAGAGCTGAACACACTTCTCGGCATCTTGTGCTTCTTGTGTATGGTGGTGGAATGATTTGTGGAAACAGGGCCGCGACATGAACGCTCTTTCCTTGACCCCACCTTGAAGGTGCTGGAGGCATTACCCTGGTTCATCCTCACGTCCGACATCTCCAGCTCCATCCCGGTTACATTGTCTGATGAGTGTTATGCTGAATGCCATCCATAAGGGACGGTGATGTTGAGGTAGTTTGGGTTTACGTTTAGATATTAGAATGAGAGATGTGTGAACATTTTTAAAACAATACCAACGTGCTTTACAACTGCCTTATTGGACCACAAGATAAGCTGTTGTAGATCAACATTTCTAGTTTTGTAGAAACAAGTAACTGCAGATGATGGTTTACATAAAGGTACACAAAGTAACTCAATGGGTCAGGCAGTATCTCTGGAGAACATGGATAGGTGACATTTCGAGTCAGGCCCCTTCTTCAGCCTTCGAGTTTGAAGGTGTGGTCTTGCTGAGGTTGCTATTTGTTTAGTGTTGCTAAGTGTCGTTCTGTGGGTCAGACATGACTAACCTTCCTGAGACACTGAGCTGAGTGAGCAGTAATATTCATTCAACAGAAGCCACGCTTCAAACAAATAACCTTGAAAGTCTGCCAATGATTACTAAGGCAAATGCACTGTGCACATCATGGGTGAAATGCCTTACATGGGAGCTGTTTATCTAAACTCCCACCCTTACAGATAAAAAGTCAAGAATTGCTCCTTATAATTTTACAGCTGCTCCACTTTGTAATCAGATTAGTTGTAAATCTCTGTGTTATTGATGGGCGTGTCAGGGAAGGCTTAGTATATGAGCATATGGGTGTGAATCCAAATGCAGAGAGGGAGCATATAAGTATTTGGGATAGGGAGCGGGAGTGCAGCTAAAATTGGGAGCATGGTTGCATTTGGGACCATGGGCAGGAGCATGGTTAGGAGCAGGGATAGGAATGTCACCACGAGCAGGGCCTGGGGTCTCACTGGGACCAGGGTTAAAACACTGTTGGAAACAGGGAGAGGTGGTTGAAAGTGTTCTTTCAGTATATGTAGAAAGAAACTGCAGATGCTGGTTTACACCGAAGATTGACACTTTCGGTGCAGAATGCTGGAGTCACGCAGGCTGCATCTCTTCTTCGGAGATACTGCCTGACCCATTGAGTTACTCCAGCAATTTGTGTCTTTTTTTGTAAACCATCTGCAGTTCCTTGTTTCTGTATCAGGCTGTTAAAATATAGTTTGCCACACCATCAGACGTGGGCAATGCTTATTCTAACAAATTACAAAATGTAATTTGAATGAAATTGTTTTGTCTGATGCATAGCGTCTCCTAAATTTTGCAGAACTAAATGCATCTGAACTGATCTCCTGGTTCCACAAATTTCTTTGGCTGTTAACTGTAATCATCTTTTATGTCTGGTACCATTTCATGCCTGCAAACAAAACAGTTATTTGCCTGTTAATTAAATTGTGCACAGCTGACTGCCTCAAATCACTTATATCCATGTTTATGCTCACAGTTATGCACATTTGAGTTTATTATCGCAGAAGCTTACAGTTTCAAGACTCATTGGGGTGTTCCAACTCTTCGTTAATGAACTGGAATATGTAGTGAAATTCAAACGTTTGTCGACATACTAGAAACAGCAGAATTACCGAAGGAGAGTTTTAGTTTAGTTTAGTTTAGTTTAGATATACAGCGCAGAAACAGGCCTTTCGGCCCACTGGGTCCGCGCTGACCAGCGATTTTTACATTTGCCAAGCTGATTAACCTACAAACCTGTATGTCTTTGGAGCGTGGGAGGAAATCAAAGATCTCAGAGAAAACCCACGCAGGTCACGGGAGAACGTACAAACTCCGTACAGACAGCACCCGTAGTCTGGATCGAACCAGTGTCCCTGGTGCTGCAAGCTCTGTAAGGCAGCAACTCTACCGCTGCACCACCGTGACTGCCCATGAACCAGGTACATTACTGGCCAGACCAGAGTGAGACTAAATGCAAGTTCGAGGAAGAGCATCTCATATTTTGTTTGGGCAGCTTACAACCCAGTGGTATGAAAATTGATTTTTCAAACTTCAAGTAACCCTTGCATCCCCTCTCTCTCCGTTCCTCCCCCACCCAAACCATCCTACTAGTTTCACTGTTGTCCTGCTGTTTCACTGTTTATATTACTCATGATCACCTCCACGGCCAACAATAGGCATTGTGGGCCCCATCTTTCCTTGATCATCGTTGCTGGCTTTGATCTGTCTTTTTGCATATCTTTCATTTATTTGTTCTATACACCTTTTCATATCTCTCGGATCCCTCTACCTTGACTCTCAGTCTGAAGAAGGGTCTCGACCCAAAACCTCATCTATTCCTTTTCTCCAGAGATTCTACTTCACCCGTTGAATTTTTGGTGGAGTACCTTTGGTGTTGATCAGCATTTGCAGATCCTTCCTATACATTTTGTCTACAAAATGCTGTTCAGTTACTCAACTGGGCTTTGCTGACAACTTGCAACATCAGCAAGATGAGAAGCAGGTGCATGGATACAACACCACCTGCAGGTTTCTTGCCAAGTTGCACACCATCCCAGCAAGAAAATTTATCATTGTCACTTGTGGAAACAAAGAACTGCAGATGTTGGTTAACAAAGCAAATACACAAAGTGCTGGAATAACTCAACAGGTCAGGTAGCAAGTCTGGAGAACATGGATATATGATGTTTCCAATTGCCACCTATCTTTGTTCTGCAGAGATGCTGCCTGACCCGCTGAGTTACTCCAGCACTTTGTGTCCTTCACTGTCCCTTCATTAACTCTAAACACCCAACAGCTCTGTGTGAGTATCTTCTCAAAAGAAGAAGTCTGAAGAAATGTTCATCTCTCCAGAGATGCTGCCTGTCCCATTGAGTTACTCCAGCATTTTGTGTCTATCTTCGATTTAAACCTGTGTCTACAGTTCTTTCCTACACAATCTGAAGAAGGGTCCCGACCGGGAACATCACCAATCCATGTTCTCCGAGATGCTGCCTAACCCGCTGAGTTATTCCAGCACTTTGTGTCAATTTTTTTCACAAAAGACCGATAGAATTTCAAGGAGGTGACTAGCCATCACCTTCTTAATGGCACTTGGGATGGGCAATATATATCGGCTTTGTCCAAATCCTAAAATAAATATCCTGGTATATATTTATTTCGAATTTTAGATTTGAACTTTCAGAGTTGCCCTTTGCGTAAAGACTACCATTGCCTTTGTGACTGATAAAATATGTAGTTTCCTGGCACTGTTGGCTATTTTCTCCATGGAAGTCACAGTCCTAAAGACCGAATTGAAAGCTCAGCTTTTGACCGTTAAACAGCTCAGGACAGACAAGTTGGTGCTTCTGTGCAAGTTCTAAAAGCTCCCAAAATGTACAATACCTTGTTAGATTTTGTTTTTAGCATACCAAGCGCTCCTTCTCCCATCCTTTGATTATGTGAATCAAATTAAAAGCTAACAAACCTTTGTGGAGTCATCGAGTCATGCAACACGGTAACATGGGCTTAGGCCCAACTCATCCATAGATGCCTCATCATAGCTGTGCCCATTTGCAATATAGTTACTGTAAGTAGATAGGGGTTGAAGGGTTTGTTTAACTGCTGGACTACTTCCACGAATGAGATGCCTTCATCGTTCTGCAGAGCTACTGAATTACTGACGTGCAACTTGCTGCAGAATCATTTTCTTGAAGAGAAATGTATTTTCTTGGGTCAGAGCACCACAATGTTGAAATGCCTGCCTCGTTTTTCACCTCAAGAAAATTGCTGAGCATAAAATGCCATCATATCCTCTGTGTAGAATTACATGAAAAGCATGTCAGACTCTCCCAGCTGCCTATGAAGCCTGTTTATCCTTGAGCTGCCACCCCTTTCTCTACAACTCAATTCCCAAAATAGTATTCAGATAGTCAGGCTTCTGTGTCTTTGGATCTTACATCCAGAGTGTTGCAAACTACCAGCCTGTCTTGCTTTGTTTTTACTGTAAACTTATTTATAGTTGCTTTTCGTTCAGGCTTCTGCTGGCTCAACCTTAGTCACTGAAACCTGCATGAGTGAACGCACAAACCCGATACTGAAGTCTGATTTCTGCTACAATCAATTTGATTTTCTGAAGTTCAATAATGACCACTTCTGATGTGGAATGACAACGTTGTTCTTTTGATGGCCTTTTCTGCTAGTGCTGTTAGTTATTCAATATAACCTTCTCGCCAAGGATAGTGGTGTTTGAGTTCTACCTTGTTCTAAACTGGATTGCTGGTTAGTTCAAATAACAATACAACTGGGGCAGAGGAGTTTCAAAGCACACCACTGTATTCCATCCTGGTCTAATAGTAAAGAACACCTGTAAGTGTTTCTTATGTTATATATATTCATGATGACTTCATCATTTGCCTTATTTTACACATAAATAACTGCTGGACTCTGTACTTGTACTCTGCACAATGAATTTGAGCAAATGCGATGAGCCAGGAAATTATAGTGTGGAATGACTAATGAAGCAAGGGATTTGCGTTCTATTAGAAATGCTTGGGAATATTTGCACTATTCAATAGGTCATAAGCCATTGATGTGTTCTATCCTTATTTTCCAGTGAAAATACCCCCGCACCCCCAATGTTTCTGAAATCTTTACTAGAGCCCAGAGACATGGGATGATAGGGCATGGAAACAGGCCCTTCGACCGAACTTGCCCAATGCCGACCTAGATGCCCCATCTACACTGGTCCTACCTGCCCGTGTTTGGCCCATATCCCTCTAAACCTTTCCTACCCATGTACCTATCCAAATGTGTTTTAGATGTTGTTATGATACCTGCCTCAACTACTCCCTCGGGTAGCTTGTCCCAATCCACCATCCATCGTGTGGAAAAAGTTGCTCCTTAAGTTCTTATTACATTTTTCCTCTTTCACCTTAAACCCATATCTGATTCCCCAACTCTGGATAAAATGCTATTTGTATCTACCCTATCTATTCTCCTCATAATCTTATACACCTTGATTCCCCTAATCTGGATAAAAGACTCTATGCATCTGCCTTATGTATTCTCATCATCATCTTATACACCTCTATAAGGTCACCACTCATCATCCTGTGCCCCAAGGAATAAAGTCCCAGCCTGCCCAACCTCGCTCAGTATCGTCTGTATATCTCCACTCAGTATATCTCTACTCAGTACCAAGTCCTGGTATCATCTTTGTAAATCTCTGCACTTATTCAAACTTAACACCATCTTTCCTTTTGCAGGGTGACTAGAACTGAACACAATATTCCAAATGTAGCCTCACTGACATCTTGTACAACTGTAACATAAACCAACACTTGTACAACTGTGACATAACAGTTTGAGTTTATTACTATGATGGAATTCTTGCAAATAGTAGGAAACCCTTAATCTGAAGTATAAGCGTGATCCTATGTACTGAACCATCTGTTGACAAAAATTTGGAGATTTATTACTTTTCTCAGTTTTGCAAGGTAATTAACCGAAAATATTATTTTTGCTTCTCACATCACCTGTTTACCGAGTACTTCCAATATCTTCTGTTTCTTCGGATTTCCTACAACCACTTTTACATATTAGAATAGTATGCTGCAGTGCGACAGGCATGCAAAATGGCAAATACCGTCAACTTTGCCTTAGAGGAAATGTGCTGTTGCACTTGAGAATACTAAGCCTAAAAGCTGTACTTCACAAAATCAATTAAGACCACTGGGTATATCCAGAGGTGTTTTAGGACAGTCAGTTGAGACTTTGGAGATACAGCATTGGAGATACCGCAGCAGATACAGCCCACCGAGTCCACACCGACCATCCATCACCAGTTCACACTAGTTGTGTGTTATCCCACTTTCTCAGCCACTCCCTACATACTAGGAGCAAGTTTATTTTTACAGAGGCCAATTAACCAATAAACCCACACTTCTTTGGGATGTGGGTGGAAACTGGAGCAGCTGGAAGAAACCCACATGGTCACAGGGAGAACGTGCAAACTCCACACAGCCAACATCCAAGGTCAGTATCGAACACAGGTCTCAGGCACCGTGAGGTGGAAGCTCTACCAGCTACGCTACTGTGCAGCCATTTTCTGAGAGCTTATGATCCTATTGTTGCAGTGAGTGTGCATTAGTCTTGGCTTGATCTAGAGGTCTTGATCTAGTGTCTAAAACATAATTATAGGTACAAAGCCTGGCTCTGGCACAAAGCAGATTTGGATGATTTATGAACAAACCAATGCTTGTACATGAAGCACTATCAACAACTAGAAAGTGGTCCTGAGCTGTTATCTAACTCATTGGAGACCCTTGGACTATCTTTAATTGGACTTTACTGGACTTTATCTTGCACTAAATGTTATTCCCCATATCATGTATCTGTCCACTGTGGATAGCTCAATCATAATCATGTATTGTCTTTCCACCGACAGGTTGGCACGCAAAGGCTTTCCACTGTACCTCGATACACGTGACAGTAAATCAAACAAAACTAAACTAATCTGGCTGCAGACCAATGCATTAGGAAATTGTTCCATTGTATTGTGGTGCACAACTTTAAGCTGGTTACTGTGGCTAAAATAGTAGTGCAACTAATGGTTCCTACAGTAATTCAAAAATGGGGCCCTAACTTTAGACCAAGCCCAAAACCCACAAATGGTGGTCTAAAAGTTGCCACATGACATGCAGAACATTGCAGTTATCTTTTTACATTTACCCAGCTGCCATTCCCCATTCCCCATTCATCACACCATTTCTCCTGTTCTTGCCACCTTTTCAGTAGCCTATTTAGTTTATAACCCTTATTCCCTGTTCCACACCCCAGTTCTTGAGCACTGCTCCAGCCTCACTTTTCCAACCCACCTAACCTTTGGGCAATGGAATGAGTTGTGAGTGGGAAGTGTTCTGAGGCTACATGGCATTGACTTATCAGTGCAGTCTTGAGGGCTCTTTACGCTTTAAATTGAATTGAATTTCCTTTATTGTCATTCAGACCTTTCAGTCTGAACAAAATGTTGTGCCTGCAGTCATACATACAATAATACAATAATAGACAACAGAACAGACAGTAAACACAAATTAACATCCACCACAGTGAGTCCACCAAGCACCTCCTCACTGTGATGGAGGCAAAAATCTTAGGGCTGCAGTCTCATCCCTCCTCTTCTCCCTCTGCGCTGAGGCGATACCCCACTGGGCGATGGTAAATCAGTCCCGCGGCTCACCGAGCTCCGCGGATGGGCCAGTTCAAACACCGCGGCCCAGGGTGGTCGAAGCTGCCGCACTCCAATCCAGCGGACGCAGCTGTTGACGACGCGTCCACTGGCCCGCGGCGGAACCCCGGACTCAGGCCGCCGCCGGCAGAACGCCGTCTCAGCCACCGGAGCACCGTTCCAGCCCCGAGCCGGGTCGCCCTCACGGGAGCGCCGTTACCCTCGAGCTGGGCCACCCCGACGGGAGCGCCGTTACCCTCGAGCTGGGCCGCCCTCACGGGAGCGCCATTTCCCTTAGGGCTGGGCCGCTCTCACGGGAGCGCCGTTTCCCTTGGGCTGGGCTGCCCTCACAGGAGCGCCGTTCCACCCTCGAGCTGGGCCACCCCGATGGGAGCACCGTTCCACCCTCGAGCTGGGCCGCCCCCATGGGAGCGCCGTTTCCCTCGGGCTGGGCCGCCCACACGGGAGCGTCTCAGCCCCTCGCCAGGCCGCCCTCACGGGAGCGTCACAGCCCCTCACGGGAGCGCCGTTCCAGCCCCGAGCTGGGCCGCCTTCACGGGAGCGAGCCCAGGGCGAGTCCTGACAGGCTGCCTCCGGAGCCTCGAGGTCGCCAGCTCCGCCATTAGGCCTCAGCGCAGACGGAGGCAGAGAAGGGGGATACGACAGATGTTTCCCCTCCCCACCGCCTCCCCGTCCAAATCTAATGACAAAAATATATAAACAAATATTAAGAAAGAGGATCATGTTTAATAATAATGATAATTTAAGTTCTTTTCCAATCTTTCAGAAGTTGAAACCTCCAATTCTACTGTTACCTCCATGTAAATGTGCTTGAACACAGAATTCCCGAACCTTTTCGCTGTTGATTGCTGCTGTCATTCCAAATACACTCTGATTTTGGAGTCCAGGAGTGATGCAGAAACTATCTGCTGCTCTACTACAGTTTTCCTGGGACATTTGATCACTGGACAAGCATCAGATTAGATGTTGGGCAGGTTCAGCAACTCCATTTGTAATAGCTACAAGGGGTAAAAGTAAGTTTTGAGAAATGTAAATTAATTAAATTTGATTCTAATTGTTTTACAATATTTTACTTAATAGCAAAGCAGTGTACTTTTCAAATTAGGCTGAATCCATGAATTATAATTGAGAAAATATGATAAAGAACGGTCTATATAATTGAACGGGTATCTCATTGGGTGGCTATCTCGCAGATCACACTGCAGATCGCATTAGTTTGCTGTCTTGCATCTAACAGATTGCAGTGTGAGGCCAGGGAGGGCATCAAAGTACAAAGGAAGGCAAAAATATATTGACTGGAACAGCAAAGAGGTGATGGTAGTGGATGGGGGAGGAGGCGGGGAGGGGGATGGGAGGGTATTTCAAGCAACTTGCTGAGGCAAGGAAAACATTAAAGACAACATTTAATTGAATTAATTAAAGTGGGCTGACATTATTTATTGGTCTGGATAACTGTCGGATAAGTGATGTTTATGGCAATTCCTTAAGGCATGACGTGACTGAAACTAGATCAAATTATTGTAAGTTGCCAAATAACAAGGTGGAATCAATAAAAGCATTCAAAAATGTTCTTTTCTTTGTGCATATGCGACTATCATGTTGCAAGCTGGGATGGAAATTCCCCAAACATCTAACGTTGAAAGAAGTGGAAGATATTAACTTTGAGAGCCAGATGGTTGTGCAGTAATTTGGAGGGGGTTTCCAACACTCCCCAACTTCAGTACCTTCACTGGTTTCGACATGCAGAGAAGTTGGATTCTACCAGACATGCTCTATATGTAAAGTATGTATTAACCATTACATCAATTCCAACCTATTCTTCATTTATGAATTGCTGACCTCAGTGGAAGCTCTGACATTTCACGTCAAGGCATTAATTAGAAAACGGATGCAAGGTTAAGCCATATTGTAAGATGCCACTGACTCTAATTTTAATTTCAAGCATTGACGAGGTCTCAGCGTCACTTACAAATTTTAACCTGCTTTGGCCAAAAAGGTTTCCCAGGTAATTTAGCTCATAGTTTCACCACCTATATTCTCATCTGATTTGCTGATTCAGCAGGAAACCTGTTCACTTTGTGGCTACAATATTTTGTGACTCCTTTATGGGAACTTGCAATGCCCTTCCACTGAATTTATCTTAAAGGTTTGATGAAATGCTTCAGCAAGAGTTGCCAGCAAACTCATTAAGTGAGGCATTCCTGGAACTTCAGCTTGATTTCCAGGATCAGTTCCTATGGATTGGAGGATCGCTAATGTTATCCCACTTTTCAAGAAAAGAGCGAGAGAGAAAACGGGGAATTACAGACCAGTTAGCCTGACTTCGGTGGTGGGAGAGATGCTGGAGTCAATTATTAAAGAGGTAATAATGGGGCATTTGGACAGCAGTAAAAGGATTAGTCCAAGTTAACATGGATTTATAAAAGGGAAGTCATGCTTAACTAATCTTCTGGAATTTTTTGAAGATGTGACAAGTAAAATGGATGAAGGGGAGCCAGTGGATGTAGTGTATCTAGACTTTCAGAAAGCCTTTGATAAGGTTCCGCATGGGAGACTGGTGACTAAAATTAGAGCACATGGTATTGGGGGACATGGATAGAAAATTGGTTGGCAGACAGGAAGAAAAGAGTAGGAGTGAACGGGTCCTTTTCAGAATGGCAGGCAGTGGCGAGTGGAGTGCCGCAAGGCTCGGTGTTGGGGCCGCAATTGTTTACCATATATATTAATGATTTGGAAGAGGGAATTAGGAGCAACACTAGCAAGTTTGAGGATGACACAAAGCTGGATGGCAGTGTGAACTGTGAAGAGGATGTTAAGGGCCTGTCCCACCAGCATGCAATTGCATGCGTCTAGCGCGACCAAACTTGGTCGCTTGAGGCGTACGGCCGCGCGGGGCCGGTCCCACTTCGATCGGCGGGGGGCGTATGGAGTTGTGTGGGGATGGTCCCGACATCGCGCGGGGCTCCAAAAATCTTGCACTGTCTGAAAATTCCGTGCGCCAACGGCCTGTCACCCCGCAGGTGCATTGAGGGCGTACGCAGCGTCTCGACAGCGTACGCAGCGTCTTGACGTTGTACGCAGCGTCTTGACGGCGTAAGCCTAGCGCGTGGCATTGCGCAATGACGTCACCTCCCGGCGTGCCGTTGCGTGATGACGTCACCGCCCAACACCGTGCGACATCCAAATTCAGTTGGCCCACCTCCTGCCCAGCTGATTGGTGAGTTTAACGTAAATTACGTCACGCGCGAACTTTGCGCGTACTTACCGCGTACTTAGCGCGCACTTACCGCGAACTTAGCACGAACTCCGCTTCTGTTTGGTTGCGCTAGACGCATGCAATCGCATGCTAATGGGACAGGCCCTTTAGGAGGTTGCAGTGTGACCTGGACAGGTTGAGCGAGTGGGCAGATGCGTGGCAGATGCAGTATAATAAAGATAAATGTGAGGTTGTCCACTTTGGCGGCAAAAAAAAGGGGACAGATTATTATCTCAATAGGGTTAGGTTAGGCACGGGGGAGGTACAGCGAGACCTGGGTGTCCTTGTACACCAGTCACTGAAAGTTGGCGTGCAGGTACAGCAGGCAGTCAAGAAAGCTAATGGAATGTTGGCCTTCATAACAAGAGGATTTCAGTATAGGAGTAAAGAGGTTCTTCTGCAGTTGTATAGGGCTCTGGTAAGACTATATCTGGAGTATTGTGTACCATTTTGGTCTCCTAATTTGAGGAAGGACATCCTTGAGATTGAGGCAGTGCAGCGTAGGTTCATGAGATTGATCCCTGGGATGGCGGGACTGTCTTATGAGGAAAGATTGAAAAGACTAGGCTTGTATTCACTGGAGTTTAGAAGGACGAGGGGGTAATCTTATAGAAACATATACAACTATAAAGGACTGGACAAGCTAGATGCAGGAAAAATGTTCCCAATGTTGGGCGAGTCCAGAATCAGGGGCCACAGTCTTAGAATAAAGGAGAGGCCATTTAAGACATCAAATGTAAGAAAAAACTTTTTCACCCAGAAAGTTGTGAATTTGTGGAATTCCCTGCCACAGAGGGCAGTGGAGGCCAAATCATTTGATGGATTTAGGAGAGAGTTGGTTAGAGCTCTAGGGGCTAATGGAATCAGGGGATATGGGGAGAAGGCAGGCACGGGTTATTGATTTGGGACGATCAGCCATGATCACAATGAATGGCGGTGCTGGCTCAAAGGGCCGAATGGCCTCCTCCTGTATAAATACATTGCTATTGTTACATCAGGAAATACTGGGTGTTGAGATGTGGCAGCTTTTGCTCTTTGTGACGAATTGAAAGTGTTTATGAGACTTGCATCTAGCATTGACATACATTTATTTAATCTTAAGGTATCAACTCCAGACAAAAAAATGACTGTAGATAATTCTGATAAGTGTAAGATGACATATTTTTGTTTGGGGTAGGGTGGGGTCTGGGGAGTTAATGAGGGAAGAACATAAGCCATGAATTGTAGGGGAATGGGAAGTAGAGGACTCGAAGGAATGTCATATACAAGTTCAAAGATGTACAACTTGAAGATGGCAACACGGAATGGTAGGTTGATGTTTGCTTACATTAGCCAGGGTATAAGGTCTAAGAGCAGTGAGTTCTTGGTACAACTTTATGAGACTTTGGTTAGGCCACAGCTGGAATATTGTGTGCAGTTCAGATTGCTACATTGTAGGAAATGCAGATGAGATTTCACAGGATGTTCCCAGGAATGGATTGTTTCATTTATGAATAGGAATGACCTGGCTGTTATCAGGCAACTGAACCATCCTACCAACAACTAGAGAGCCTCCCACAACTGCTATCTACCTCACTGGAGACCCTCAGACTATCTTTGACCGGACTTCACTGGCTTTATCTTGCACTAAACGTTATTTAAGTTATTCCCTTTGCCATGTATCTGTACACTGTGAATAGCTCGATTGCAATCATGCATTTTCTTTGCATGTCACATATGACAATAAACTAAGCTAAAATAAATGTGTGAATTTGTTATTGAAGTCCTACCGTGAAGATTGGTTGATTACATTAGTAGTAAGCACAAGGTAGTGATTGTGGGAGATTTCAACTTTCCACACATAGACTGGGAAACACATTCTGTAAATGGGCTGGATGGTTTGGAGTTTGTAAAATGTGTGCAGGATAGTTTTTTGCAGCAATACATAGAGGTACCTACTAGAGGAGGGGCAGTGCTGGACCTCCTGTTAGGAAATGAGACGGGACAGGTGGCGGAGGTATGCGTTGGTGAGCACTTCGGGTCCAGCGATCACAATACCATTAGTTTCAATATAATTATGGAGAAGGTCAGAACTGGACCTAGGGTTGAGATTTTTGATTGGAGAAAGGCTAACTTTGATGAGATGCGAGATGATTTAAAAGGAGTGAACTGGGACATTTTGTTTTATGGGAAGGATGTAGTAGAGAAATGGAGGACATTTAAAGGGGAAATTTTAAGAGTACAGAATCTTTATGTTCCTGTTCGGTTGAAAGGAAACAGTAAAAATTGGAAAGAGCCCTGGTTTTCAAGGGAAATTGGACATCTTGTTCGGAAAAAGAGGGAGATCTACAATAATTATAGGCAGCATGAAGTAAAGGAGGTGCTTGTGGAGTATAAGGAATGTAAAAAGAATCTTAAGAAAGAAATTAGAAAAGCTAAAAGAAGATATGAGGTTGCTTTGGCAAGTAAGGTGAAAGTAAATCCAAAGGGTTTCTACAGCTATATTAATAGCAAAAGGATAACGAGGGATAAAATTGGTCCATTGGAGAGACAGAGTGGGCAGCTATCTGCAGAGCCAAAAGAGATGGGGGAGATATTGAACAATTTATTTTCTTCGGTATTCACCAAGCAGAAGGATATTGAATTATGTGAGGTAAGGGAAATGAGTAGAGTAGCTATGGATACTATGAGTTTCAAAGTAAAAGAAGTACTGACACTTTTGAAAAATATAAAAGTGGATAAGTCTCCAGGTCCTGACAGGATATTCCCTAGGACATTGAGGGAAGTTAGTGTAGAAATAGCCGGGGCTATGACAGAAATATTTCAAATGTCATTAGAAACAGGAATAGTCCCCGAGGATTGGCGTACTGCTTTATTCCATTGCCTGTTGTTCCATTGTTTAAAAAGGGTTCTAAGAGTAAACCTAGCAATTATAGACCTGTTAGTTTGACTTCAGTGGTGAGCAAATTAATGGAAAAGATACTTAGAGATAATATATATAAGCATCTGGATAAACAGGGTTTGATTAGGAACAGTCAACATGGATTTGTGCCTGGAAGGTCATGTTTGACTAATCTTCTTGAATTTTTTGGTGTAATGGACTTTAGTAAGGCCTTTGACAAGGTTCCTCATGGAAGATTGGTTAAGAAGGTTAAACTGTTGGGTATAAATGCAGGAATAGCAAGATGGATTCAACAGTGGCTGAATGGGAGAAGCCAGAGGGTAATGGTTGATGGCTGTTTGTCGGGCTGGAGGCAGGTGACTAGTGGGGTGCCTCAGGGATCTGTGTTGGGTCCTTTGTTGTTTGTCATGTACATCAATGATCTGGATGAAGGGGTGGTAAATTGGATTAGTAAGTATGCATATGATACCAAGATAAGGGGTGTTGTGGATAATGAAGAGGATTTCCAAAGTCTACAGAGTGATTTATGCCATTTGGAAAAATGGGCTGAAAGATGGCAGATGGAGTTTAATGCTGATAAATGTGAGGTGCTACACCTTGGTAGGACAAATCAAAATAGGACGTACATGGTAAATGGTAGGGAATTGAAGAATACAGTTGAACAGAGGGATCTGGGAATAACCGTGCTTAGTTCCTTGAAGGTGGAATCTCATATAGATAGGGTGGTAAAGAAAGCTTTTGGTATGCTAGCCTTTATAAACCAGAGCATTGAGTATAGAAGCTGGGATGTAATGTTAAAATTGTACAAGGCATTGGTGAGACCAAATCTGGAGTATGGTGTACAATTTTGGTCGCCCAATTATAGGAAGGATGTCAACAAAATAGAGAGAGTACAGAGGAGATTTACTAGAATGTTACCTGGGTTTCAACAACTAAGTTACAGAGATAGGTTAAATAAGTTAGGTCTTTATTCTCTGGAGCGCAGAAGGTTAAGGGGGGATGTTAGAAGTCTTTAAAATGATGAGAGGGATTGACAGATTTGATGTGGCCAAGCTTTTCCCTTTGAGAATAGGGAAGATTCAAACAAGAGGACATGACTTCAGAATTAAGGGACAGAAGTTTAGGGGTTACATGAGGGGGAACTTCTTTACTCAGAGAGTGGTAGCGGTGTGGAATGAGCTTCCAGTGGAAGTGGTGGCGGCAGGTTCGTTGGTATCATTTAAAAATAAATTGGATAGGCACATGGATGAGAAGAGAATGGAGGGTTATGGTATGAGTGCAGGCAGGTGGGACTAAGGGAAAAAAGTTGTTCGGCACGGACTTGTAGGGCCGAGATGGCCTGTTTCCGTGCTGTAATTGTTATATGGTTATTGTTATATGGTTATAACTGAATACACCGAACTCATGCAAAGCGTGGGGAAAGAGGTATTCGGCATGCAAGATTTTGTTATGATGTCTGGTTCAATAATTTCACATCGTGTTGTTTGTGACGTTAATAACTTTGGCAGAAATGTTTCAAACAGCACAAACGACAACTAGCAATCTGAAGCTGAAGAATTTTGCCACAGCAGTTTCTTTACTCTATTTCTACCTCGAGTTCTGTTTGGCTTTGGAATCATTTTGTAACAGCTTTAAGAGGAAGGAAAGACTGACTCTGTATTCATTTAAGTTTTTGTGTAATTGCCCACACTTCCATAACTAACCCACAGCTTTGTTTCTGAGCTGGCATCAATTGGGCCACTTCAATGGTGGATTCTTGGGATTAATTTTCTCGTAAAACCAAATGCAAAGTAGTTGACATTGCAGTGTTGATTACGTGCAAACGCCATTTTCCTTTATGTATAGGTTCTTTTTTTCAATACAGTATGTCAGAGCTAATTGTTTCTTTATTTTACTCCTGTTACCATAGTTACATCATTATGTTTGAACATGCAAGACTGCTTTCTGATATAATGTGACCTATTTAGGCTGGCAATTTTACAAGCAAAAAATTTGTATACTTCTCTCACCTCACATCCCCCACTCACTTTGTAGATTTATTTGACCTTTTCCAAATCCTTGATGTTTAACTCGTAGATCCTGGACAATAAATCAGATTGTCCAGGATCTATGACCGACCAGCAATCACCCTGTACACTAACAATGTCCCACGCACGAGGGACAATTTTGTAATTTTTATCGAAGCCAATTAACCTACAATCCTGAGATAGACTCAAAAACCTGGAGTAACTCAGCAGGTCCGAGAAAAGGAATAGGTGACATTTCTCCAGGGATGCTGTCTGACCCGCTGAGTTACGCCAGCTTTTTGTGTCTATCTTCGGTTTAAACCAGCATCTGCAGTTCCTTCACCTGTATGTATGTGGAATGTGGGAGGAAACCGGAGCACCTGGAGAAAACCCACGCGGTCACAGGGAAAACGTACAAGCTCCGTACAGACAGCACCTGTAGTCAGGATCGAACCCGGGCCTCTGGCGCTGTAAGGCAGCAACTCTATCACTGCGACACTGTGCTGCCCTACACTCGAAACAGCTGTTGGAAAACAGTCTCCTTTCGTTACGTCTTCCTTAGGCTGGGGTGGTGGGGGGGGGGGGGGGAGTTGGGGGGGTTGGTGGGGGGGGGGGAGTGGGCCAAAAAAGGTCTTGTACACATCTTTTACTCAGTACCTCCCAGGTGAAAGGGATGGTGATAGTTTGGAATTTCTTTGGCACTTGTCTTCTGACAATATGTCACATGTGTTATTATCTAATGCACATATAACATATAACCATATAACAATTACAGCACAGAAACAGGCCATCTCGGCCCTACAAGTCCATGCCGAACAAATTTACTCTGCTCATCTGCTCATCTTTCTCTAATGTTGTTTCAAAATCTGTCTAACATGGTTCTCTGGCTGCAATAACTTTATGGAAGGGATTTTGCTGGCAAGGAAACGCTTAATGCTAATTGTACTGCGAAATGGTGGGTGTTCTTCATGCCCTCCATATGGTGAATGTGACCACACAAGAATTTCCAGCAAAGGTGCAAAGCATTGGAGTAACTCAGCAGGTCGGACAACAACTCTGGAGAACATGGATGGGAGACGTTTCGGGACAGGACCCCCTGATTATGGTGGTGGGGGAGGGGGAGGAGAAAGGTGGAAGAGAGTTGGAGGCAGGACTAAGCCTAGCAAGTGATTGGCAGATGGCTGGACAATGGCCAGAGACAGGACAAAAAGTATGGGACAAGGAAATGAGGTGTGGAATGTGTAGCTGGACGGAGAAATATAAGTGGAAGGGGATGGGGGGGAAAGGAACAGAGAGAAATGGGTGTACATCCAGGTGGGCCACAAGGTAGTGAGATTAGTACGGGTGCCAGGGGTTATGGGGAGAAGGCAGGAGAATGTGATTTAGAGAAAAAGATAGATCAGCCTCGTGTGCAGGATAGTGTTAGTATAATTCCTTTTCTCCAGAGATGCTGCCTGTCCCACTGAGTTACTCCAGCATTTTGTGTCTATACTCAGTGTAAACCAACAATTGCTCACCAACTTCTTGAGCAATCCTCTTTCCAATTTTCCCCACAACACCTCATGGCTGATAAAGGAGTAAGCATTTAACCAGCTATGCCCTATGAAAAAAATCAGCTGTGCATTTTCAGATCCTAAGATAACACCGCAGATAAAGATGAACACCAGGGATAATATACTTTATTCCAGAGTAAATTTAAAAGTTATTGAAGATAGCAAATCACATTAGACAAATATTGTCAAAATTAAAATGCAAAAGCAGTGCAGATGTGCCTTAGTCGAATAAAGAATATATGATATCTTATATATTTTATATTAGTCGAATAATAGAATATATTATGCATTGTTGGTAGAAAACAACTGTCCAAGAAAATGCAAAATGCCTATCCTTTTGGAGAAGGGACTATTGTGATTTAAAAGCTATTGATATGTTTATTTGTACAATTGTTTCTGGACACTTGGGGAAATCATGTTGACTCTTAATACCTTGCTTTTCGTGAAGATAATTGAACATGAAACATAGTCCCTTAGTTTGTTGCCATGATCTATCTGTTGTAAGTTAATGTTGTAATGCATTTGAGTTCTGCAGAATGGTCCTGTTTACAAGTATTATGTTAGTGCTGGTAGCTTTTGGAAGAGCCGATAATGGTCGTGATCACTGCTCTAAAATGAAAAGATTGGCTCTTACATATGCTTGTTTGCTGGTGCATTTCCTGGAATGTTTAGGTAAATGTTTGTGAGTATTGGTAGGCAGAAGCTTCTCATCTTCCCCAGAGAACAATTTCTTTACCCATTCCTCTCCAAACTCCGGATCAACTTTGGATAGCAGGAGGGAACCCCATGTGTATCTTTTGAGGATTTATACCTTCCTGAAAGCAGCATTAAAATTGTGATTGCCCTACTTTTAACAGGACCTGCACTCAGTGAAACCACATCCCAGCAAATATAACTCTGCCACCTTCTCTGCCCTGTCCCTTGTTTATTGCATTTATTTCCTTCTTCTTTCCTTTATGCATGCTCAAAATGTCATTGCATAGACATCTGGGCAATGTACAAACAATTGGGCTTTTTCTTTCTATCGCCCTTGCTCTGGCTGTGATCATTGAATTTAGTTTGCAGCCAGCTGTGAATATAGAATACAAAACATCGAATACTTACACCAGACATGATGCCAGGTTAGACTAATCTCCTCTGCCTGCATGTGGTCCAATACCCCTCCATTCCCTAGAAATCTATTTATCTATGTAAAAGTCTCTTAAATGCCACTATCATGTCTGCCAATACCACCATCCTTGGCAACGCATTTCAGGCATCCACCATTCTCAATGTAAAAAGAAAATCTTGCCTCACACATCTCCTTTAAACATTGTCCCACTCATCTTAAAGCTATGCCCTCTAGTCCTTGACATTTCCACCCTGGAATAACAGTTTTGACTCTACCCTATGTATGTCTCTCACAATTTGTATATAGTTCTGTTGGGTCTCTCCTCAGTCTCTGATGCTCCAGACAAAACTATCTGAGTTTTTCCAACCTTTGCTTATAGCTAATATCCTCTAATCCAGGCAACATTCTGGTTAACATCTTCTGCACCGTCTCCAAAGCTTCTATGAGCTTTCTGTCATAGTGTCATATAGTGATACAGTGTAGAAACAGGCCCTTCAGCCTAACTTGCCCACACTGGCCAACATGTCACAGTTACACTAGTCCCAACAGCCCGCGTTTGGTCCATATCCCTCCAAACCTGTCCTATCCATGTACCTGTCCAACTGTTTCTTAAATGTTGGGATAGACCCTGCCTCAACCTCCTCCAGCACCCTTTGTGTGAAAATGTTACCCCTCAGATTCGTATTAAATCTTTTCCCCGTCACCTTAAACCTGGTCCTCGATTCACCTACTCTGGGCAAGAGACTCTGTGCATCTTCCCAATTTATTTCTCTTATGATTTTATACATCTCAATAAGATCACCCTTCATCCTCCTGCGCTCCAAGGAATAGAGTCCCAGCCTACTCAACCTCTCCCTGTAGCTCAGACCCTCTAGCCCAGCCGACATTCTTGTAAATCTTTTCTGTACCCTCTTCAGTTTGACAACATCATTCTCTAATGGAGCGAAGGGTATAGCAAATATTTGGAATCCAATTTGGTGAAATATTTTTTGAAAATAAATCTTTACAGTTCCAATCTTCTAAATCACACTGTTTGCACATCTCTTTGGGGTTGATCATGCCTATCATCAATTATACCCGTGCCCAAGAAGAGTAAGGTGACGTGCCTCAATGACTATCGACCAGTGGCACTAACACTGGTGGTGATGAAGTGCTTTGAGAGGCTGATCATGGAGCAAATCAACTCCTACCTCGACAAAAACCTGGACCCACTGCAGTTCGCTTACCGCCACAACAGATCAACAGTGGATGCGATCTCGCTGGCCCTCCACTCCGCACTGGACCACTTGGACAACAAAAACTCATATGTCAGGCTGTTATTCATCGATTACAGCTCGGCATTCAACACAATCATCCCCTCCAAACTGGTTACCAAACTCGCAGAACTGGGTCTCTGCATATCCCTCTGCAACTGGATCCTCGACTTCCTCATCCACAGACCACAGTCTGTTCGTATTGGTGGAAATGTGTCAGCCTCGATAACAATCAGCACGGGAGCACCTCAAGGCTGCGTGCTCAGCCCCCTGCTGTACTCACTCTATACCCATGACTGCGTAGCCAACCACAGTGCGAACTCCATCATCAAGTTCGCTGACGACACCACTATTGTGGGGCGTATCACTGATGGGGATGAGTCAGAATATAGAAGGGAGATTGAGCAACTGTCCATATGGTGCCAGTGCAATAACCTGGCCCTCAACACCAGCAAAACCAATGAACTGATTGTGGACTTTGGAAGGAGTAGGAGGGGGACCCACAGCCCCATTTAATGGTTGAAAGGGTCAAGAGCTTCAAATTCCTGGGCATGCACATCTCTGAAGATCTTTCCTGGTTTGAGAACACTAACGCAACTATCAAAAAAGCTCATCAGCGCCTCTACTTCCTGAGAAGATTACGGAGAGTCGGTTTGTCAAGGAAGACTCTCTCTAACTTCTACAGTTGCACAGTAGAGAGCATGCTGACAGGTTGCATCGTGGCTTGGTTCGGCAATTTGAGCGCCCTGGAGAGGAAAAGACTACAAAAAGTAGTAAACACTGCCCACACCATCATCGGCTCTCACCTTCCTTTTATCGAGGGGATTTATCACAGTCACTGCCTCAAAAAGGCTGGCAGTATCATCAAAGACCCACACCATCCTGGCCACACACTCATTTCCCTGCTACCTTCAGGTAGAAGGTACAGGAGCCTGAAGACTGCAACAACCAGGTTCAGGAATAGCTACTTCCCCACAGCCATCAGGCTATTAAACCTGGCTCGGACAAAACTCTGATTATTAATAACCACTTTCTGCTATTTGCACTTTTATTTATTCATGTGTGTATATATTTATATCATGGTATATGGACACATTTATCTGTTTTGTAGTAAATGCCTACTATTTTCTGTGTGCTTAAACAAAGCAAGAATTTCATTGTCCTATACAGGGCCACATGACAATAAACTCACTTGAACTTGAACTAGATTAAGTAGCTTTATCCTGTTTTAAATTATGTTGAATTTCTACAAAAATGTCCTTCCAGTTTAGTTTTCAACCTTTCCTGGAAAGAGTTTTGAATTGAAAATCACAATTGTGAGCATGAAACAGCAAAAAAAAAATCCTTTTTACAGAAACTATAAATTTGTGGGGGGTTTTCTCTGAAAAGTTGTGTCTTTTTGGGAAAACCGCTGGTGCTTTTTGGATTCATACGACATGGGTTTTAGTCAATGATATCTCTGAATTCTGAGAGCATAGTCAAGCTGCAAAGGGCTATATGTGTGCTATTGTGCACCACCTGTGTCTGCACATCTAAGATCGACAAGTTCCTTCCTGAAGTAGTGACGTAATGTGCTGAACAGCCGTGGAAACAGTTCAGTATCAAAAGGTCACTGAAATACAGCTGCTCACAAAAGAGTCATTTATGATGAGCATTCAAAAAAAAGTTCCTATAAGACTGCTCTGCACACCTGCATCTGCAACTTATAATGGAACAATTAATATACTTACGCCGCCAGAGACCCGGGTCCGATCTTGAATATGGGTACTGTCTGTACAGAGTTTGTACGTTCTCCCCGCGACCTGCGTGGTTTTCTCTGGTTTCCTCCCACACTCCAAAGATGTACAGTCTGTAGGTTAATTGGCTTGGTATGATTGTAAATTGTCTCTAGTATGTCCAGGATATGTTAGCGTGTGGGGATCGCTGGTCGGCGCGGATTTGTTGGGCCAAAGGGCCTGTTCTCGCGCTGTATCCATAAACTAAACTAAAAATGGTTAATATTTATTTTTTCACCCAGGCCTTTGCAAGAAGTTCTCAGTTTACATGAGCCATGTTATGCATGTGTGAAGGAGGGAATCCACTCAATTATCCTAGGCCAGGTGTATTTCTTGAGAATCAGGTTGAGAGGTAAAAACGTTCAGCCATGATTGAATAGCATAACAGACTCGTTGGGCTGAATGGCCTAATTCTGCTCCTATGTCTTATGGTCTTCTGATTTGTCCATGCTTTGGGGAGCGCGAAATAGCAGTCAAAGCAGAGTTGTGGTTCTGAAGGTCAAGTCGTAGATAACCCTGGGTAAGGCCTTTGTTTGATTTGAACATAGATTGAATTTTTAATAATCATAGAAGAAGCTAGATTTGGAAAACTGATAATCCCTCTTGCCCCCACTGCTAAATTTTGAATCAGCTGCTCAGCCAATGCCTGACCAATGGCGACCCCAATTGCATAGTTTGGGATAACTTCAAGCAGATCGGGAGCATTATTTGAGGTAGAAATTTACTGGTTTACAATTTTCATACTAACAATTCCCTTTTTTTTGAGAGAGAATCCTTTGCTACTGGATCATTAGAAATCCCAGTCGTCCCCTCTCAAGGATGCATTGATTATTGTGAAGCTTATCAGCAGAAATTTACGCTAAGCATTATTAAATGGCATAATTTGAAGTGTGTGCTTGCTGCACAAGTGACATGGTGCAGAGGTGGTTGAGACCACAGCGAAGTGCATCGGGGGAAGAGCACAACACATACATTACATTTGTTGTTGCAAGTTGTTTTTCCGATGAAATCGTAGTGGTTGAGAGTAAGTGAAGGTTTGTACAACGAACTAACGGGTATCAAGGGTTACGAGGAGAAGGCAGGAAAATGGGATTAGGAGGCAGAGATCAGCCATGATTGAATGGCGGAGTGGACTCGATGGGCTGAATGGCTTAATTCTACTATAATTTATAATGGATCCGAATCTATGAAGCGGGAACAAATACATTCTTATGGTAACATCCAAGCGCATAGCATCATTGTCATTGAAGGAAGAAATATACAAGTACACTATAAGCTAATGGAACCTTCCAAAACTGTGGCATAAGATTTATTTTGTGACCATTTCTTTTTTGCAGATATTGTTTTTTTTATTTGCCAGATGGAGTTCCAAAGTGCAACAGCCCTGATGCCAGAAGGATTTTGCATTGTACTTAAAATGTTGGAAGGAAATTCCCATTCTGTGCATTAATTATTGCTGCTCTTTTAGATATTTTGGTTTTAATGAAACTTGAGAAGTTAGGACAATTGTAATTTGCCTCCACGAGACTGATCTCTTGGCAGGATGCTAATGAGAAGGTGTTATTTCATGATTGCAATTTTCAATGGTTCTTTATTCTTACGTATGCACAATTCATTTGCACAACCACAAATGCACAGTTACCGCAGTTTTGCCGCTGGTTAAAATATTTAAAAAAACAGAAAACACAAACAGTCCAAAGTCCAGGCCACATGTTAGAAGTCCTGGTTCGCCCGCGATCCAAGAAGCCTGCAGTCCTGTGACCAAGCGTCCTTCTCCTCTGCCGTCCATCCGCCCCTGTATCCCGGGGCACCTCCTGCAGCCGACTTTGAAGTTGCTGGAGGTAATAACCAAGTCCCTCTCCTACCAGTCCTTCTCCTCACATCCATCGTCAACAGCTGCTCCTCCCTCAACTCACCGGTCTTCGGGGCTTCCCAGCTTCCGCCAACACGTGGCGACACTTGTGTACTGCCTAGGCTGTAGGCAAAACAAAGTATTTCACTGTACCTAGGTACATGTGACAATAAAGTATCATTCATTCATTAAGTAAACCACGAGGAACCAAACAGCTTTATGCAACTTAATAAGGTGAAAGATAAAGAAAATTAAAATGGAATTCTGTGGCATTTGAGTTTCCAACTTTATCAGCTATTTGTGGACACAAGGAACCACAGAGGCTGGAATCATGAGCAAAACACAAAGTGCAAGAGGAACTCACCAGATTGGGCAGCACATATGGAGGGAATGAACAGGCAACGTTTAGGGTCAGGACCCTTCTTCAGACCAAAGAAATCTGAAATGTCATCTATCTATTCCCTCCACGGATGCTACCTGACTCACTCAGATCCTCCCTTCACAGCTGCTGCCTGACCAGCTGTGTTCCTCCGGAACTTTGTGTTATAATCAGATATTTATCACCTCCAGATCCCACCTATGATCATATTCTTATTTCCTCATGTTTGACAAAATTCATTTGGTGCAGCTGTGATACTGACTGACGGCTGGAGTAATGTCTGCAGTTCTTAATGAGCTCCCAGGAGGAATAGAGGAATCTGAAGGGGCAGTTCCTCAAGTATTGGCTGCATTTTAGCCCCACGCTCCTGATATTTGGGCTCCCGGTTCAGAGGGGGGAAGGTCGGGTGGGAGGGGGGGATTTCCTTGTCCATCTGCTCCTGGGCCTGGCCAAGATGGCCATTCGTGGGTCCAGGCAGCAGGTAGCCGACGGCCGCACCAGGGTTGACGTCCGTGCCCGCATGTCCCTGGAGTGGGAACACACGGTGTCCATGGGGACTTTGGAGGCCTTCTGTGAACGCTGGTTGCCGCGGGAAGTTGAGTGTTTTGTTGATAAAGCTGGCATTATGGTCATTTGATGATCGTTGTTTGTGAAACTGTCAACATAGGCAGTCTTTGATTATGCTAATTTGTATATTTATCTTAATTTTTTAAATAAAAGTAATTATATAATATAAGATAAAGGAGGAATAGATTTTTTTAATTCAATTTCACATTGTACGGTATAAATAATGTAAATGTTAATGTCGATGAGAGTCAGGGCTTTTTGTGACATTGATAACTAGAGAGCTGATAGATTTGACAGCATGGATTCGGTTTCCTCAGGTCCAATTCTTTATTTTGTTACAATGAAATAATTGTGCTCACCATCTGCGAGCTTTCAGCAATTAGTATTTTACTAACCATATTTCACCACTTGAAGTGATAATATGCGTATTTTCTGCACTGTAATCATATCTGGGAAACAAGCTGCACTTCATCGTAGATTCCACCTATTCTAATGCCATCACTGTAAATGATGCATGAAGGACGTTATCCCAACCATTACAGTACTCGTTATGGACACAAAATGCTGGCGTAACTCAGCGGGACAGGCAGCACCTCTGGATAGAAGGAATGGGTGATGTTTCGGGTCCTGTTGTTCTGTATATTGATTTTAGTAAAAACGCTGTCACTTACGGCTGTGATTTTTGGCCATCTTACTCAGGGTCCACTTCTGCTGCGCAGGACAAGAGGATTTTTCCCATCGATGAAAAATAAAAGAGTTATTAGTGTTTAAAAAATGTTGCGATTCTCTCACCTGAAGGCCACGCCCCTTCCGAAGGGACTATAAAACCCGGAAGTGTTGAGTGCCTCAGCCAGTCTCTGCAAGATGGGGGAGCGAGAGGGTCACATCTCTCAGTCTGAGCTGTGAATAACACTGAACACATGTCTACTAAACTGTGAGTGGTTTTACTGACCTGTCAGTGGCCTTAATGTGGTTTGAAAATATAGTTTGGAAATGCTAAAGCTGTGTTGGCTTTGTTTTGGAAATTTTAAAGCTGTGTTGCCTTTGGTTTGGAAATGCTAAAGCTGTGTTGCCTAATTAAAGTTGCCTTGCCTAATTAAAGATGCCTTGCCTATTTAAAGTTGCCTTGCCTAATTAAAGTTGCCTTGCCCAATTAAAGTTGCATTGCCTTCTATATAATTAAAAGTCTAATCTAATTCTAATCTAACACTTCCTGTTTGCGCTTTATATTGATTCCGCTCATCAGGTGCCGAGGATTTTTCCCATCGATGAAAAATAAAAGAATTATTAGTGTTTAAAAAATGTTCAGATTCTCCTGTCAATCACACCATGAAGGCCACGCCCCTTCTGGAGGGAGGGGGAGGGACTATAAAACCCAGAAGTGTGGGTGTGATTCGGTCTCTGCAAGATGGAGGAGGAGACGTCTCGCTGTCTTTAGTAGCCTTGCACCCTGTGTGAAATGGTATGAAACTGCACTTGAATTTGGTGACCTTGCACCCTGCTTGAAATGGAATTTCAAGAAATAGCCGTGAGTCAACTGCCAGCCCACCAGCCGCGAGTGAGTAAGCTGCCAGCACAACAGGCTTGAGTAACTGAGCCGACAGCCCAATAATCCATTCAGTGCCCAAGGTCCATACTAGCCCTCTGGAAACCAGTCCCTTCAGACCACAACACCAAACTAGTGCTCCAGAAGCCCCCCCCCCCCCCCCCCCCCCCCCCCCCCACTGGCCACCAATTTAGGAATTGGTGGAGAGGTGGAATATTGCATCGGGGGACCAGCCCTCCCGCGCGATGCTGGGACCCAGCGGGTCCCACTTAGTCTAGTATATATATATATATATTTGTGAGTATGGGTATACACACACTGAACTTTTGCTTTCCTCTCGTTATTATATTTAACATGTACTATGTTTACATATTCTGTTGTGCTGCTAATTTCATTGTTCTATCTTGGACATATGACAATAAAACACTCTTGACTTGATTCTTGACATCCTTGGATGTCCACACAAGGTAATCACACATTGTTTTGTTCCAACAAAGAGCATAGAATCAACCCCATTGCATGAAAGAGAAAGACTGAAGCCCACCAATATACCAAGGCTGTTATGTCATTACTTATTAAATGTCACCGCCCACGTGACCTTTGTGGTTGTTTTCCTCCCGTCTGTGACTCAAGCAACATGTTATTGAGTACGTTCTACCAAATGTAGTTGACATCTGACAAAGTGAAGACTTCGTCATTCAGCTCTCTACCTGCTGGGGTCTGTCTGCTGAGCCTTGTAGTGGTTAGCCACTGCAGTGTGTGAGTAAACACTTATTAATGAAAGTGGTTAATCAAACACAATCAGACACCTTGTTTACTGTCTATCTGCCGAGATGAGATCCTGGGCCTGTTTAGAATTAAAATAGTTGACAGATTTTAGCCTTTCTTGATCATGTATTGAGTCTCAATGATAAAATGCGAAAAATGACTCCTAGAATTTTCCATTTTTATCACTGGAGATTGGCTGAATCTCAATAGACAAGAGTAGGCAAACAATTCATAAAAAACTGTGGGCGGCACAGTGGCACAACGTTTGAGTTGCTGCCTCGCAGGACCAGAGGCCCAAGTTCAATCCTGACCTCGGGTGATGTCTGTGTGGAGTTTGCGTGTTCTCTCTGTGACCACGGGGGTTTTCTCCGAGGGCTCCAGTTTTCTCTCACGTTCCAAAGACATGCAGGTTTGTAGGTTAATTGGCTTCTGTAAAATTGTTCCTAATGTGTAGGATAGAACTAGTGTAGGGGTGATTGCTGGTCGGCATGGACTCAGTGGGGCGAAGGGCCTGTTTCTATGCTGTATCTCTAAACTAAAACTAAATTAAAAAGGTAGCTGCTAAAATTTAAAGGTCACCCAACAATTGCCTATTCCCAGGAAGGAGCAGTAGTGACGGATTTTGGCATAGAGAAATTGGAGTTCAATGAAATAGCCATGTTGCTGGTACACACATTACTTCATCTTCATTAATTAATATAGACAATGGCATCAGTGATGAGTAATGGGAAACCTTTGCCCTCTGTGCCAGGATGAGAAGCTTCTAATCCAATGTAGCCTGTATTAGCAATATGGCAAATGGGACAGCGTAATCTATGCATAGACACCGTACCATGGTCATATACCTGCTTAAAGGTCAGAGACAAGGTTGCAGTGGAAAATGAAGAATACAGCTCCAGCTGTCCATCTAGGTTATGACTTGTGCTACTGATGCAAAAGTGAAAAGCTTGGGTCAAAATTTGCAAGCAGAGCCACAAAGTCAATGAAGGCAAATCTTTAGGTTACGACCTTTGAGTACGCACATTGGAATAATGTTAAACTGATGTGGGTGATGAATGCATGATTCAGAATGGTACCAGGCTGGGAAAGGGAAAGGGGTTTCAATCTGTTGGCCACTGGTATCGGTGGTATTCTGTTTGGATGGACTTCGCCTGCATTGATCTGCATCATCGTCCTTGGTGAACTAAATAGCTAGCATCACATAGATAAAACTTTAAACCAAAAGGTGTGGATGACAGTCGTGTTTAACTGAAGGAAAGTTTAGAATGTTAAGATAGAAAGGCAAAGGGATTGTGCAGTGTAACAACATTGGCAATGACAAGCAGATTGTGACAGAAACAGTACTGTGGCAAATGGGGTCAGAGAAGAGAAAACTGGTAGTAATAAGGCTCATCCGAATGCACAATGCATTTCTATCTAAATGGATAACTTGATAGCACAGATATTTGGATGATATCTAATAGATGGTCTATTAAGCACAGATGGTCCTTAATTTGTGTTCCTGAAACGATTTGAGGAGAATTTTGTAAATTGTAAAGAGTCTGTGAAAGGCATTGAATATTTTGGAACTCTTTATTCTGACTATTTTTCACTGTAATACATTGAGGACATGCATTCAGGGTAAATGGCATTATAGCAAAAATACATTAAAAAAATTGGTATTTATATTCATAAATTGGTGAAAGCCAGTAGATAGGGATTGAATACTAATGGGGGCATCAAATATTTTTCTCTGATTTTCAGCACCTGCAGTATTTTTTAATTAAAATTGACAAGATAGAAACATAGAAACATAGACAATAGGTGCAGGAGTAGGCCATTCGGCCCTTCGAGCCTGCACCGCCATTCAATATGATCATGGCTGATCATCCAACTCAGTATCCTGTACCTGCCTTCTCTCCATACCGCCTGATCCTTTAGAGAGCCAAAATGGAAACAAGAGGGGCTGGGGAAGTGATGGTGTGACTCTGTTAACAAAGAATATCAAGAAGGTCATTACTGGGAAAAGATCTGGGTTCAGATTTTTTTTCGCTCAATATTGAAGAATCAGATCCTGTGAAAATATGAAATAAGATAGAAGAAAACATCAGCAGGAGTTATCAATAATCCTGCAGACAATACTGGACAGAATATAAATCAGGAAGAAAGAGAATGCAATTATCTTGGACGTCTTAATCTTCAGATAGACTGGAGAAATAATTGGGAAAGGTAATCTTGAGAAGATCATTGTACACATTTGAATACATTTCCCAAACAAGTACATCATGGGTCAAACCGAGAAACAAGTTTTCTTTGACCTGGGCACATGGGCACAATTATCATTAATTATATTTTGTAGCTTGAGAATGATAAAAGGAAGTCCCAAAGTGGACCTTAAATTTGAAACTGAGTAAACTAGATTTGGAAATTAGAGTAAATTATTTGATGCGAGAGAAACATTTATAAAAATCATTTAAAAGAAAAAGATAACTTTATTTCTTTTTTTAGTTTAGTTTAGAGATAGAATGCGGAAATAGGACCTTTGGCCCACCGGGTCCGCGCCGACCAGCGATCCCCACATTTTAACACTATCCTACACCCACTAGGGACAATTTTTACATTTACCAAGCCAATTAACCTACATACCTGTACGCCTTTGGAGTGTGGGAGGAAACTGGAGCACCTGGAGAAAACCCATGCCGGTCACGGGGTGAACGTACAAACTCCGTACAGACAGCACTCATAGTCGGGATCGAACCTAGGTCTCCGGCGTTGCGTTCGCTGTAAAGCAGCAACTCTACCGCTGCACCACCATGCCGCCCGAACATTTTGTAACATTTCCCACACAAACGGTATTCTAACCATGTATAACTAAAATTGTTCAGAATGGCATTAGATGAAAAGGAAACACTTATAATGTAACAGTGTGGTGGCTAGCATGAGAAGTGGAACATTTTAGTGGCCAAAAAAAGGTGATTTTAAAAAAGGATAGAGAAAATAGGTAGTGAAAGTAAATTGGTAGCAAATAAAACATCAGACAGTGGGAGTTTCTATAAATATACAACAAAGCTTTAGACTTTGGAATTTATAATGGAAATAAGGAAATTGCAAAGGCATCAAGCAAATATCTTAGCTGTCTTCACAATATTGATATGCTTTCAGTGAACAGAATAATGGTCATTGCCGATAAAAATAAATCGGAGGCACAGAAAATTATAAATAGCATGTGACTGAAGAGAAGTAGACAAACAAAACGGATTAAGTGACATATCTCCCAGAATGATGGCCTGCAAGCTTTGGTTTTAAAAGTAGTGTCTGCAGAGTTGATGGATATTTTGGTTGCAAAATTGCTTACCTTCTGGAAAGTTTCCAGCTGAATGAAGGATCACAAATTTACCAACTTCCAGTCAAAGAGGGAGAGAGAAAGTAAGGAAATATAGATCAAGTGCCCTGAGATTTATCATTGGCAATTGTTAGAATTTGTTATTAAGAAGATGCCTGAAGTAATGTAACATGATTACACAGAGCAGGGGTCAAGGAAAGAGCGTTCACGTCGCGGCCCTGTTTCCACCAATCTTTCCACCACCACGCACAAGAAGCACCATTGCATGCAGATGCCAAAAAGTGTGTTCAGCTTTGACTGCACAACTTCTAATCTTGTGTGTGGACTCGACACAAGAAGACTACACAGAGCAAAAATGGTCCTCATTGGAGCTCTTTGAGGATATAACTAGCTGACATGGTACAAGTATTTGAAAAGGCAGTCTATGTTGGTCTTCCAGAGGTTTGGAGTATAAGAGTAGAGAAGCCCTGTTACTAAAACAGGCTTTGATACAACACTTGGAATATCAGCTGCAGTTTTAAATTGCCATATTTAAGAAAGGACGTACTTGTTTTAGCTGGATTTCAATTAAATTTTACCAATTGGTGAATTCATGGGACAATGAAATTAAAATTAAAGTTTCTGCAAATTTGGTCTATATTCTGTGTCATTTTGAAGAACGAAAGGTTATGAAGATATTTGAGATTCTGAAGGGGCCTGATAGATTGGAGGATGTACAGATATTTTCCCTAGTGGGGAGTCTGGATGTAGAGGCAAATCTTTGGAAAGGCGTAAGCTAATTATAACAACAAGACACCTCTTCTCTCGGAGGGTTGCAAATCTTTGGGATTCTCTATCCCATGGAATAGTATTCAGTGAACTATAATATTTTTGAACTACATGAAAAATCAAAGGTTAGGGGTTGGGGCAGGAAAGTGGAGTTAATGTTAAAGATCTTATTCAATGGTGGTGAAAGCTCAAAGCTAGGTTAGATTTATTATTGTCACGTGTGCCGGGGTACAGTGACAAGCAAGTTTTGTTTGACATGCCATCCTATCAGATATACGATACATAAATACAATCAAGTGAATCTCAGGTACAATAAGGGGAAGATACAGAGTGCAGAATATAATTCTCTGCATTGTAGCGAATCAGTTCCTGAGACAAAGTCCAATGTCCCATCAAAATCTGCAAGTGATGAACTTTAACTCTACCGGGAGTATCAAGGAACTATAGTTGCTGGTATACAAAAAACAAGACACAAAATGACACAAATGCAGATATTTGGTCCACCACTATTAATATCTCTTGTACCCTAGCCAATAGTTAACTCTCAATTAACATCGTCAGAATTGATTACATGATCATTATGAGATTTCTGTTTGTTGGGAGCATCTGTATATGCATGCTTGTTGCTTTGCTATTGACATTACTTTTCCAAAGTACTTCATTGTCATTTGGGGCATTCTAAAAATGTGCAAAAAGGCATTTGTGAATATTTTTTCTTTTTTTTATCTTAGATTTCTATCTGAGATTAACATTTTACAAAATCTGAGCTGAACCGGAGAGGATGATATATGGTTAATTCAATTCAATTTAATTTAATTGTCATTGTCAGTGTACAGTACAGAGACAACGAAATGCATTATATACATGATATATGATATATAGCTAAATACAGGGTAACCGTGTCAGATTGGTTGTCCATAAAATATATTTACAAGTTCCCTTTATAAAAATGCAGCAAGTCCTTGTTTTAACCCATTTAAATACAATGGATTTATAGCAGATTCAAAATGATGCTGACTATAACATTTAAACTGCTGACTTTAACAGCCACTTTTGACTGATGTCAGTATTTTTTTCAAAATCTATATATTAAATTTTAGTAGAATAAAGCAAAAATCAGTTCTGAATTTATTAATGCAGCTCTACCTCGCATCTGTTGGAAAGACAAGATGCAGTTATTTATAGTTTACTTTAAACTTTAGAGCAACTTTAGAGTGCGGAAATAGGCCCTTCGGCCCACCGAGTCCGCGCCGACCAGCGACCACCCCTTACGCTATCTCTATCCTACACAAGACAATTTACAAGTTTACTGAAGCCAATTAACCTACCAACCTTAACATCTTTGGAGTGTGTGAGGAAACTGGAGTACTTGGATTAAACCCACATGGTCACAGGGAGAAGTAACAAACTTTGTATAGATAGCACCCAAAGTTAGGACCAAACCCGGGTTTCCGGTGCTGTAAGGCAGCAACTCTACCGCTGCCCCACTGTGCCACCCCAAATTTCTACTTGCTAGATAAAATGTCAGTGCTGAGTACGTGGAACATAGAAAAGTACAACACAAGAACAGTGCACAATGTCTGCACTGACCATGATGCCAATCTAACTACTCCCATCCATCGATATATGGTCTGTATCTCTCTATTCCTTGCCTGTTCATGTGTCTGGTTTAATGCCTCTTCAATGGTGCTTTTATACCTGTGTCCACCACATCCCCTGATAGCACATTCCAGACATCTACCATTCCTTGTGTTTAAAAAAAAGCTTGCCTTGTAAATCTCTTTTAAACTTTCCCCCTCTCACCTTGGACCTATGCCCTCTCGCATTTGACATTCCCATCCTGGGAACTGAACTCTGACTATCTACCCAATCTATGCCTCTCATAATCTTGTAGACTTCTGTCAGACTCCAACGTTCCAGAGGAAATTATCCAACCTTGTAGCCAATGCTCTCCAAACTCTGGAACAACCTGATGAACCTCTTCTGCCCCCTGTCCATGGAGTAATGCATTATTTCTAAAGCAAACATTGGTATGAAGAGCATCCAACATAAGTGTAGCAAGTACACGATGCAGACACAAACCTAACGAGGCCAGGATTCTCCTCGTGGCTGTTCTGATGAGATCGTAAATCTTTATGTTAATTTTTTTGTCTAAGCAGCACTTCAGCAGACTGCACCTGTAACGATGATTTGCAACATAAATCATGACTAGGAAGTTCCCTGAGTTACAGTGGATACTCTGACATAAGAAGAACAAATGGTGGGCTTGCTCAGCAGATTAGGATGCACCTGTGGAGGGAGAAACAAGGTCAACGTTTCTGTGGCTGTGGGGTTATCAAAGCCAAACGGACTTGATTACGCCAACTAATCTGAGTTTTTAAGAGGATGATCTGGAGACATGCAGTGTAAAAGGAGACATGAAAGTGAGCACTGCACTGCACATCATGTGAAACCATGTTCTGAGCTCAATTCTGCTGACAGAAGAGTCATGTTCCTTCGTGTTCAATGTCATTGCCGTCACTCTGACGTTGAAAGACTTGAAGCCTACACAGTGTGGGTGTGAAGGTCAGGTCCTGGTCTGAAGAAGGGTCTCGACCCGAAACGTCAACATTCCTTCTCTCCAGAGGTGCTGCCTGTCTCAGTGGAGTTACTTCAGCTTTTTGTATTGATCGTAGGCTTCAATGAATTGTTATGTTTTAAATGTTATTGAAAAGACATGTGTGGATTTTCTACCTGTAATAAATGACCTTTCACCGAAGAGACGCATAGTTTTTGCGGTTCATCCACCCACCCGGATGAAAACCAAGAGTGAAACGTTTCCTGTTTACTTCAGCAGTGATGATAGAGTTCCATTCCAAGTAACATTGTGAGATCTGGTCTGCTGAGTTGTTGTAGGTCAATGTTTTCTTTGAGCAACAGCATCCTGGTAGACTAGAAGAGCAAAATGGAGGATGCACAGTGAGAAGAAAGGAATTGCAATCCAAGTGAGGATGGCACAACGAGGTTGGGTGAAAGCCAAAACTGAAATGTAGCCCATTCTGAATCAAAGTGGACCAATCCAGAATGTTTACCAAACCTGAAACCAGGCCATGATTTTATGCTGGGTTACCACAGAGCTGCATGCAATGAATTGTTGCTGGATGTAATGCTTATTGTTGGCATAGGGAATCAATGCTGTCCCATCAGCAGCCCCAGAGTCGGTTTTCCACAATTCACAATAAAGTGAACGTCTTTTTATGGTAAGTGTGCCAGGAAACGTAGCAAACTGCCGTTGTTTTCAAGAGAGAGTTAGATATAGCTCATAAGGCTAACGGAATCAAGGAATATGGGGAGAAAGCTGGAATGGGATACTGATTTAGGATGATCAGCCATGATCATATTGAACGGCGGGGCTGGCTCGAAGGGCTGAATGGCCTACTCCTGCACCAATTTTTTATTTTGCTATGTTTCTCCTGGAAGTTTAAGTTTGTGGCAAAGTGCAAGTCCTGTTCTTTGTCAGGTTTGTCTAAGTCTATGGGCATGATTTAGTTGAGCAGCCTGAAGAAGGGTTCCAACCCGAAATGTCGCTTGTCCCTGTTCCCCAGGGATGCTGCCTGACCTGCTGAGTTACTTCAGTGTATTTTTTTGGCACAGTTGGTGGTCAGTTATTTTATTACATCTATTTCATGGGTAAGGATTGTGCTGCACACATGATGGCATTATTTCAGAAGACCTTTCATACTGTCAAGTCCTTCAGTGTTAAGGATTAAAATGGCACTGGGTAATGTCAGCAATGGCAGATTTGGTTTAGTTTTGTTTAGAGATACAGCGCGGAACCAGGCCCTTCAGCCCACCGAGTCCGTACTGACCAACGATCCCTGTACACCAGCACTATCCTACAGACTAGGGATAATTTACAAATTAATCTACAAACCTGTACATCTTTACAGTGTAGGAGGAGACCAGAGCACCCGGGGACGACCCACGCGGTCATGTGGAGAACATACAAACTCCATACGGCACCCGTAGTCAGAATTGAACCCGCGTCTCTAGCAACTACTGCTGTGCCACCCCGGTAAGATCCTTAAAAGGTAGATCCATGTTTAAGATGTATGTAGTGTTAGCAATTTCTAGCCTGTCGTTGACTGATTTGAATGTTAGATACTTGGAGATGATACTGGCACTGAATCACAACCCTTATCACCTCTTTGCTCACAGCATATGAGTGTTGCTGGCAAGGCCAGCAATTATTATTCATTCCAATTGTCCTTGAGCTAGGAACACAATTAAGAGTCAGCCATACTGGCATGACTGTAGCCACTTAGGGCAGGCCATATAAATGTGGGAGATGTCCTTCCCTGAAGAAAGGACATTAGTGACCAAATTGATGGTGGTGGGGAGTGGGTTGTGATAACTGGTAGGCTCATTGTTCCTGTCGTTGATACTGACTTTTTTTTTTCCAAATAATGTATTATTTGAATTCAATTTCCTAAGATGCTGCAATGAGTTTTGAGCAGGTCTCTGAATCAAAAGTCCAGGCCCCAGATTACTAGTCCAATAGTTAAAGGAAAATGCTACCTTGCTATGAAGAATTATGCTTTAATATCTTGACATCTCAGTTTGGTAGCTTCTTCCTCTACAGTTTGTTTCCTTGACACCTCTCGTGAAATGATGAGTTTAGCCGAGTGGAACTTCATCGATTTGGGAAGACTGACTGTATCATTCTTTCTGTATCAGTGAAAAAGTAGCTGCTGCTCTTTTAATAAGATTCTGAATGTGAGAGTTTAGCTTTCTTTTGCTGTCAGTTGGCATATAATTCATGAGCATTTCCTCGCTTGAGGCAGGGTACCATTAATGCAAAGCAACCTGGCTGTAACAATCTAATCCACCCCTTCCACCCTATGCCCAGTGGAACAGAGATCATTTGTTACACTCTATTTAGGAATATAACCTGATAGTCTATCCTTGTTATTATGGACCTCTTTATAACGAATTTTGGTTATAGCAGACCGAATATCCCCACAATAATCCAACATCAGTGGCTCTTTAAGAACACAGGCTGCTCGTTACACTGCGGGAGGTCATTGAAATGGACAAGTAATTGCCTTGATCCACACTTGTGCAATGATACTCTATCAAATACTGTAACAAACAACCTTTAGTATTTTTTTGTACTAAAAACTGCTCCCATCTTTGGGATGTCAAGGGCAGTGTCTCTCACCTCACCGTGGATGGCTCAGTGACGCAATGGTAGGGTTGCTGCATTACAGCACCAGAGACCTGGGTTCGATCTATGGGTGCAGTCTGTACAGAGTTTGTATGTTCTCTCCGGGACCCGCGTAGGCTTTCTCCAGGATACCTGGTTTCCTCCCACATCCCAAAGACGTACAAGTTTGAAGGCTAATTAGCTTGGTTAAAAAAAAAGTGTGAATTGCCCCTAGTTTGTGTAGGATAGTATTAGTGTGCGGGGTCGGTGCAGACTCGGTGGGCCGAAGGGCCTGTTTCTACGCTGTATTTTTAAACTAAACTAAACCTACTTGAATTTGACTCTTTGATCCACGTTTAAACTACAATTCAGATATGCCAGAATTGATCTGACATGATTAATTAGAGATCGATCTTAACAGTTGGAGAAATTGAATTAAATTAAATTAATCTGTATTAATAGGCTTGTGCTCGTTTTGGATACTGCAGATCTACAGATTGGGAAAACCCCATCTGGTTCACTATGTCCTTAAGGAAAGAACATTTGCCAGCCTTCCTCAATATAGGCTAATGTGATCCAAGATTAACAACAACGTGCTGTTTGAAATAGACCAGCTAATCCTGGAGCAAATAAAGTGCATATGCTATACCAGTTTAGTTTGCAACACTTGCACCTTGTGCATTAGGAAATTTCAAAACAAAGTCATCACCGTGTTAACCAGGATTCTTGAAATATACATTAAAGCCTTTGCCCTTGTGGTCTGTACAACATTGAGGCTTGCACTTTGTACTTTTTAAAGATGCAATAGTATCTCTGAAAGAATGGCTGTGAGCAGTCTTTGATGCACAACTTCAGTTGAAAACAGAGGAGCTAATCCTTGGGAATTAATTTTTAAATGGCATACAAATTTGGTACATTGTTGGTATCTTGTGGAATGATTTACAAATGACAGCATTGGCATGGTGGATAGCTGTGGATTAAACCACGTAATATAAATTTCAGTTCTAGAGCACCTCCTAGTGACGAGTTACAGATTTTTCCATCAGTGTGTTCTAATCATAAAATATGCAGTTATACAATATTGACATTTGCATTATCTACATTCACCGCACCAAACAAAAAATCCATTTAATTACATGATGGCAAGATGTCATTCTGGCAGTGGAATGTCTGAGAGGTTAGCCTCGCTGTTGGTGTTCAAAGGCAGGGCAGTCTGAAGAAGGGTTCCATCCCGAAACGTTGCTATTCCAGAGATGCTGCCTGATCCGCTGAGTTACTCCAGCACTTTGTATCTTCAGAAGACCCTATAGAGTGGACTTACAGAGGGTTTGAGGCGGCTGCCTGAAATTTAAGTGTGCCACTCGTTGTGTATTCCTACACCTTGGAATATCTCCGTCTTCCACAGTCAGTTTAGTTTAGTTTAGTTTTGTGACACAGCTCGGAAACAGCCCACCGAGTCCATGCCGACCAGCGATCCCCGTACTCTAGCACTATCCTACACACTAGGGACAATTTACAATCTACCAAATCCAATTAACCTACAACCTTGTACATCTTTGGAATGTGGGAGGAAACTGGAGCACCTGGGGAAAACCTCATGTGCTCACGGGGAGAACGTACAAACTCCGTAAAGACAGCACCCGTAGTCAGAATTGAACCGGGTCCAGCAACTCTACCGCTGCGCCACCATGCTGTCCCCATTTGTGGACAACTCATTACATGGAATGTCTCTGGCAGATAAAGTGCATCTTTCACTGGGTTAATGATCTTCCAACAGTAATCATTGCTTGCTTCAGTATGTACCCCTGGCTACAATGCACTGAGCAGAGCCCTATGTCATGCAACTGCTGAGGATGAACCTCTACAAAGCCCCTACCCTGTCTTTCTGGCACCTCGTGGCTCGCACTGTGTCCACAAAGAGGTGGATGACCATCTCAACTGCATTGTACCCACCTGAAGGGATAGACACTGTAGGGTTGGGACTCTGACTACAGCAAAGGATCTGACAAAGAGAACTCTTCCTACCACAATCCGCTCAAGGGTGGCACCACTAGTTTGGGACAAGGAGATAAAGCATTCTGCTCAGAACCATCTAATCTAAAACAAGGGGTCACAGTTTAAGGACATGGGGGAAATCTTTTAGGACCGAGATGAGAAAAACATTTTTCACACAGAGAGTGGTGAATCTCTGGAATTCTCTGCCACAGAAGGTAGTTGAGGCCAGTTCATTGGCTATATTTAAGAGGGAGTTAGATGTGGCCCTTGTGGCTAAAGGGATCAGGGGGTATGGAGAGGAGGCAGGTACAGGATACTGAGTTGGATGAACAGCCATGATCATATTGAATGGCGGTGCGGGCTCGAAGGGCCGAATGGCCTACTCCTGCACCTATTTTCTATATTTCTAATTGGATCCACTATCTCTTTCTACCACAGATTCTCCAGGACATTCCATGCCAATCACTGTCTGTCTGAATTGTGATCAAAGGTGGTGTTTTGCACAAATGTTACTTAAGCTAGGTGGAACAGCCAATGATATGGCAGGGCTGCCTCTTTGATCCTCAGTGTGGTGGAGTGAAAAATGGGATTGATCTGCAGAACAAATCTATGCAATTTATTTCCCATGGTTGTGGCAGGTAGCTTTATTTTACATTGTCTTCTGGTTGATGGAAATATATCTATGCTTTTTGTATTTGAACACTGATATGGTTAGTAGTTCTCCTCATCCATTGACTACTGGGACCATTTTCATGCCATTCTCCTTGAACTCGATGCATCGGCAAATATAAAGAATGTCTAGCATCCATGTTGTTTTGGAAGTGCTGAGCATTCTTTCTTTACGGAAAACTAGCATTGAGACATCTCATGGTCAGAAAGTTTGTTGATCACTAAACCCACCAGACCTAGGATTCTTCTGGAGATTCTTGGGGTGAAATACAAATATGATTTATTTCATGGATATGGAACCAAGACAATCTGATGTTTCTACATTGGGCACCACATATCAGGCTGATGGCCACCTGTCATTCTGGATGTAAATGGTGCTGCCTATATGCTGTTACATCTTGCTGCAGCGAAAACAGTGCTGTGGTACATTGTCAATGCTAAACAGAAATAAATAAATCCAGGTATTCATGTTTGTGGTTCCTTAGTGTTTTAAATTGCATCTTGATGATATTGCATTATAACTGCAGTCCTTCGATAAGCTCATCATGTCAAGAATGCCCGGGATA
The DNA here is from genome assembly GCF_028641065.1 of Leucoraja erinaceus. NCBI lineage: Eukaryota > Metazoa > Chordata > Chondrichthyes > Rajiformes > Rajidae > Leucoraja > Leucoraja erinaceus. The sequence continues at coordinate 18,143,594 of NC_073386.1, forward strand.
CCAAATGGATCGAAAACAATGTTCCCCAAAACCATTGGAACTTCACACATGAGTGACAAATGATCAAACTGAAGAGGTCAGTTTAATAGTCTAAAGCAGATTACATATCAGATTAGGTGTGCAAGGTGGTGCAGTGGTAGAGTTGCTGCCTTATAGCGCTTGCAGCACCAGAGACCCAAGCTCGATCCCAACTACGGGTGCTGTCTGTACGGAGTTTGTACGTTCTCCCCGTGACCACATGCGTTTTCTCCGAGATCTTCGGTTTCCTCCCACACTCCAAAGACGTTTGTTTAGCCATTTGTATTCTTGTATCATTGTTGAGTTTGACTGGCTGAATCGTTGAATACGAAGAGCAGGTAAAAATCAGCTATCGGTTTCAATTTGATAACAAGAATATTCAGCTTGTGTTAAAATCTTTATTGTGTATTTATGTATCATTTCAATCAATGGACTAAAGTTGTGATGGTTCTGTTCAAAAAAAAATCCCTCCTTTGCTTACATTTTGAGATAGCACTGGCGTATTCACATAAAGTCACACAATTTAGTTTAGTGCTGGTACTGCATTCTTTACATAAATGTACCTATGTGTAAATCCATTGGGTGGCAGGTGCAATTAATTGCTGACAAGCAAACTTTTATTTTGCTTAAACTTTACTCCATTGAGCTGTCAAAAGCAGCCTTTCCCTTTTTTTAGTGGATTACAGCATCATAATGCTTCCTTATGAATTAAAATTAATGAAATTAAATGAATTTATAACATCAGGTGTAATCGGCGATCGAAAGTCTCATTAACAACTGTGCCGTTGATATATTTTTTTCACTTCAAGAGATATGAATGCCAAGAAAGTCTCCTATACCATGACAATGCTGCACTCAAAACTCCTTTATGTTAAGTAAAGTCTAGAAACCTGCATTTTGATTTAGTTAAATAGACACAAAATGCTGGAATAACTCAGCGGGACAGGCATCATCACTGGAGAGAAGGAATAGGTGACGTTTTGGGTCGAGACTCTTCTTCAGACCTGAATTACAGATTTAGATTTAGTTACTTTACTTTAGAGGTACAGCGCGGAGGCAGTCTCTTCGGCCTGACTATGGGCATGGCTAGGAAATGAAAACTACCAATGTAATGTCTTCTCAACACTCATCTACATAGCCTTGGTGAATAACTAACCCAGCAATGCACAGTTATCTGTGTTGGTGCAGTTTGTGGATCCTGTGTCACTGACAGAATTGGTTCATTTGAGGAGATGTCAACAAACATGTCCACAGGCTGTACTTCTGTATGAAGGCATTGATTGTCTCAATGAAGGGCTGTAGCAAAGTAATCATCTTGACGATTGCCCTATTTGATTTTCTCATCGTTCAGTCATTGATGAAAGAGTCAGCATGTGTCAGAGATATTTTTAATTCTGTCGCCAGCCATCTGTGGATTACTACTCTCCTCATCTCTGACTCATGGCAAGATGGAGATAACACTTATCTCCATGGCTACTAGTTCTGCAAGTCAACTTTGGAAAGTTGCGGCAACTTTATCTCCAGCCATTTCCCTCTTCCCCGAGCTGTGGGCTCTCTCCTGCGTGTGATGGAGGTCGTACAGCGAAGAAACAACGTGAACGAGCTCGGTGAATGGATAACGGGGGAGGTGAGGAAGTACACAAGAAGAAAGTGAAGGACAAAGTGCTGAAACTTGCGTGGGTGTGATAAAGTGATGTGATGGCATAATCTTGGCAAGAGCAGGACTGTGACAGAGGCTTGGTTTGTGCACTGCAGCGTATGGGGCAATTAGCAAAATATACTTGCTTTTTTGCAATAGGCCATTAACCACTTGCTGCCCTTCAACATTCCCTTGGCCCCCTCTCCAGTCACTTCAAACTTGGCCTGCAGCAAAACACATGATTGTATCTGCATGTGTCTCTCTTGACTACATCCGTCCATAATTCAAGGGAAGCATTATTGAACATAGTTCTGCTTTTTGAATCCATGGTAAACCTAAACCCCATATTCCATTTTTGTTTTGGTTCTTTTAATTAATAAAGTCAAGATCACATCACTTTGGCCCATGGTCCCTTCAAAAGGAATTAATCAGGATTACCGTATCCATCTACTGTATCCATTGTTCAGGATGTGGACTCATACATCGGCGAGACTAAACGTAGACTAAACGCAGTCGCTGCCTCAAAAAGGCTGCCAGCATCATCAAGGATTCACACCATCCTGGCCACTCACTCATCTCCATGCTGCCTTCAGGTAGAAGGCACAGGAGCCTGAAATCTGCAACATCCAGGTTCAGGAATAGCTACTTCCCCACAGCCATTAGGCTATTAAACTCCTCAAACAAAACTCTGATCATTAATAGCCCATTGCACTTTATCTGTTTATTTATGTGTGTGTATATATATTCATTGGTATATGGTCTCACTGATCTGTTCTGTATTTATTTATGCCTACTATATTCTGTTGTGTTGAAGCAAAGCATGAATTTCATTGTCCTATCTGGGACACATGACAATAAACTCTCTTGAATCTTGAATCTTGACTGAGAGATCATTTTGTTGAACACCTTCTCTCAGTCTGCCTGGACCTACCTGATCTCCCCGTTGGTAAACACTTTAATCTCCTTCCCTTTCCGACACTGACCTTTCTATTCTAGGTCTGCTCCATTGTCAGAGTGAGGTTAAACGCAAATTGGAGGAACAGCATCTCATATTTAGCTTGGGCAGCTTACAGCTAGTGGTATGAAAATTTATTTTTCTAACTTCAAGTAACCCCGGCATTCCCTCTCTGTCTATCCCTCCCCCACCTAAGTCGCACCAGCTTCTCGTTTTCACCCAACAAACAGCTAACAATGGTCTGTTTCATTTATCATTGTTTCTTTTTTGCATATCTTTCATTCATTGTTCTTTATCTCTCTACATCGTCGTCCATATCTCTCATTTCCCTTTTCCCTAACTAGCCTGAAGAAGGGTCTCGACCCTAAACGTCATCCATTCCTTCTCTCCAGAGATGCTTAATCAGGATTAAGTTGGAATATCCAACTCATTAACTTTGATGCTGTGAATTCCCACCTACATTGGCTCAGACAAGTCCTTTAATTAATGAGGGCTAATAAGTCATTCCCCTGATGGAATGTTAAACTACAAATATCAATCAACCATTGATGCAGAAGAATTTCCCATCTTATGACATCCGTATGTTGTGCAGCACTGATTGCACTTATGATGTAAACTAGATTGATATCAGTTGTGATCAAATGTAACACTTTAATAACTTTCACCAGCCAGGTTCGTGTTTGAACAGAAGGCTCTTGGCCACGATGGTGAGGAGTTTTCTCAATCGAGAATGGGTCTTGCTACACCCAGAAATAGGTAGAATGGGGAGACAGAAGAGAATGTGCAAGAGAATGAGAGCTGTCTGCTGAGAAAGGACTGGTTTCAGTGTGGCATGCAACAGGCAGTAATGATTCAGTCATCATTCGCTCGCCTGCCTGAGTGCAGCTTCCTGACTCTAATTATTCATTGCAGAAACAAAGATGTTAAAGGTTGCGAAAAGAGGAAAGACACGAGCGGAAAGAGGTGGCAGCTCTTGCTTAATTTACACTGAATAAATTAGACTGGTGTCTTTTCGGTCTGCGCACAACATGGGAGGCTGAGCCTTCGTCCTGTGGAGCCGAGGTGGTAGTGAATGTGAGAAGGAGAGGAGGTGGCTTCAAAGAATTCCACTGTACGTCTCTGTGTAATGGAGAATGAACGATTCTTGTCTCCTCTCCAATTTAGATTCTGGCAAAGGGGAATTTTGAATTTGGATAATTTTATTTCACAGTAGTGTGGATATTGGATTGGCACTCTCAAGGAGTAGGGTTGCCACCATCCCTACACTGAATAGACCCTGGTACACTCAGGTGAGGAAAACTGCAGGAGAGTCAGAGTGAGAATCAACATTTTGTTTTGTGCCTCCTCTTGAAAATAGAACATAACCCCAGAAAATGAAAATCAGGGCAAGAAAATAAATCTGTTGGCAACTTAAAATATATCTGAGGTCTTGGAATTTGAATTTAGGACATTAGATAGCAGATTAAAACGCAGGGCTTCCAAGGTTGGAACTTCAGAATTACTTTGGGTGCCACGTGCCAGCGAACATGATAGTAAGAGGAGGGGGTCAGGTGAATGTGTGGCTGAAAAGATGATGCTGCGGGGACAAGTTTTGATTTTCAGATCCTTATCACAGTTTCTGGAAAATATGGGACAAACCTGCACAAACCATACATAAGAACATAGCACAACAATAGGCCCTTTGGCCCACAATGTCTATGTCGAAGATGATGCCAACTCTTATCTGCCTGCATGTAAGCTATATCCCTCCATTCCCTGCATGCGCATATGTCGAAATAAAAGTCTGTGAAATGCCACTAACATCTGCCTCAACCACCACCCCTGGCAGCACGTTCCAGGCACCCGCCACCCTCTGTGTTTATATATATATATATATATATTTTAAACTTCTTTAAACTTTGTCCCACTCGTCTTAAAACTATGCCCTCTTGCGTTTGATGTTTTCCTACCCTGCGAAAAAGATTCTGACTGTCTACCCTATCTATGATTGTCATAATTTTATATACTTCTATCAGATCTCCCGATATAGCTTGCGCCTGAACCAAGACGTATCTAAAATCCTTGCAGGATTCAGCGTCGCTGAAACTGGAGCAAACGTTTTAAGCTAAGTTGACCGTTTCGACTAGGGAATAGGACATTGTAAAGAAGGGCTTTTGGGGCTGAGGAATAACCTAATGTAGACAAAAAGTTACATCTGTCCAGTAGGAAAGAGCAAAGGTAAATCTGATGAGGCATACGTGAAGAATGGAAGGCTGTATCGCCTGTTTTAATGCAAGGAGTCTTACAACTAATGCCGATGAAATTAGTGTTGTTTAGCATCTGGGAATATGACGTTGTTGCCATTACAGAGACAAATTAAAAATGTGCAGGTCTGGCAACTTAACATTCTAGGGTTAGACTCTTGAGAGCAATATAAAATAAAAGTTGGCCTTGCAATATTACTGCAATAATCTATAACAGCCATCAGGAGGGAGGATGTCAAGAAATGTTCCTCAAATGAAAACACATGAAGGGCCTCCAAACAGTGGGAGTGGAAGAACAGATCTGTAGCAAGTCACAATGTATAAAATTAGGAGCGAGAGGGTAACCAGAGAAAAACAAACTTGCAATCTGTGTGTAGAGCAAGAGAGCCTTTTTAAAAATTTCAAAATAGACTTTATTTGCGAAATAAATATATACAATACATGATCCAAACAAAACTCCATCCGACATTCTCGGACACTATACATACATTCAATACAGTTTCCCCAAATCACAATTTTACCCCACACCCTTGCCTCTCATGTGGCCCACTGGCGTGGAGTGGGCCACATATTATTTTGAAAGGCGTGTCCACCACACCCTGCCCCCATGTCCAGCAGCAGAAGGAACCTAGTTTGGTCCTCCCCCACCGAGCCTTGGCGTTGGCTGCACCAAACTTCAGTGCCTCCCTCAGCACGTACTCCTGCAGTCTGCAGCGGGCCAGTCGGCAACATTCCCCGACGGACATCTCGCTCCGCTGGGTGGGCATCTCACTCTGCTGTACTGTTTTATGTATACATAACTTTAATTTCCCTCGTATTTTTAAGACTTCTTAGTCAACACGTTCCAAGATTGAATTCCATAAGATGCAGTGAAACTTTAGCAAAAATTTGAATCAGGGAATTATTGTATTTCTAATGACTGTCTTTGTAATCATTTTGTGGCACGGATTAACCTTTTTTCACTACATATAATTTTAACATTGTCTAGTTTAGTTTAATTTAGTTTAGTTTAGATTAGTTTAGAGGTACAGCGTGGAAACAGGCCGTTCGGTCCACCAGGTTCGTGCCGACCAGCGATCCCCGCACACTAACATCATCCTACACACAGGGGGCTATTTGTACAATTATACCAAGCCAGTTGACCTACACGCTAGTACATCATTGGAACGTGGGAGGAAACCGGAAATCCCGGGGAAAACCCACGCAGGTCACGGGGAGAACGTACAAACTCTGTACAGACAGCACGCGTAGTCAGGATTGAACCCGGGCTCTTGGCGCTGTAAGACAGCAACTCTACCGCTGCGCCAACGTGCTCCCCTTAATTATTTGAAACTCAATAAGTTGATGAACAGATTTTGCATTTAAGAGAATAAACATAATTCAGCAAACCAGGTTACTTATTTTGCAGTAAATGACGAAAAATTATTTTAGTCTGTTTTCTGCAGCCATTGGATTTGTTACCTTGAGGTCTTTAGTTTGCCTGTTGCATGGTAGAACCTAGATTGACAGGTTCTCAGATTCATTTCAACAAATGTAATCACTGTAGGTTAGACCACAGAAGCTTCCAAAAACTTCCAAGATCAGCCATGATTGAATGGCGGAGTAGACTTAGTGGGCCGAATGGCCTAATTCTACTCCAATAACTTGTGAATTTGTATTGTTGACCTGCAATGACACCAATATGGATGAACAGTCTGCAGAAGGAACGCAACTCAAAACGCCACCTTTTCCAGTCTGAAGAAGGGTCCTGACCTGAAACGTCACCCATTCATGTTCTCCTGAGATGCAGCCTGACCTGCTAAGTTACTCCTACATTTTGTGTTTTTCCTTGGTCTTGTCAGTGTTTTACCTCAAAAAGAACAACATAAGTACAGGTCAATATTTTTTTGGGAAAATTAAATTAAAATGAGTGGATACTTGAAGGACAACCGCAGCTTTAATATATAACATAATTTGTGTTAACTATAATACATATTTATAAAGTAGCCAAATATAATGAGAGCAACTCAGCAGTCAAAATCCATAGTCAGAAAGCAGGCCTAAGGACATTCACTAGTTAATCGACTGTCTAAAATAAGAAAGCAACAACTACTGCATATGTCAGATGCTGCACTCCCTTGTTATTTATAAAACATTTCCTGTCAGATGTACAGGTAGCTCTTTGGTGTGAAAGGCATTTCATTGAATTTGGAGATGACTAAATCTGAGAAAGTCCAATCAATCTTCAGTTTCTGGTTCGAAATGAAGCCGCGATCGATCTGCATTTGACTTTGGTGTAACACTTTAGTCACGCGGCTGTTACATTTGTCTTTAAAATTTGGTCGCTGCAACTAAATCTGAGTCTCGAATTTAAAATACAATTTAAAATCTACCTTGTTTTTTGCAGATCGAATCCTCTTTTCTGAATCGCTGTTTGGAAGTGTAGTAGTGTTGATACCTTGGACAGCATTAAAATACAGCACAGCTAAGGCCAGATGGGCATGCTGTTTCATGCCATGATTTTGCATCACTCTACACTTTCCAGGGTTGCAGGAAGGTGGGGGAGGGTCACTACCTTCTACACAATAAATTACTTCATTGTCTACTGCACATTCATTTTTTTAAACTAATTTAACAGTGCACCCATTTCCTACTTGCTTAGTTTAGACCTTGTGGGCACAGAAAAGATAATCTCTGCTACTGTTTCATGCCTGTCATGGAAGCAAGACTTCCTCAGATTGTTTCCTGTGGGTGATGATGCATCGTGGAACCACGCTCACATTATTTAATGCCAACTGCAGCACTCTTCCTGTGCGTGTGGGCATAAACAAGCAGGTAGCGAAATACTTCCAAGGAACAAAGTAATGGAACAATAACCCAATTGCTTTTTTTTTCGTGTGAACCTACTGATCAATAGGACACTTTCAGGTCTTCCAAGAGCTCGGAGTGCTTGAGGATTTAAAAGGCCAGCAGACGAGTGTATAAGATTATCTCTTTTCCATGCTCCCTGTGGGTGGCACCATGGAGCAGCTGGTAGAGCTGCTGTCAAGCAGCGACAGAGACCCTAGTTTGATCCTGACCTCGGGTGCTGAGTGTGTGGAGTTTGCACGTTCGTCTCATGACCGTGTGGATTTCCTCCGGGTGCCCGGGCTTCCTCCCACATTCCAAATACATGGGGGTTTGTAGTTTACTTGGCCTCTGCAAATTACCCCTAGAGTGTAGGGAGTGAATACGAAGGTGGGATCAAACAGAACTAGTGTGAACTGGTGATCGATAGCTAGCATGGACTCTGTGGGCCGATGCTGTATCTTTCAATTCAATTTTGAATGCAGCCTCCTTGCTGAGAGAATATAATAGCTGAATTTGTCTGTTTAAATACAACCAGGGATCGATGTCCTATGCACAGTTGTCACGCAGTATTATTTATAGCGAAGGCAGGATCCATTTGAAGTTATAATAAGTGAGTGATAAACGGATTGAACCAGGTGCGGAAGGAAAAATGAAGCCCTGTTAACAGCGGGCTGGGATGGCATTGGAAAAGTAGGGGATGGGAGGACACGTGTGTAGCAAAAAGAGAGGAAAGAGCACACTGCCCCCCACCCCCACGGACTGTCTCCCTCGGATGGTCACATCGCACAGACACATCTGCACTTTAGTCTGTTTTGACTATTTTACTGTTGTAATGTTCTTTGTACAAACCATGTTCTCGGGGTATCTAAACCTAAATTTTAGTAGTTACTTAAGTTATGATGTCGGATGGAAGCTGCATACCCAAATCTCGTTGCACTTATGTGCAATGACAATAAAAGTTATTATTATTATTATTATTATTATTATTATTATTATTATTATTATTATTATTATTACAGGTGCACAACCTTTTATCCGAAGATCCAAATAACGAAAACCTCCGAATAGCGACATTTTTTCAGTCCTTGAAGAAAGGTCCTTGAAAACGTTCACCGAGGGCGGCCCGCAGAGGTGACAGCGGAACCTCCGGTCGGTCCTCGAAGAAAGGGGAACTAAATCCCCATTCATAAAAGAGAAGGTGAGGGTATATTGCGCGGGAGGGTTAATAATTGTCAATATGCTGTTGTCTGCCCGCTGAGTTAAAAAGTTCCCACGGTAGACTCACGATACACAGTCTTGCGTGGGAACTTTTTAACTCAGCGGGCAGGGAGCAGCAGATTGTTGCTCCCTTCAGTTTCACCCCACCTACACCCCTCAGCTTCCCGGCCATGTGTGTGACCCCCTTCCCTCCCCTCTCCAGCTCCCCGCCCATTGCACCGGCGTGGGGGCTTTGCACTGTCTTCAAGTCGGCGATGCCAGCATACAGCATACAGTCACCGGAGACGTCAGGACCAACGGGACACCGACCCCCAGGCCCACTGCAAGCACGGAGATCCCAGAGACCCACAGCCAGCAGCAGCCCAGCCCCGTTCCAACTCCAGAGGAAAACTGCAAACTAGCGGGAGACATCAGGACCACCAGAAGCCGCTCCCCGATGGGCCGCTACGGCGACAAGTGGCAGTTCGCCCACAGCCCGAGCTGTGCCCCCTCATCGGGACACCGACCCCCAGGCCCACTGCAAGCACGGAGATCCCAGATCAGCAACTCCAGCCCAGCCCCGCTCCAACTCCAGAGGAACACGCTCCCCGTAGGGGCAGAAGCTGATGGTGTGCAAGGTACGGTACGTCTTGGTCTTAGGGTCGCGCAGCTCGGGCTGTGGGCGAATTGCCACTTGTCGCCGTAGCGGCCCATCGGGGAGCGGATTCCTCTGGAGTTGGAGGGGGAGGGGGGTATTGTGCTGTTTGATCGCCCCCTGCTATCCCAGGGACAGGGAGACAGGACGTTCACCGAGGGCGGCCCACAGAGGTGACAGCGGAACCTCCGGTCGGTCCTGGAAGAAAGGAGAACTAAATCCCCTTCATAAAAGAGAAGTGGAGGGTATATTGCCCGGGAGGGTATATCGCCTACCTGGAAGAAACCGGACATTTTTTCCAGGATGTCGTCTGCACACCAAAGCTCACGTTTGGCGCCAAACGCACGTCGCCTCTGCTACACACGGATATAAGAGTGTGAAAATGTCGCCTTAGGCCGCCTTAGGGCATGTAGCCCCGCTAGGGTGACATGAGTGTGAGAGGTGATTCAACGCTGCGGTCACATTTACAAATTCAGGAATTCATACAGACATTTATTCTGCAAGAAAAAACTACATTGAAGACTCAAACTCGCGACCGAGGAACTGCCGGGATCGAGGCGCAAACTCGCGACCTTGCGGATATGAGCCGAGCACTCTACCACTGAGCCAGCCATTAAAATCTATGCAAAAAAAATTCCATTCCGAAGACCGACAAATTCCGAATTACGAAAAGTGTCTGGTCCCAAGGCTGTCAGATAAAAGGTTGTGCACCTGTAACCTGAAAGTGGAATCTTTAATGTTCATACAATCCCTTTCCATCTGGGGTTATCTACAACCCAATGGTGTGAGCATTGGAACCTCTGCCCCATTACCTTTCCTAATTCTATTCTCCTCCGTCACCTGGTTCCATGTGTATCATCAAGTATGTTTAATATATTGGGTTGCCTATCCTCTTCCCCAACTGGTTCCATCAACCCATCATCCATCCCTCCCTCATCTAGTTTCACTCATTACCTTCCAACTTCCGACTGCCCCTCCACCCACCTAGCTCCATCTGTCCCTCTTAATATCTCCTTATGTTTTATTTAATATGTCATATTGAGAAGCTTCAGTGAGGAGACTGAGCAGAGGGTCAATGTAAGAGAGGGTCAATGTACTTTTAACTGTCCACTTTCATCTTAGCACATCTATAACTACTTGCCCGAAGGTTCACAGCCTTCCCTGATATCCCCCACCTGGTAATAGGTTGCTGCCAGTGGTGTCACCATTAAGTCACTCATTGAATGTGCAACTCGGCAGCTAACTGCTGTGAATCAGACTCGCTTTCTGCTCAAGCAAACTCTGCATTGTGACATCACAGTGGGGGGCAGTCAGTGTGAGGTTGCCCAGTTGTGTCTTCCAGCGACAGAGCAGTGTCCCTTTAAAACTCAGTGAGCCACGGTGGCACAGCGGTAGAGTTGCTGCCTTACAGGGGCAGAGACTTGGATTCAATCATAAGATCATCATAAGGGACAGGATTAGAATTAGGCCTTTCGGCCCATCAAGTCTACTCCGCCATTCAATCATGGCTGATCTATCTCTCCCTTTTATTCTCATTCTTCTGTCTTCTCCCCATAACCTCTAATACCCGTTTCAATCCTGACCAAGGGTGCTGTCTACACAGAGTCTGTATGGTCTCCCTGTGACTGCATGGGTTTTCCCCGGATGCTCCAGCTCCCTCCCACACTCCAAAGACGTACAGGGCTGTAGGCTAATTGACTTTGGTAAAATTGTAAATTGTCCCTTGTGCGTATGGGATAGTGTTACTGTGTGGGGATCATTGGTCAGCACGGACCCGATGGGCCGAAGTGCCTGTATCCACGCTGAATCTCTAAACAAAACTAAACTAAACTAACCAAGAAAAGCTGGAATGTATTGCGTGCCAAGATCTGCTGCGACTGTTCTACAAAGGTCATTGCATCGTGCTTAAATCTCCAATTTGTGTAAGTACAGATGGAAACGTAGGATGTGTGACTAACATTTTAACATCATTAGACCATGTCCAATGCCAGAGCAAGATTGGGTCCAGCAAAGTACCTCGGACATTTTTGCCATTAATGTGACTTCTCTTGGAAATGATCACAAACATGCATTACTTCAGGCAAGGTCAATTTTGAGTCACGTACATATCACAAAAAAAAACAACACATGATCCAGTTTCTAGAATCTTCGGAATAAAAGTTGTATCTTTGTTAGTAGCAGATACTCTTGTGTACAGTCTAGGTGAGGTCTGCGGTATGATTTTACCAGGTTGTATTTAACTGTATCTATGTACATGTGACAGTAAACTATTGAATCATTGAAATTCTCATCCTGGTGTTCAAAACACTCTGTGGTTTTACCTCCCCCTCTCTAATCCCCTTATTCTTTGCAACACATTCAACGCTTCTCCAATCCTTGGCATAAACATTAATAGTATTTTTTTGGGGGGGGGGGGGGGGGGAGGATGGGGTGACAACGTTGTTCAACGTAGTGTGCAGTGGGTAGTGCTGCTGTCTCACATCTCTCACACCTAGTTTTGATACTGTCTGCGAGGAGCATGCATGTTCACCACTCAGGCTGCCTCCAAGTATTCCTCACGCATCCCAAAGATGCACTGGCAGATTAACTGACTATTGAAATTGACTTCTTAGTCTCCACAATGGCAGGAACGATCGAAGGGGACTGTTAGTCATGAGTATGAGAGAATGTTCCAAGGGATACAGAGAAATAAGGAGAGGGAGGATAGGATTGATGGGAGTTCACTGGAAAATAGCCCGGGCCAAATAACTTCTCCCTGTATTGCAAAAATATTTGTTTTATTGGGTGCCAATATGGGATGAAAATCATAATGTGGATATTGATGTGTGGCCATATTTAAATAGACAGATGAGTCTGAGGAAAAAATGAGTTAACTTTGAGCAAATTTAACTCGTGGCGCAGCGGTAGAGTTGCTGCCTTGCAGCGCCAGACACCCGGGTTCGATCCTGACCATGGGTGCTGTCCGTACGGAGTTTGTACGTTCGCCCCATGACCTGCGTGGGTTTTCTCCGAGATCTTAGGTTTTTTTTGCTCCTACACGCCAGACGTACAGGTTTACAGGTTAATTGGCTTGGATTAAATGTAAATTGTCCCCAGTATGTGTAGGATAGTGTAAGTGTGTGGGAATTGCTGGTCAGTGCAGATTCGGTGGGCCTGTTTCCGCGCTGTATCTCTAAACTAACTTAAAGTGAAGTGGTTTTAAACAGAGAGATTAAGTTATTGCCATCTGGTGGCTGCATAGTGATAGCCGTTTATAATCTGAGGAGGACAGATATCTGGAAAGTGCATTGCTGATTTACTATCTGTAGATGGCAGTACCCTTCTTAGTATACTTGGGACGAGAAATTATTTCAGCCAAGTCTAAAATTGTTTAAAATCAAGTTAATTTAACCCTAACTAGACCACTTTGGCACACATTTCTGAATGCTTAAGAAGTCATTGGGAAATTAGTCTCCTCGGTTTTCAACAGGGTATTTGATTTCCCAAGCTCCATTTGTTTTCTAATGTAAAACTCCCCAGATGTTGAGTATTGACCAGGTTAATATTGTACACAACATCTGCACCCTTGTTGTGCATCTATAGAGTGATCCACAATGTTGCTCTAATGCCAAAGGGGGCAAACTAGAGCAATTTCTAGCCCATAGTGCAGGTAAATGCAAAGTTATGTGAGTAATGTTTTACTGTAAATGTGCTTTGATTTTATTGAGTAACTCATTTCCCCCATTAACATTTTCTCTACAATTTCTTCCTTCAGTATGTTTCCAAATACGCTTGGGAAACTGCCATTTGGCATTCTGCAGCAGGATTTCTTGCTTTCATATTCTCTGAGAACAAATGCAAACTCTCATCTTCGTCAGGTTGTTTTTTTTCCCCATCTCTTTCGTCTGTGAAAAGGTGATCATTGGCTACAGTCTCTTCTCCCCGCCATCTTGCCTGAACTGCAAAAACTAACCAAGACACAGATGTAGATAAAAGGAACCACAAAATACACGCAAAGTGCTGGAGTAAAGGGCCTGTCCCACGAACATGCGACCTGCATGCAGCAAGCGCGACCAAACCGGAAGTGGGTGCCGCGTGGAGGGCGAGTGAGTTACGTGAAGTTCGAGCGAAGTCCGCGGGAAGTTCGCGCATGACGTACGGTGTCAAGACGCTGTGTACGGCGTCAAGATGCTGCGTACTGCGTTGAGACGTTGCGCACACCCGTCGAGGCGGTACATACGGCCTCAATGCGGCTGCGGGCCGGCAGACCGTTGCCGCGCGGAATTTTTAAACACGGTCAGTTTTTCGGAGCCCCACGCGATGTCGGGACCAGGTCCGCACAACTCCATACGGCTCCGGCGATCGAAGTGGGACCGGCCCCGCGAGGCCGTACGGCTCAAGCGACTACGTTAGGTCGCGCTTGCCGCATGGAGTTGCATGCTCGTGGGACAGGCCCTTAACTCAGCAAGTCAGGCAGCATCTCTTAAGACTGTCGATTTGTGACTTTTTGGGTTGGGACCATTCTCCAGAAACACATCCTGCAGCTACTCCTTCAGTGTGTGCAGTCTGATCACATTTAACTCTTTTAAATAACAACTTGAGTTCAATATTGTCTTTAGCTCTGAAACCCATGTCATGGTATTTGTCAAGGGGGGACGAAGAACCAATTATGTGTTCACTGAACAATTATGAATATTAAGACGAGATGTTTGGTTATAAGCAGATTGCCAGGTTTGGGCAGCACGGTAGCATATAGCACCAGAGACCTGGGTTCGATCCTGACTACGAGTGCTGTCTGTACGGAATTTGCATGTTCTCCCCGTGACTATGTGGTTTTTTCTGGGTGCTCCGGTTTAGTGCTTGTGCACGGGGTGGTCCGCATGGACTCGGTGGGCCGAAGGGCCTGTTTCCACTCTGTATCTCTAAAAAAGAGTACCACTGGTGCAACTTGAACCACGGGTGAAAGTAAAAATCAAACAAAGTTGAACATGTTACAAGTGACTGCATAGATTTTGAACCTTGCAGAATGTGTTTCTATCACCATCTTGTGGTGAGATACCAGCATTACGTCGAAAACTGAACATGTCACAAGGTCATAAGTGATAGGAGTAGAATTAGGCCATTCTGCCCATCAAGCCTACTCCGCCATTCAATCATGGCTGATCTATCTCTCCCTCCTAACCCCATTCTCCTGCCTCTCCCTATAACAATAGACAGTAGACAATAGTTGGAGGAGTAGGTCATTCGGCCCTACGAGCCAGCACTGTCATTTACTGTGACCATGGCTGATCATCCACAATCAGTACCCCGTTCCTGCCTTCTCCCCATATCCCCTGACTCCACTATCTTTAAGAGCTCTATATCTAACTCTCTCTTGAAAGCATCCAGAGAATTGGCCTCCACTGCCTTCTGAGGCAGAGAATTCCACAGATTCACAACCCTCTGGGTGAAAAGGTTTTTCCTCATCTCCGTTCTAAATGGCTTACCCCTTATTCTTAAACTGTGGCCCCTGGTTCTGGACTCCCCCAACATCGGGAACATGTTTCCTGCCTCTAACATGTCCAAACCCTTAATAATCTTATATGTTTCAATAAGATTCCCTCTCATCCTTCTAAATTTCAGAGTATACAAGCCCAGCCTCAGTACCTTTAGAAAGGTTTCAAAGTTTTCAAAAGTTTCAAAGGTGTTTATTGTCACGTGTACCAATTAAGGTATGCGAATTACCATACAGCCTCACTAAAAAAGCAACAAGACACACAACTACATAAAAGTTAACATAAATGAATGTTTCTCGGACCAATGTGGTTGAAAGTCTTGTTAATGACAACGTGAAGGTTTTGCACTTCTGTGGATGCCATTTATTGAAGTTTCACACTAAAAAACGTCCTAGCAGAAATTTGCAGAGATAAAAGGATAGAGGGAATATGGATAGGATGTTTTCATGAGTGGGAGAGTCTAGGATCGGAGGTCATAGCCTCAGAATAAAAAGACGTACCTTTATAAAGGAGATGATAAGGAATTTCTTTAGTCAGATGGTGGTGAATCTGTGGAATTCTGCCACAGAGATGGCTGTGGAGGCCAAGTCAACGGATAATTTTAAGCAGAGATTGACAGAATTTTGTTTAGAAAGGACGTCAGGGACTACGGGGTGAAGGCAGGAGAATGGGGTTGAGAGGGAAAGATAGATGAGCCATGATTGAATGGTGGAGTAAATATGATGGGCCGAATGGCTTTATTCTGCTCCTAGAACCTATGAACCTATGAACAACCAGAAGGCATCAAGAAACTAGAGCAAAATTGATCCATTCCATGTTAATACTTTTTTTGCAGTACAATAACAAATTTTATTTCTAACTTAAAAGATAGAATAGAGATAGGAATAGAAACCAGCGGTGCACTGGCATAATACTCTTGAATACTGATTTTTCCTGAATGCACTCTTGAATACTGATTTTTCCTTGCACTCACTGGAAACATTGGCAGTGAATGGGGGAATCTATTGTTGAATGCATGTAATTCTCTGATGTCATTAATGGTATTAGTCTCAAAGGTTTCAAAGTTCACATGCACCAGTTAAGGTACAGTGATATGCAAATTACCATAGAGCCATACTAAAAAACCAGCAAGACACACAACTACATAAAAGTTAACATAAACATCCACCACAGCAGATTCCCCACATTCCTCACTGTGATGGAAAGCCATCTTCTTCCCTCAATTTTCTCCCGCGGTCGGGGTGGTCGAATCATACGTTGGGCGACCTAAGCTCCCGCAACTGGCGGTCGAAGCCCCCACGTCAGGTTGATCGAAGCTCCTGCGGCTTGGAGTTCCTGATGTCGGTCTCTGTCCAGAGACCGCAGGCTCCACGATGTTAAAGTCGGCAGGTTCCCGCGATAGAGCTCAGAGGTCGATCCCTGGCAAAGGGGTCATGAGCTCTGCGATGTGAAAGTCCCGCAGGCTCACGCGATGGAGCTCTCCAGCAAACGCCACCAACTCCTCGATGTTAGGCCGCAGTGCGGACGGAGATATGATACGGAATAAAAGTCGCATCTCCGTCGAGGTAAGAGATTAGAAAAAGTTTCCCCCACCCCCCACAAACCAAGCTAAAGAACACTAAAAACATACATGTAACACATACTAAAAAAACAACAAAGGAGAAAGGAACAGACTGTTGGCGAAGCAGCCATTCTAAATGACTAAATAATTACGGTTGCTGTGGAAATGGAATATTAGAATTTCAAACGATGTACTTCAGAGAATCTGCGGGAGAAATCAACAATAGTTGGGTGAAGAGTTGGGTGTTATAGCATCAATCGCTTGTGCTAAATTTGTATTGCTGTCCGCTTGTGTAACTGACCTACAACTGAACAGCCAGTTTATTTCTTGTGCTCATTATTTGCAAGAGACTTGAAAGTTCCTTAGAATCAATCAATTCACTTATCAACTCAGTAAAAGGTAACTATTTTATTTTCAGTGTGACATTGACACTAGTGTTAACCGTTTTTTCAGAATGTCTTGTCTTTGTTTAGAATTGGAGGACATCCTCTTATGAAAAAATTCCCAAGAAAATCAAAAGGCTAATTCGAGGCCAAATGCTCAGAATTGATATTTTCTCATTTTGATCTTTTGACGGTTAAGATGGCCATGGGGAAGCTTGTGCTGCTTTTGTGAAGTGTTTTCCCCCCCCCCCCCCCCCCCCCCCCCCCCCCCCCCCCCCCCCCCCCCCCTTCACATGAGACTTGAAACCGGAAATCAAACAAAGATTTGAAATGCTCAACAGATCAGGCAGAGTCTATGGATGGCACAGTGGTGCAGCTGGTAAAACTGCTGCCTCATGACACCAGAGAAGCAGGTTTGATCCTGGCCACTGGTACTGTCTGCGTGGAGTTTGCACCTTCTCTATGTGGATTTTCTCTGGGTGCTCCAGTTTCCTCCCACATCCCAAACACATTCTGTAAGTGTGTAAAACAACCCAGTTTGAATTGCAATAACTTTACCTATCTGCAGGGGTTATAGTTATAAATTTGCCCGTTTAGTTGTTTACCTGCATTGTTGATAACTTGATCTTATAATCCAGATGCAAGGAAATGCCACAGATGCTAAAATCAGATGCTGGAAATATGAAATACAAATTCTCAGCTGGTCAGGCAGCATCTGTGGAGAATGGGTGCAAAGTCAACATATCATGTACCTGAACTTGCATGAAACATCACCAGCCAAAATCAACACATGTTTCTCTTTCTACAGAGATTAATGAAGGTACTGCAAATACTGTATGGAAGAAATAAAATACAGGCAACAGGGTGTAAATTATGAAAGGATTTAAATTGTGATAAATCTATATTACTAAAAGTCTGATCTTGGCCACTTCCTGTTGTTCTGAATATTGATTTTAGAAAAAACGCTACCACGTACGGCTGTGATTTGTGGCCATCTTATTCAGAACCCTCCTCTGCTCATCAGGTGCTGAGGGTTTTTCCCATCGATGAAAAATAAAAGAGTTATTAGTGTTTTAAAAATGTTGAGATTCTCTCTCCTGTCAATCACGCCATGAAAGCCACACCCCTGCTATAAAACCCAGAAGTGTGGGCGTGGCTCAGTCTCTGTTAGATGGAGGAGGGAGAGGTGATGACTCGCTGTCTTTAGTGGCCTTGCACCCTGCTTGAAATGGTATGAAACTGCACTTGAATTAGGTGGCCTTGCACCCTGCTTGAAATGGAATTTCAAGGAATAGCCGTGAGTCAACTGCCAGCCCACCAGCCATGACTAGGTGAGCTGCCAGCACAACAGGCTTCAGTGTGAGCCGCCAGCCCAAGAATCCATTCGAACTACAATGTCCATACTAGCCCTCTGGAAACCAGTCCCTTCAGCCCACAACACCCATACTAGTGCTCCAGAAAGCTCCTCCCTCCCCCCACTGGCCATCAATATTGCAATTGGTAGAGAAGTGGAATACAGCTTCTTAACACTTGCAATAACTACATCACAAAATCAAATGAACAATAGTGGAAGACATGAACAAAATTATTCTTAATAATCAAAAAATATTCATCAAACAAGGCAAAGCACTAATACTTTTTTATTTATCTTGCTTCATTATCATCACATTTTCTCATCTTCAGTAAAATGTTGGTCCTAGACATATATATTTACCAAACTTGTCAGCTGAGAAAATATATTTAATTTAATGTATTTACTTTTTTTTCAGATTTACTTCCACGGAGAGGGTTTTCATGTTTTAAAAATTATTTGCTATAGAGGCTTTACCTTCTAATTGGACACGGCCACCATTCTGTATCTACAATAACAAGTTTGGAGCATCATCGAGCCCTGCAGTGTACGGAAGGTTGACAGAGTGTTTATATCAGACCTGGGCCAGTTTTGAATCATGAAGATTACAATGCAGGTGAATCAAGACTTAGCATTGTTCTTAGAGTCTTGCAACTCAGTAATGGGTGGATTTGTGAATTGTACCAAGAATTGGCTGCAGTAGAATTAGGATTGAAACTCCTGCTTTTTCAGTGCTTATAATTTGAATGATCTTGACTCTAAAAAGGCTGAAATATGTGTGTCTCTGCATTGTTCCGCTTTCCAAATCAGTATCTCCATCCCTCCTTCGTTTCTGCCTTTCTTTACATTTTAAACTTAGGGTGAAGATGGGGAACGGACCTTTCTTACAGTGTAACCTATTTTACATTTTAACAGTTATTGAAATCATCGTCTGAAGAACCATTGAAATCTACGAAGTACCTCGATATATCTGGAAACCACATTCGTAAGTTTGTTCTTTCTTTTCTGGAAAGATTAATATTGCTAACTTTAACCTTTCATTTCACCATTAAAATACTTCCCAAAAGATGACAATAAGCAAGTTCGGTATTTCAACAGCGCATTCCCAGGTCATAGGTCACTTGAGATAAACATTCTCGGCAGCTGAGCTGCTCCGTATATGCAGACCTGAGTTTCATCCGTAGTCAGGATCGAACCCGGATCTCCGGCGCTGCAAGTGCTGTTGGATTGCTACTGGAGTTAGATAATGTAGAATAAGTGCAAATGGGTGACCGGCGTTGACTTAGTGGTCCCGTGATGTGTCCCCAAACCAAATTAATCTAACTAGGTAAAGGTAACTCATCGGAGGACACAGGGAGGGTGACAGGTGGGGTTAAAGGGAGGAAGGAAAGTTATCTGGGACCACATTCTGGGACCAAAAACCATGCACCCCAGTCCTACATAACCCCAGAAGTCTCACTACCGTCCCCGTCCCCTCCCGAGTGTCCTATCTCTGTCTGGGGTCGGCTGGAGATGTCCGGGGTGACAGGACACCGGCCTGGAGCAGTGGAGGTCCCAGGCTTACAGTCAGCATGGAGAAGAAGCTCTAACTCCAGCTCAACTCTTCTCCAACTCCCGAGGGACCCGTTCCCTGACGGGTCGGGGGCCGTCAGCTGCATCTCTCGCCTTATCCAGTGGCTGTCGGTTTACCCCCTCGGAGAAAGAGAGAGAATGTCCTCCAACGCTGCCGGGCCTGTAAAGGGCCTGTCCTTACGGAGTTAGTACGTTCTCCCCGTGTCCGCATGGGATTTCTCCAAGATCTTCAGTTTCCTCCCACACTCGAAAGACATACAGGTTTGTAGGTTAATTGGCTTGGTATAAATGTAAAATTGTCTCTTGTGTTTGTAGGACAGTGTAAGTGTGTGGGGATCGCTAGTTGGAGTGGACTCGGTGGGCCACAATGTATCTCTAAACTAAACTAAACTAAACTAGATTCCAAAGGTTTAGTAAAATGATGAAAAAAGGAGGTTCAATGATAGAACCAATTAGAAAGTGATATTTAACAATTTGGGCATGAGATAAATGATCTTCCACAGCTCTGAAGTTGTGTGGAAGAATGATCTGGCATAGAAGATAGCTGGGTATTGATTTGAATGCAGTGAATGCTTTATATAGTATTATTTTTAAATCTATGGATTCAACCCAGCCATTAAGGTTATCAATCTTAATTTACTAAGCACTTGCCTCCTAAAATTGAAATTATATTACAGATTAAAAGTGGGAATAAATGCATCAAAACCTCTCCAGAAGTGAAGGAAGCCCATGAAATTAAGAAAATAAAAAATCAGAGAGAAGCACAAAAATAGACAGATGTTGAGCATTTTGATGTTGTTCTTGTGACAAAGGCTAAGTATGGTGGCATTTGACGTTCAAGCCAGACTTCCAATTCTGGAAAACTTCACAGTATCTGTTACTGAGATGGTGAGAAAGCAATGAACGGACTCCATTCATACAGAGAGAAGGCCGTTGGCAGGTGTTTAACTCATGCTGCCTCAAAACCTCAAATTCATAAAGTTCAAAATGTATATTTTGATATTCTTTAGCACACGATACATCTTCAACAAATGGGGTAAACAATATTTTTCCTCGATGATCAAAGGCTTTCTTCTCTCACATGTATCCTTCTTCAAAAATTGAATCAGCTGGATTGTGTCACTTTGTACAATGTTTTGTTCCAGGTATGATCAATGGACTCAGTTGCTGTACCAATCTCCAGATACTGATCCTAGCAGACAATGGGATTACTGAACTGGATAACGTAGAATGCTGCCCGCAGCTTTGGAAAGTTGATCTCAGCAACAATCAGGTGACTAGTAAATGAGCATTTCACAGAAATGGTTCAGGGTTAGGCATCTTGTGCAGTTGAACCTTCACGAGGAGTCTGTAGCAATCAAAAATGGTGAGTGCCAATGAATTAGTGAAAGCTTCCCTAGTCTGCAGGAATGACCAAATTCTCTGCAGTTATTTTCAACCTCCCGACCCACTACATCATAAGAGGAGAAGAAATAGGAGTGGAGAAGACACTCATTTGTTCCCCCCATTAAATCATGTTTGATCTAATATAACCTCAAATCCACATGTGCCTTAACCATGGTAACTTTTTACTTCTTCACTTATCAAATATTTATCTACTTCTACTTGGGCGGCATGGTGACGCAACGGTAGAGCTGCTGCCTTACAGCGCTTGCAGCGTCAGGGACCTTGGTTCAATCCAGACTACGAGTGCTATCAGTACGGAGTTTGTTTGTTCTCCTCGAGACCGCATGGGTTTCCTCCCACACTCCAAAGCCGTACATGTTTGTAGGTTAATTGGCTTGGTATAAGTGTAAATTGTCCCTAGTGTGTGTAGGATAGTGTTAATGTGCGGGGATCGCTGATCGGTGCAGACTCGGTGGGCTGAAGGGCCTGTTTCCTCGCTGTATCTCTAAACTAAACCAAAAAAAAACCTTCTATCTTCAAAATATTTGACAACTCTGCTTTGACAACCCTTTGAGAAAGAGAGTTCACAATGCTCATGGAGAAAAAAAAAGAACTTGTCTGTCTTAAATGTAAACTGTAAACTGTCTTAGTTTTAGATTCTTCCACAAAAGGAAACGTTCCTTCCATATCCCTTGGTATTTTATATTTTGATACAAGTTCGCTCATGTGAATTTCAGCATAGTCTGTCCAGCCCCTCCTCATAAGTCCACCTTCCCATTCTCTATATTAATTCAGTAAACCTTCTCCGAACTGCTGCTCGCACTTTAATTTCTCTCCTTGAGCAAGGATCCAATATTGTACAAGCTCTAGATATAGTTTCACCTATGCCCTTGCAGGAGAAGCTCCCTACTTTTGTATTCAATAAATGATGACATCCTGGTAGCTTTCCTAATTACTTGCTTTACCTGCATACAGATCTTCTGTGAATCACACATCAGAACACCCAGACTTCTCTGCTTCTTAAAGCTCTGTAATTTCTTACTGTTTAGATAATCTGCTTCTTTATGTTTCTTGACTCAATGGACAATTGAATGTTATCCCACATAATGTTCTCTATTTACCAGAAATTTGCCCACCATCATAAACTATCTTCATCACTTTGTTCTCCTCGTCTCCTCGTGTCTTATTCAGAACTTACTTTACTAAGTCTGAAGAAGGGTCTCGACCCCATTCCTTCTCTCCAGAGATGCTGCCTGTCCCGCTGAGTTACTCCAGCATTTTGTGTCTTACTTTACTATCTATCTTTGTCTCATCAGCATATTTAGCAACCATATCTTTGGTGCCTTTATCCAAGGGTTTTGGTACCAATCCCTGATTTTATATGAATTTCTACACCACGTTTTATATGAAAACCAGAAATGCACATATTTTCTCATATGATCATGGCTGATCATCCAACTCAGTATCCTGTACCTGCCTTCTCTCCATATCCCCTGATCTCTTTAGCCACAAGGGCCACATCTAACTCCATCTTAAATATAGTAAATCAACTGGCCTCAACTACCTTCTGTGGCAGAGAATTCCAGAGATTCACCACTCTCTGTGTGAAAAATGTTTTTCTCATCTCGATGTTACCACCTTCACCATGTCTTTATTTTCCATGATAACCTCTGATATGAAACCTTGTAAGTTTCATTTACTTGGAGATTAATATTTTCCTGGGTTTCTTCCCTATTCCCAATTCATAGCTACTTCCTGGATGTGACTTCTCTCCACAATAAATACTAATATATAAACCTGCTTAATTAATCGTCATCTTTTAATCTATTATTAATTCTCCAGACTAGGTTTCTATAGGACAATGCCCATTATGTTCATTTTATTTAAAAAATATTTACAGAAAGTTTTCTATCTACTGTTATATTTCTAGCTAGCTTTATCGTATTCTAATTATCCTTCCTGATTAATCTTTTAGTCATTCTTTTTGCTTTTTTTTAAAGCTCTCTCCAGTCTTCTAATTTGCCACCAATCTTTGTCCAATTATGCTTTTTTTAACTTTAAGCCAATGGTTGGCGCGGACTCGGTGGGCCGAAAGGGCTGTGTCCACGCTGTACCTCTAAAGACTAAAGCCTGATGCTATCTTTAGCTGCGGATAGTGGGTTTTCTCTTGGAATGTTTTCTTTTTATTCGTCCATCTATTCATGGCTGATTTATTGAAGTCCTGCATTTTCTGCCCGTAACTACAAAGGTTTCTGCAAGCTACTCCAGTTATCTCTCCTGTCCTAAGGACAAGCTTTTGAGTGGATTGGCTACTGTAAATTGCCCCTTGGGGTGTAGATAAGTGATAAAAGAATGAATGAGGAGTTGATGGGCATGTGAAAGAGCATAAGTTGCAGGGCTTCAGGGCAATAATGAAAGGGTGAGCGGGATGGATGTGATTACTCCACTGGGAGTTGGCCTGGACCCAGTGAGTTGAATGACCTCCTTCTGTGTTGCAATAAGTAAGAACCCAACTTGACTTCAACTTGCTTGAATCCTACAATTCTTGATTCTCTTTCGAGTCCAAAAAATTACATCAGCCTTGAATCCATCCCTCCCATATATATACCCCCTCTCTCTGCCTCAAGTGCAGAACTTGAATGTTCACTGTTCTCTCATATCTCATTTCTAAAAGGCTATCTGAACTATTTCCGACAACAAAGAGTGACTATGTCCTTCAGAAGCATCTGGCTGTGCCTTAATAATACTTAGAACAATAAATCATTTTGTGAGTCTCTGATCCAAATGTTCTGTGACAGGCAAAACTCTTCTCTTCATAAATGTCATTAGAAATACCAGCAATTAATGTTTAATGCTGAAATTTCGTATTTGAAACTTCTCAAATTCTGGCTAAGAAAAATAGTGCTGGCAGACATATTCGGTGCCACATCAACTTGCTTTTCATTCTTTGCAACTCCCGCCTCATGCAGTGCTCTTTGAAAATGGCGAGATTACTTTGTAATCCTATTGTCGCATGTTCACAGAGCTGGCAAGAATCATGAAATAACGTTGGTTATTAATGTGCCTCTAGGTATTAGGAGGTCCTCAGTTTTATTAAAGTTCTTGTTGTTTCATTAATCTTAAAGTCACACTTGGCAGTACTGGCAACACCATGCATACCTTCTACCAGGTTGCAATCCAAGACAAAACACTCTGG